>NC_059199.1:42580100-42890100 GCF_020615455.1 Coregonus clupeaformis
CAGAGTATTCCTGTCACCTGCTGTGCTTTGCCCAAAGCTGAATGAGGGCTTAGGGGCGTCTGCTGCTGGGGTCTCACTCTGGTCTTCCGGCTTCCCAAAGGCGAAGGCAGGTGCTTTGGGCTGGTCCTTAGGTGGGTCTGGCTTACTGAAGGAAAAGCCCATAGATGGAGCCGATGCCTCCACCTCTTTATTAGCAGCACTGAACAGGAACCCAGAACCCATAGAGGCAACCTCCTTCTCAGGCTTCCCAAAGGTGAAAGAAGGGGCCTTGTCTTTCTCTAGCGATTCCCTGAATATGCTGCCCCCTAGTGGTGTGGCCAGGGCAGGAGGCTCAGCTTCAGCCAGCTTCCCAAACACAGGAGCTGCTGCTGTGGTGGTGGTAGTCATGGTTTCTGTAGAAGCTCCACTGTCATTCTCTGTAGAAACAGGGAGGCTGAAAGTAGAAGAGGAGGAATAGGATGTTGCCTCCAGATCAAAGGAGAACCCTCCGTAAGGAGGTTCGCTCTCCGTGCTAGCAGCTGCTGCAGTGCCGAACGACAGCCCACCGCTAACGCCAAATTTGAACCCGGCACCTATACTCGGGGCTTCATCCTTCTTCCCCTCGTCCGCTGCAGGGGTGGAAGCATCAAAAGCTGCAAATTTGAATCCCTCAGAGAGGCCTCCGAACTTGAAGCCTGCAGAGCTGCTGGTGTCTGATGGGGCAGCTGCACCGAATTTGAAGCCCCCTGAAGAGGAGGAGTTAGAGAGGGTGCCGCCGAATTTGAAGCCTCCAGAACCAGAGTCCGATGACGCCCCCAAGCCAAACTTGAATCCCCCCGAGTCAGACGAGGACTGGATACCAAACGATGAGGAACCAAACGCTGAAAGAGACCAGGGATCATATTAATTAATAAGTTCAGAATTCTGTACAAAAAAATGATATTTATGAAATTCCTTATCAAGTTCAGGCTTCACATCTATCCTCACTCAAATCAAAGATCTTGCTACAATGACAAAGCCTCTATGACACACATGGCAGTTGACAGCTGTACATACCTTTGGGCTCTACTTTAGCCCCAGGCTTGGGGGTCTGACAGGCCACACATGCCTGGTCTGCTCCCTTGTTCTGAACACAGCACACGTCACACTCCCACGCTCCCTCTGGCTTCTTGAACTGGGCCCCAAAGCCTAGTAGAGGAGTGGTGCTGACAGCGGCGGGGGTTAGAGATGTAGGCGCTGCGGTCGCTCCTGTTAGGTAGATGAAGATATGAGCGATCAGCAAAAATATAACACATACATTTGCATCAGATTCACATCATTTAAACACTTCCTTGAAGATCTTCTGATGCAAACTGAACATTCAGCCAAGATAGCAGTATGGGGCAACTTCATGAGGAAAAACCCTTCAGGACAAAATAAAATAACCAGCAGGTTGTTCTCTCATCTCAATACCTGGCTTAGCGCTCATACAGGAAACACACTTGATGTCCTGCACCTTGTTCTGCACCATGCACACGTCACACTCCCACGCTCCCTCTGGCTTCTTAAACTTGTCCCCGAAGCCCAGGAGTGGGGCAGCAGCGGGCAGAGTCTTAGCCTCCGAGAAGGCAGGCAGAGTCAGTGTGGCCTTAACTCCAACCCCAGGCTTGGCTGTCTCACAGGCCACACATTTGACAGCATCAGGCTTGTTCTGAACCAGACAAGTGTCACAGTCCCAGCTTCCTGCAGGCTTTGTGAACAGGGCCCCAAAACTTGCAGCGGGAGTAGTGGTGGTGGAACCCTCCAGGCCGGACAATGTTGTGAAGGGTTTACTGTCGGTTTTTGCAAAAGAGGAGCTAGAGTTTGGTCGTGGGGTCACACAGGCCACACACTTTGTGTCAGTGGGTTTGTTCTGCACCATACAGACATCACAGTGCCAAGAGCCTGTAGGCGCTTTGAACAAGTCCCCAAGGGAGGGGGCGGTGGTGGAGGACAGGGCTGGGGTCTCCTGGGGGGCTTTGGGGACAGGGGAGGTCCGAGTAACAGGAACGGCAAATCCTATGGGGAAGAAGAGATTGGGTTAAAAACCACTAAAACTAAATAGAAAACTCATGACACAATTTGAACCCTCCCATCAAAATGGCAACATAACACTGTCATAACAATGACATAACAGATTATATAAACAGTCATGACAGCTGATGGAGTACCAGTTTATGGCAACCAACTTTCAAGTCATCATGAGAAATCATCAAGCAGGTCATTCTCACCAGGTCCATTGAGGAGGTCCAGAACACTGCCCTGTCTCAACACCTTGGCTGGTTTTAACGGCCCTTCAAACTCCTCCATGCTCTCACTGGCAGCGTGCTTCACTACAGAGACACCAATAGAAACAACCATTAGCTATGAAATGAATTTCCCTTTACATGAAGGTTTGGATCTTGTTTTTATCCAGGAGTTGATCCAAGCTTACCTGCTGCCACTACTGGGGTGGCCATCTTCCCGTTGGATAGTGTCAGACCTGTTTTCACTACAGGTGCACTGAAGGTAAATCCAGACTGAAAGACAAAAAAAATAACCAATATCTGACAGTGCAAGGTTTGGTTTCAATACCTGGTACAGGAGTAAGAATATGATCTCACTGTTGTTGAGTGTCAAAAACAGAAACAACAATATTCTATAGGGGTAATACTGTCATCACAGCAGGCATACTCAAGCTGCAGTAAAGCTGTGGGACTTACAGACGGGGAGAAGGACGGTGGGCTAGCAGCAGTTGCCATGACGATAGGGGAGGAGAAGGTGAAAGGTGTGGAGGGAGGGGTAGAGGGGGCTGTAGTCGGTGGCACCTGGAATAAAGACGACGACTAATCCAGGTCAGTTTCAGCAGATAACACCATTTATTCACTATACCTTCATGGTCATTAGGATGAACACTGAACACATTGAAATAAAGCTAGTCAAAAGTAGTGCACTATATAGGGAACGGGGTGCCATTTGGGATGCATCCAAATGGAGCTGAACGGACCTTGTTAGGGACGGGCTCCTCCAGGACAGGTGCGGTAGAGAGAGCGGCAATGGGCGCGACTGTGGCGGATGGGGGCGTGACTGTGGCGGTGGGGGGCGGGAAGAAGCTGAAGCTGGGCAGACTGAAGGTGGAGCTGATGGGGAGAGAGATGGCTGGCAGGTCCGATAGCTCAGCGATCTGAAGTGTCAAAAAGAGTATTTAAAAAAAGCACCTGATCATTTCTACACATCCCACTTTCACCCTTTTCTGAAGAGATTTAGAACCAATCATTAATTTATCATTTGCCAGGAAACCAAACTTTTCTCCCCAGAAAGGAGAGGGTAAGAGAGGAGAACCCACCTGGTCTTCAGGACGTTTGGAAGAGGGTCTTGTGCTGGTCCTCTCCCTCTTCATCTTCCCTCCTCCTGACCCTGTGCTGCTGGCTGCAGGAGTGCTGGACAGAGGGTAGGTGGATAGACTGCTGCTTGTGCTTTGAGAAGGACCTGCCACTGCTTCAGGAATCAGAGGGGATTGTCTTGTGGGCTGGAGAAAGAGATGGGGGGGGCAGGGTGGAACATGAAACACAAGCAGCAGTCTGTCTGTAATTTGGAAAGCGACTCTGGAATGAAACACAGCCTTAGTTTGTAAAGGCTTCTACACATCTATCCAACCACAGCCAAGCCAACCGTCTATGGACAAGTTTTAAAAGAATCAGCCCGGTGTGTAGTCTCAGTTGGTCGCCGCTGGACATAGTTGCTGGACATCGTAGTAGGTCCCGATTCAACATGTAGAAACAGTCATTGACAGTCTGAGTTGGGGGAAAACTTCCCAACACATCATCGATAGTTAATTTGCGGTAGTTGGATGGATGCGTAGAAGCCATTAGCTGACTAATGTGGAGGTGGTGGTGGGGGTCCTCACCGTGTCTCTGGGGGTCCGAGCCAAGCCCCCTGGGGTCAGAGAGGGTCTGAAGGACATTGAGCGGTTCCCCGACACCGACGCTGCTGCCGGGATCACAAGCTTCTGGACTGGGGGGAGGGGAGAGTCCAGCTGGAGGGGAACACACAGAAAAGTCAGAGAAATACTCAAAACAATGTGTTCCAGGTGCGCGCACACACAAATGTACAATGTTAAATGTTTGTCTCAGCTCTCCAATCCATATATGGACATTATCCACAGCTGGATTAATCTGGCCAAATAAAACCAATGAAAAGTTTGAATAAAATGGCACGTGCCACTGCCAAACTTTCATTGAAAATGTTCACATGGTCCATGAGAAACCTCGAAGGCAGCACTTAGTCAATATGGCCACAACATTGAGAGGAACCAGCCCTTGAGCCTTCTGCCCCAAAAGGCCATCTCTGGATCTGGACAGTCTTGTCAGACCCCCTTCCTTCTCAATGGCCCATTGTCAGAGCTTAGTGACCAGCTGTCACAGCTGGACCATTTAAAAGTTACAGACAGCCATCCAGCCCTGGCATAGCTAACCCCACTAGAAAGCAACACAAAGAGACACACATGCTCACAAACACACTCCACACTCACTCACACGCCCACTTACTTAAAAACACACGCCTGCTCACAGACTCAGGACATAAACACAGCAGAGCAGTGGTGAACAGCTGCCCCAGGCTGACACCCATTAACTACAGCAGCCAGGAATAAAAGAGGCAGGAGGAACTACAATGACAGCACTGTTCACACCAACCGACCGCAGCGTTAGGCTCAAGACCTTTTAGCTGCTGCTGTGCATGTTAGTTGTTGGGGTTCATAATATTGTGCAATAACAGCTGGGAGAAAACTTGTTTACAACACATGTAGAGGAAAGGAGACCAGCCATAATGTCAATTGTCAGTGTCAAGAGATTTTGTAAGGGTGTTTCGAAGATAATCACTTACCCGTTTCTTTTTGGCCTGAAAATGTGAAAGGTCTAGAGTGCTGCCATCCAGTGACTGAAGGACATAGGAGAAATAAATGTGAGATCGTGACAATGACAACAATTGAGGAACTAAGAAAAGTTGAAATACTCAACACTTACTGTTGACAAGGGAGAGGAAACTGTAGAGGGGATTCTCTTGGCATCCTGTTAAGACAAACACACAACTGTGATGCACCTGTTAACATAATAAAGACAAACCCTTGAATGAGTAGGTGTTCTAAAACGTATGACCGGTAGTGTATAATTCACTTCCTTGTGAAGATTCACCACTTCTCAAATCGCTTCTCAAGAAATATAGAAAATGTAATGTATAAAGCTGACTGAGGTTGAAAGGTCTACACAATAAAATTGAACGGTTCTGTAACCATTGTGCCAGGCTGAGTAAGCCCCTGTTCCTGCTAATCGGAGGGTTCCATATTCAATTAAATTCAAATAACTTCATTAAAACATGGGTGTACTCACGGCGAGGGGGCTGGACATGCGCTCCAGGGACTGTAGGATGCGTCGGGCGGTAGCGCTGGTCACCCCACAGGGCTGAGCCGCAGCAGGCTTGGCCTTGATCTGTCTCCGCAATGGAGCCTAGAGGGGAAAATATAGCCATCAAATTAAATATAGCAGCACTTTTTACAAACCCATTTCCCACAGAATACTGCATCGGGGGCTTGTTTCTTGCCTAGGAGAAAATCAATAGGGAGACATTGTTAGTTGTAGAGGAGAACTACCTGGTAAGGTGTGGCTGTGCGTGAGCGGGCTGTTCTAACAGCAGCCGCTCCCCCGTAGGTAGTCTTCCCTGGGTAGAAGGGGGAATCCCCCAACTGACTGGAATTCAGCACTGAACTGTTCATCGTAGACTAGAGGAGAAAAACATCAAAGCCCAGTGTTAAAAAACACAATCATAATACCGCAAAAGCAAAAGTTTCCAAGTGCCTATAGAAAGTCTACACCCCGCTTGGATTTCGTCACATTATATTTTGTTACAAAGTGGGATTAAAATGGATTTAATTGTCTTTTTTTTGGTCAAGGATCTACACAAAATACTCTAATGACAAAGTGGAAGAAAAATTATATATCTTTAAAGATAACTGAAATATAAAACACTAATATACCTTGATTAGATAAGTATTCACCCCGAGTCTAAATATGTTAGAAACACCTTTGGCAGTGATTACAGCTGTGAGTCTCATAATAACTTTGCATACCTGTATTGTGCAATATTTGCCCATTATTCTTTTTTTTTTTTTTATTCTTCAAGCTCTGTCAAGGTATTGGGGATCATGGCTAGACAGCAATTTTCAAGTCTTGACATATGTTTTCAAGCAGATTGAAGTCGAAACTGTAACTTGGCCACTCAGGAACATTCACTGTCTTCTTGGTAAGCAACTCCAGTGTAGATTTGGCTATGTGTTGTAGATTACTGTCTTGCTGAAAGGTGAATTCCTCTCCAAGTGTCTGGTGTAAAGCAGACTGAAGCAGGTTTTCCTCTAGGATTTTGCCTGTTTCCGTGACATGGTGAAAGTACAATCCAATAAAGAGGCAGAGAATTCAGTTTAAGCTATTTGTGCAGGCAAACATGAACGCCATAACATGCCCACCACCACTATGCTCAATACACAACACTTAGCTCCATCACGTTTCTTTTTATCCTGAAACACTGCCCAGTCTTTGCCGATGCATGTGCATGCTTTGGATGTCAAGCATACCCATACCATGATGCAACCACCACCATGCATGAAAATAAGGAGGCAGTTACTCAGTGAGGCGTTGCGTTTGGCCCAAACATAGGGCTTTGCAAAAAGTGGATTTCTTTGCCATTTTACTTTAGTTCCATGCTGCATACATATGCATGCTTTGGAAGATTTTTTTATTCTGGATATTTGTATTCTTCTTTTCACTCTGTCATTACTGTGGAGTCACTACAATGTTGATCCATCCTCAGTTCTCCCATCACAGCCATTTAACTTTGTAGCCGTTTTAAAAATCACCAATGGCCTCATGGTGACATCCCTAAGGAGTTTAATTCCGGTCCTGCACCTCAGTTCAGAAGGACGGCTTCATCTTTGATGTGTCTGGGTGGTTTAATACATCAACCACAGCATATTTATCAACTTTATCATGCTTAAAGAGATATTCAATGTCTGATTTGTTATTGTTAACCATCTACCAATTACTGCCCTTTATGAGGCTTTCAAAAACAGCTCCCTGATCTTTGTAGTTTAATCTGTGCTTGAAATTCAAATACTTTACTGAAGGACCTTACAGATGTTGTATGTATGAGGGACAGAAGGGGTAGTCATTCAAAAATCATGTCAACTATTATTTCCATATAACTTACTATGTGATTTGTTAAGCCACATTTTACATCTGAACTAATTTAGGCTTGCCTAAACAAAGGGGGTGAATACTTATACAACGACTACATTTTAGTTATTGAATTTTTATTAATTTTCTTTTCACTTTGACATTATGGAGTATTTTGTGTAGTTCAATGATTCTATATATTTTATATATATATATATATATATATATATATATATATATATATATATATATATTTATATTTTTTACAATTAAACATATTTCCCACTTAACATAACATTTTAAAACGGTTCAAGGGGGTGTAGACTTTCTATAGGCACTGTATGTAAATCAAAGTAAATCAACTGAACATCAGTAGCTAAGCGAGTAGAGTTTGCGGACTCTCGACTGGCACTCACAGTGGAGGACTGACTTGACTGACTGACACTCACAGTGGAGGAAGTCCCAAAGACAGACAGGTTGAACGCAGGCTTCTTGAGACTGGACTGGGACTGCTGGGGCCCAGAGTGGGTCCGGTCCATCTCCGGGGACCAGAGCTGGGGTAGCGATGCTGTCTTAGAGTTCGGTACATCTGGGGACAGAGAAAATACATTTTTGTCAAATTTGGGTCATACATCTACGTAACAAAATACTGAATTTCAGCAGTACCGACTACGGACGCTAAAATGCTATTTTCAAGATTTGGGAAATCATTTCTCAAAGCCACATCCTACGATTAAAATCTCTTCTGGTGACTCTAGACCAAAAAAAAAGATTGCTAGTGGCCAAAACGTGATTCAGTACTTTTTCCACACACAATCCCCAACACACACACACTACCTTTTTCTGATGCGCGTGAAGAGAAGCCGCTGGTGGTAGAGATGTTGTCGTCCTCGTGCTGAGAGCAGTTGTCCTTTATCTCTTTGACAAGGGAGAAGCTGGACGAGGCCCCAGCGAAGGGGCCCCCGGAGAAAGGGGCAGAGGAGGTGGAGGGCTGGGAGAAGAGAGAGCTGGGGCCTCCCAGGGCCGGGGAGGCTTCCAAGGAGGGGAAGTGGAGGTGGGAGCGGTTGAGGGGGGGCCTCGACAGAACATCCTGGAAGTTCAGGGATGCTCTGCTTGTCGAAGGCTCTGGGGGTGTGGAGGAGAAATGACTAGGGTTAAGATGGGTTGATCCATATTTTGAGCTTCAAAATTTCACTGAAGTCCCAAGGCAAGTCCAACTACTGGAATTAGGCTTTACAATCCAAACACAAAGGATGAAACATATTAACAAATATTATATAATCATGCCAATGGGCTAGATCTCTGCCATAAATATTTATTTAAGCAATAAGGCCTGAGGGGGTGTGGTATATGGCCAATATACCACAAACACCCGAGGTGCCTTATTGCTATTATAAACTTGTTACCAACGTAATTAGAACAGTAAAAATACATGTTTTGTCATACCCATGGTATACGGTCTGATATACCACGGCTTTCAGCCAATCAGTATTCAGGGCTCGAACCACCAGTTTATAAAAATATATATAACATATCTGCTAACCTGTATTGCTGGTACCGGGTTCCGGAGAGTCCCGTCCATCAGGAAGGGGGGCTACCTCCTCGCTGCCGTTAGGGGGCAGGGCCTGGCTGTTCTGCTCCGCCACCACTATGGCCCCTCCCCCCTCTGCAGCCTCCCCGTTCCTGAAGTATTTTTGCAGCCAGGAAGGGACGATGCTCTTGACTGTGTCTGTAACTCGACTAATCAGGCCTGGCTGCTGCTGCTGGTGGAGAGTGGGATGGAGAGAATAAGGGAGGGGGAGAATAAGGGATGGAGAGAGACGTTTAGCACCATAGTGTGACTTTCCAAAAGAAAAGAAAACCGTGATGATGAACATTGTTTGGTGAATGTCTAGTGTTACACATTCTAGCAAAGTACAAATTAATTCAGGGTAACAAACTCCAAAAAATGGGAAAACACACTAATGATGAATGTGCCACTAGGTATTGAAAGGGAGAGCGAGCAGTGGGTGCACAGAAAAGTCATTCCACTCAAGCGAAGCGCAAAGACCTACTTACTCAAGCTCTCAGTGAAAAGTGGGTCAGAAGAGTCTGTCTGACGCAGCACTGAGCGGCACAGGTCTAATACTGTAACACACATCCATCTACAGTAGAACTAGGCTTATCTATATCTACAAGCCAGAGGGAGATGCTTCCTGTCTTTAAACCAAGATCACAAAACAAGATAGTCCCGAAGTGCTACCCAGCTTCATTAACTACACTAAATGTCCTTTTAGAATGGGTCTGCAGGAGCATCAAGCACGAGTTAAAGTTTGCTGCAGCAGTAAAGAGCAACTGTAAAAAGGAGGTAGCTAGCACCAGTTCACATGCACACCGCTGTGTCTCCTGGTAGCTTTTGACTCCTGAAAATGAGCATATGCTCCACTCCACTTCTGCTCATCTGTAAAAAGCACTAGTCGCGCAGCGCTGCTGTCCACACTAAATTCACACAGTTTTTACCAAGCCAGTGTAAACAATCAAGCAATTTTACATTACTTTTCACAATGCAAATTGTTTATAATAATAATAATAATAATGCCTTTAATTTGTTACATTCACTGCTAAAATTGACCATCAAGATATTTTGTGGTTTAAAAAAATTTGACTGCGAATGGTGGTCCTCAAGAGCATTTGACTGTGATTTGGTGTTCCCCGGAATGGAAAAGGTTGTGAACTGCTGCTCTAGATAAGTCTAATTAACCTATGTACCAGCCACAGCCTCTCAGACCCCTCTGTGGGTCAGTTAGTGCTTGCAGGCCTTTCTTGTGATTCTAGGGATTTAAGGACACTGCATTACTGTGAATGGGGCCATGAGACCACAGGACTGTGCCAGAATGCTGCTCTCATTGTTCTCCCAGGAAGCACTTGTGTGTGTGGTTGAAACAGTGAGATGGGATGGAGGTGTACAATTGACAGACATGTGAAGTTCAAGTGAACCAATGAGCTGCTAGGCTATACAACAAACTGGACAATGTGTCTGACTCAGACTGTAGCATTTCATAAAAAACTAAAAACAGGACCATCATTATTTTGAATGTGTGCAAGGTAATACAGAGCAGCAGTCAAACTTGCATCTGTCCCTTAACATGTGCCAGCACAACCATAAATCATAATATAGGACCACTACTAAAGCAGACAGGTCAAGTGGCCAACGTAGCTAAATATACAGACCCCAAACCCTTCAACACTGGCTCGGGGTGCCACACAAACAGACGTAAATGCAATGTTCATTATTTCCTATATGATTGGAAGAGCCGACTACGTCACACCACAATAGGCCCCTCATCTGGGGGCGGTTAGTTCTATGACACATCCTGACTACAGACCAGTGTTTAACCTCTAAAAATCTAAGGGGGGGGTTCTACTAAGCTAACATATGGAATTATTTTAAGATTGTCATACTATGGATTATTTAGCTATTTGATTTAGAATTCTAGGACCCTGTAGGTATCAAAAACATGTATTTAAATTATTTGGCCTTTAATACTATAGCCCATAGAAACGCATTGAATAACACATTCATAAATTGAAAAACGGAGTCAAAAAAATAAAGGAATAACGGAGAACACCAGTGTGTTTGTGAGAGTCTCTCCTTTCCATATTAGTTAGTAGGCCGAACCGTTGGGACGCTACAGATATTTTCGTGAGATGACCGATTTTCGTGATGTCTCCTGGTCGGACAAACAGCGCTGTAGCTCTGCCATGTTCCACCGCAGACGCGGAAGGCCAACATACGCGGATTGAGACTTAGCCAATGCAAAAAAACATATCTTGCTTAAACTTTTGACGTTTTTTTATTATGTTAATTCGACTGATGCATGGGTGCGTCAACGGACTCTTAAGTTAAAGACTACTAGACTGGTAGGCCTAACTATACAAAAAAATATATATAAACAGAACATTTAAAGTGTTGGTCCCATGTTTCATGAGGTAAAATAAAAGATCCCAGAATTTTTCCATACGCAAAAAAAACGTAGTTCTCTAAATTGTTGTGCACAAATTTGTTTACATCCCTGTTAGTGAACATTTCTCCTTTGCCAAGATAATCCATCCACATGACAGGTGTGGCATATCAAGAAGCTGATTAAACAGCATGATCATTACACAGGTGCACCTTGCACTGGGGACAATAAAAACCCACTATAATGTGCAGCTTTGTCACACAAACCAATGCCACAGATCTCACAAGTTTTGAAAAGCGTGCAATTGGCATGCTGACTGCAGGAATGTCCACCAAAGCTGTTGCCAGAGAATTGAATGTTAATTTCTCTACCATAAGCCACCTTCAACGTCATTTTAGAGAATTTGGCAGTACGTCCAACCGGCCACACAACCTCAGACCACGTGTATCCATGCCAGCCCAGGACCTCCACATCCGGCTTCTTCACCTGCGGAATAGTCTGAGACCAGCCACCCGGACAGCTGATGAAACGGAGGAGTATTTCTGTCTATAATAAAGCCCTCCCAGACCCTCCCATGGTTGTGCTCCTGCCCAGTCATGTGCAATCAATAGATTAGGGCCTAATTTATTTATTTCAATTGACTGATTTCCTTATATGAACTGTAAAATCATTGAAATTGTTGCATTTATATTTTTGTTCAGTATATATGAAAGTGTCAAAGGCGTGTGGAAAAAATCTATTCCCGATGCATTTTTACAAGGGAGGTCCAATCTGTAACCTAAAGAGAGGATGCTTCGTGTTTAGTTCAATAAGGTGGGATGAAAGACTGAAAGTTAATGAAAATCCCCCCAGCAACTCAAATGATTTACTAGTGATTTCACTCGTGATTTTCCTTCCCGCCAAGGCCAGTAACCTGAAACCAGCTGCTGTGATGACAGTTCATAACTTTTACATCTCCATTTAAAAGTGAATAGGTCTACTGCTTCCCTCACCAGCACTTCCCAGCTGACAGAAGAAAAGCACAATTTATGCTGACATGTAGGCTTACACAAACATAACCCTAACTGGAAGTTCGAGTCCACTGGTCTGAAGTGAACGCCAGTCAAATATTCCACTAGTTTGGTTTGGCCTACACGTCCTCTTTATTATTACTGCTGGTGGGCTCCCTACCCTTCAATTTCCAATGGCCAATCTAACAGTCCCAGTCTTTGCCCACGGGCTATTAATAAAATGACTTTATAAGAAACTCCTAAATGGTGCATCGTCCCTGTCAACTGAAGGATTGTAATGATTTACTGACATGTTTGACTTATGAAAACCTACTGAGGCATTTCATGTCAAGGTGTTTTATGTTCCTGAAAATCTGGATACTGATATGACATAGAACAGGGATCGGCAACTAACTTTTGTAGGCCTGCGGATCAATTCCCCACCCCCCGAATGAAATGACTGAGCCACGAGTTGAGGACCAATTAAACCAGATTCCTTCCCTCTTGCAAAGATTGCGTTACCATCCCTTTATTTGAGGAAGACGACTGAGTAAATATTTTATTAAATCAAATGTGTTGTGTGTTCAAAAATAGTCATGTTAAAATTAGAGTTGACCCCATCTAGTCGACTGGTCGATTGTTTGGTCAATAGGCTGCTGGCAGGGCCTAAAATTACGTTTGGTCCACCAGCCACTGTGGCAGGTAGATTTAATAATCTACCAGCCACTCAGATTTGTTTACCAGCCAAAATATTTTTCCACGCTAAAATTACACCAACAAAACAGATGAGCATGCTTTGAAATGTTTCTAAAACAATTTATGTATTACTAGTAAGAAGTAATGTGGTATACTGTTTAATTTCATTTTTGTGACCCGAGTCTTTTAAACAAAATATCACAGATGAACAAAAATGCTCACCCTCCCCTTTAAGGGCAGGATGTTACCGTGGTAACGCAACTCATGTTTGTGCCTGTGAGATTTAGTCTCACTAGTAGAAGCATAGTCTTCTCTTCCCTAGCAGCTGAAACTCAAACATTGAAAAACAACCTAGCTTGTGAACAAAACAAATGTAAATAGCGAAGAAACACAAGGACAAATTCTCACTTCAGTAGACTTTAGTTTCAAGTAAATTAGACCAATTTTTATGCCTGTGCGCAGCACTTCAAAAAAAATGCATCTTTCACAGCCAGGCAGTGTTGCAATGCGAAGTGGGATAGGTTATATAGTAATCGTAGTTCTCTGACTTTGTGCGATTATTTTGCCAGCTATGAAACAAAATGGCAGAAATACTTTGAAAACAGCTACTGCAGCATTTATTTTTCTATAAATGTGAACATACTTGACTATTTTTATTTATAAATGCGAGTGAAATGCTCGCACTGTGGAGCCCTGACCACCCGCCAACGTGGCTAGTGAAATAAACATCTTACCCGCCAATGCCAAAATCTACCCGCATTTGGCAGGTGTTAATTTTAGGCCCTGGCTGTTGGTTGCCCAATATTTCTTTAGTTAAGCAGTCGCAAATATATTTTTTTCTTCATGATTCCCACAAGATACCCATCTGATTCGCGCCTTTCTCAGTGGACTAATCCATTGCGGAGGCCATAAGGATGACAGTCCATCACTCTAAGACATGTGATACTGGAATTGTATACTGAACAAAAATATAAACGCAACATGAATTACAGTTCATATAAGGAAATCAATCAATTGAAAAATGCATTGGGCCCTAATCTATGGATAATCTGTTTGTTTAATAGTTTACTGATTCCGTGACTATCAAGCCCCATGCAACCGCAAAATGTTGGATAAAGCAATTTCCCAATTAATCTTTGCTACGCTGTAATAAAGGCTTTACAATTGTTTTGTTTTTTTCATTAGAAAAGACTCTGGTATTACTTATAATGTATTTAGTGTTGTTTACACTGTTCCAAACAGGCATAACATTTGTAATCTAACAGCACCTTCCTGTCACATAATATGCACACAGCTCTCGCTCCTATACCCTCCCTTTTCTTCATCTCCTTATTGTTATTATCATCATCATTATTATAATAAGCAATGTCATTATCATTAGTAGGCTTTGTATAGTATGAAAGAAAAAAAATGTATGCACTCACTAACTGTAAGTTGCTCTGGATAAGAGTGTCTGCTAAATGACTAAAATGTATAGTGGTAGCATTGTATAACCACCATCGAGCTGTAGGCCTAAGAGCGGATCCTGTTTAGTCTTAATACTTATGCCTATATTTCAATATATAGGCTACTGTATCAATCATGTCATCACACAGCATAGGAGTCATTCATGCCTTGTTACTTCTATTTCGTATTATTTTATATTGTATTTTTTTGTGATTTTTTTTTGGTATTCTTCTTAAAACTGCATTGTTGTTAAGGGCTTGTAAGTAAGCATTTCACTGTAAAGTCTACACCTGTTGTATTCGGTGACAAATAAAATTTGATTTGAAATGCAATCAAGCATTTGTTTAAAAATTAACAAAGGGAGCTTTGAAGAATTATCCAAAACTATAAATAAACCACAATTCACGAATGCAACTGTTTAGTCTTTGCTGTAATAAAGGCTTTATACAGTATATTTCTTTATTTTATTTCCCCCTCATTAGAACAGACTCTGGTACACTTCTAATTTATTTTGTGTTGTTTACACTGTTTCAAATTATCAGAAAATATAATATTGTAATCTAACAGCACCTGTTTGACACACATAACTCATGCAATGCTTGCTCCTATACCCTCCTTTTTTCTTGATCTCCAGTAGTTTCCACAACTAAGTCAAATTTCTTCCACAGATCTGACTTCCCCCTTTCAAGTTTATTTTTCTTGTCCTCCGCATCCATTTTGCAGTCACATTACGGTGTTCGGAGTTTGTTATAACCAATTTATTGATGTGATTATGATAGGCTATAGGTCAGGCCCTATTGGTCACGTGCATGCGATGCATACGTTTCACATAAAGAGAGCAAGGGATTTCGGTAACATAACTTTTCAGTCAAGGAAACAAGTAAGAAACAAAATGGCTGAAATGATGTTGCAGCTTCAGCAAGGACAGCGCAATAAACAGTTGCCATGCTGCCCTTTGGCTGCAGCAGGGAGAAGAGACAACGTGCGCCAGTCACACAGGCATTTGCTGTCTTTTTTTTTTAACACAGCGTGGCCTTCGGGCTCCATCTTGTCATTTGTGTGTCTTAATTATAGAATCAAACAGTCCGCTTAAAGAAATCAGACAAGCTCAGTGCATATAGTTGATTTTATTCAAACACAAAAGGGTGTGTCTATGAAAAAATACACGTTTTATAATTTCGACCAATCGATAAGAACAATATATATTATTATTTTTTGTCGGGGACAGCTCTAGTTAAAATATATCACATTAGACATTTAGTAAAGACAGAATGCCTTTTAAACTTCCCTCAAAGTAACACTTTTGTATGACTTAATACAATTATTTTAATCGATAGGAGTGGGGGAAAAGGGGCTTGTGGTTGTGCGTTGATTAGCATACCAAAGTCGGCATTAACGATAAGTAATAAAATAAAGATGTAACTTCTAAAAGCCTATTTCACACCATAGCCTGCAGAATTTGCAAGCTAACTTTTCTTTCATTTTGATTTCTGCACAAATGAAAATGTGGCGCTGACTCACCCATGGATTGATGTTTCAGCGTTGTCTCAATGAAGAGTTCGGTGTTCGAATAACGATGTGCGACATGCACGCACAGTTACAAGCCTGCTGGAGTTAGCGGCAGGCGGACGAGCAATATCCACCGTCGTAGTACAGATTAAGCCTGACCTGGAATGTGAAGCTAACTGAAGCTGGCTAGCTTTATTCGTAGGATACCCCTCAGGAGAAGCACAAGTTCACTAGCTACAACTAACGTAGATGGGTTCTAGGGTTCCTGCTCAGTGCATATTTTATCCTGCCTTTCTTTTGGTGTGTCCACTAGAGGTCGTCACGGGTCCATCCGAACAACCGAGAGAATCCAGGTCCAAAATTCTAACTTTTCCCCTCGGGTCCAGTACTGTTTGATTGAAATCGGGTCTCGGGTCTATGTAACTACAACTGATCGACCCGAATGGACCCGACCACAGCTCTGCATAGCATCTTTACACTAATAAGTAGGGTGTCCTCCCACTTTGCCTAGAGTGGGTGAAAACGTGCTTTAGTGATGACATTTCACTTCAGTATGTTATAAAATACATTTTACCAAGACAAATATCATTCTTCATGTTCTGAATCGTTCAGTGGGGTCTTTCTCTAACATATTAACATTATATCCAAAAAGTAGGATTTCGTAAAAACAATAAACGTGATAAAAAGCAATCGACAGAGCAGTGCCACTTTCTCGCAGTGACTTTTGAGGATTTTACATATGGTGGTTGTCTGCAAAGTTGTTTCCGCGTCTTACAGAAAGACAAATTAAAAGGTAGACTCAGCGATATGACGTAGATGCAGAAAGTAAACAGCAAAGTGGGACAATTTCCGCAACAACTAAGAGCGTTGAAGCGCGAGGCTCAACTTCTCTGTTTTGGTGCCCTGGCTAGCTCGCTGTGAACTGCGTGAAGCAAACCCCTGCACATACTGTGTGTGACTGGTAAGTCTTGCATCTTGATCATCTCAATATCTGTGGTGCTGCTCATAGCAACATTATTTTGTTGAGTCCACCTTTAACATGACACAAACTGAATTAAATGTAAAAGCAGTGGTGTAAAGTACTTAAGTAGCACTTTGAAGTATTTTTACTTAAGTAGTTTTTCTGGGTATTTTTGACAACTTTTACTTCACTACATTCCTAATGAAAATAATATACTTTTTACTCCATACATTTTCCCTGACACCCAAAAGTACTGTTACATTTTGAATACTTAGCAAACAGGAAAATGGTCCAATTCACACACTTATCAAGAGAACATCCCTGGTCATCTACTGCCTCTGTTCTGACTGACTCACTAAACACAAATGCTTCTTTTGTAAATTATGTCTGAGTGTTGGCTATCCGTAAATATAAAAACAAGAAAGTGGTGCCATCTGGGTTGCTTAATATAAGGAATTTGAAATAATGTACACTTTTACTGTTGATACTTATGTATATTTTAGCAATTACATTTACTTTCGATAGTTAAGTACATTTAAAACCAAATACTTTTAGACTTTTATTCAAGTACTATTTTACTGGGTAACTTTCACTTGAGTCATTTTCAATTAAGGTATCTTTACTTTTACTCAAGTTTGACAATTGCGTACTTTTTCCACCACTGTGTAAAAGGCTTTGAAAATATAAAGCTTGTGGTACGCTCAGTGATCCGTTTACATTTCACAGAGATATGCTTGTGTTTTGAGAAAAGTTCAAAAAATAAGAATTTTGTAATTTCTAAAGCGTACACTAACATATGAAAATACTACATGTCATGTCTCAAAATCGATCTTACCTCCAAGAAGAAAGAGGACAAGTTCAACTCATTCTCGCACAGCATCCAGCCTAGCTGACGCAATGCTATTTTCCAGATTTTTGACCACTTTCCCCCCCCTGGCTTCCATTGATTTAGTCACCCTAATTTTGGCCATCCTACAATATCCAATAACTTTTGAACGGATTATGATAGAGACATGAGGTTTGGACCGCATTGAGTTTGGGTCTGATTGTTCTCGGGTCCGGTCGCCCTTTTAATTTTGTAATTATCGGGTCCGGGTACGATTGTCATCGGGTCCAACTTTTTGGACCCTAGAATAAGTCCTCTAGTCCACTGCCCCAGGCTAGGCTAAGAGTGGTTAGCTACGTTTCCACACAGCCTCACAATTATGCCCCTTTCGAGATTTACAAAACCACGTCATAATATTGCCTTGTTTTTAAGAAATCTGGAAACGGACTACTATCACGGCGTAATATTGCTAATCATTTATTGCTGTTGCCTTAGTAGATTGTAACCAAGTAATGTTAATGTTAAAAAACTATCTAGCCTCTAACGTCTCTCGCTTAGCTAGTAGTGAACCAGTCAACCATGTGGTCACTTGAAACAGTTCTGAAATTAGCTAGTTAGCTTTGCTAACTAGCATTGTGCACTAGCTACACATTATGACCTAACCCACAATGAAATGACAATAAACTCCAATGCCAAATGTCTTTAAAAAATAGAAAATATATACTTTCATGATTGAATGGGATGTAATACTATCAGTAAACACAACTGATATGCCATAGCTAACGTTGCATGTAAATGTAGGCAGAGACAATGCAAAACTAGCTAGCTAGTTAGCTTGTAACGTTAAGTTTAGCTAGCATCCGACATTAGCTAGCTAGCTACTTGTCGACTGCTTGCTAGTTTGAATAGCTACGCATGTAGCCAACGCAAACTTGACAAGAAGCCAGTACTACGTCTAAACTAGTAAAGTTCAATATTAATACACGACAGTGTGTTAAATAACTATGGCTGCCGTTAGTCTTAGCAGTTTTAAATGATACACGCCAGTTACCTGGCTAGTAACATTAACGTTAGTTCCCCGAACCGGCAAAATGTCTGTCTCACTTCGCTAGCTTGCTCGATTCCTTGACACAGCGTGGAGGCCATGAGCGCTAAGACTAGGCCACACAAAATGTCTCCAAGAAAACAACAACACAAGAGCGAAAAGACAACTGTCAACAAACTACACGCTATCCTTCAATGTGGAACATTCATACGAACACGGTAATTTTATTTACCTGTTTGCTTTTGGCGTAAGGTTTAGAAGCGATATGATATCTTCTGCTTCTAATTTTCCCTCCACCCGTGGCCGCCATGGCTAGATTGAATATCGACTCGACTCCGCGCCGGATAGCTGTTCCAACTGTCCTGTCATAGCATTAACCATAGAGTTCAGCGACTCAGTCCTCTAACAAGGAAGCTTCACGTTAAAAGAGAACCATGGGAAATGCAGTTTAGGCATTCACACTTGCGAGCCTCTGAGACAGGGTTTATTTACGTGGTGACCCTGAAAGCTATACATTTCAGACATATCTGAGTGACAAAGGAAATTAAGACTTTAAAATGTGATGTACATTTCCCAATGAAAAATAAACAAATTAAAACGGTTGCACTAGACTCAGATCATCAAAATATGTGTATGCATGCTTTCTTTTATCAGTGTAATTTATTCAATACACAATGCATGGGAGATTGATGTGAATATCTTTATTTTTATCACTCCAGTCAACTAGTAAGACTGATAACAAAAATTATCCTCTGCTGCCTGATTCTCTGCTGCCACCTGCTGGTAAAAATTGGTAATAACAAAGGACAACAAAACATCTTCGTCATGTTTTAAATATTTATTAGAAAGCTATATTCATATACATTATCTTGCAACAGTGTGCGGTGCCCATCATTCATACAAAACAAATGCACTCTTAATGCTTGTATAAAATCAAAGGTTAATCACATTACATTTCACACACTCACCTGAACAAAGTAGGTCATCATGACATTTTGAACATTTAAGGCCTGGAATTATCTTAAAAATACTGTCCAAACAGGGTTGAGATCAACTCCATTGAAATACTAGTCAGTTAAAGTTATACATGTATATTGAAAGTCAGAGTTCACATTTTTTTTATATGAGGATTTGTAGAAATAAATATAAATTATCTTTAACTTACTGAGTTAAAAAATAATTG
Organism: Coregonus clupeaformis; assembly: GCF_020615455.1. NCBI lineage: Eukaryota > Metazoa > Chordata > Actinopteri > Salmoniformes > Salmonidae > Coregonus > Coregonus clupeaformis. The sequence goes on from NC_059199.1 coordinate 42,599,896, forward strand.
ACTCAAATTCTGAATCAAACTTTGAATACTGAAGTTGCAAACTGGGCATCTCAACAATTCAGACTTTACCTTCATATTATTTACGTTTTCATTGTAAGTTAAATAAAATTAATCCCATAATACTTATGGTCATCATTTGAACAATACAAAAAGAGAGGGGGAACATTAAAAATGCATTCGGTACCCCTTGGTGTACAGTAAATCCTGTGAAAATTGTAAACTCAAAAGCTTCATCAAAAGGTAAATTCAACTTTTGTTGAACAGTTCTTGATCTCACACACACAGTAAAGTGGGAGTGGTCACCAAAGTGTAGTAAGTCGCTCTGCATAAGAGCGTCTGCTAAATGTTTTAAATGTAAATGTAGTAAAGCTCTCGGCTCAGCCTTTTCCATTCAGTTTATGCTTCATTTACTTTCTCACTGTTCTTCAACCACCTATTCAACCAATGTAATATCCCCACCTCTTGAACCTTCTCTCCCAAATTATCCTCCTTCCATCTCCCCACAGAGTTGGTGTGTGCAGTAGGGATGTAGTCCCTTCATTGGCTCTCATTTCTTTTAATCATCGTGTCCATTGACAGCTTTGGTTCTCCCAGAGCCTCTCCTTCGTTTAGATTGGCTGGCTGAGTTATTCCGAGAGTCTCTCTCACCTACAATAGGACAAACAGGAAATATGCTCCTTGATGAACATCAGCAAATACAATGCTTTATGTATAAAAATACATTCCACTTGACTCTGATGCTTACCTGTGATATCATCAGGGAAGTAACCACACAAGTCTATTAGGTTACCATCCTCATGCTCAGAGACGCTCTAGAAAAGAGGGTTCTTGATACTCAGTCGGAGACAAAAATAACAACTAAATAGACCAAACTGGACAAAGACTTATGGCGAATGTAGTCTTTCTGTGCAACAGTTGACTATGGGCTTACCTTTAACTCAGGCTCATACTTCTGCTCATACCGCACCATCCCATACAGACAGAGAAGTGTAATGAAGGCCTATAGAGAGAGAGACGTAGAGATGTAGAGAGCACTGACACCACAATGGAGAGCACTCACCTCCCACATAGCAGTCATATGTCAGAGCATCCCAATGGTATTACACAGCCTAAATAACACGTCATTGTTATGGACACTTGAGGTACAAGAATTGGAGCAGGGAGAATTGTTTAAGGTAAACACATGTTCGCATACGCACACACACACAAACAGAGAGCGAGACACACAGAAAGAGAGAGACACAAACACATAGAGAGAGAGAGACACAAACAAACACACAGAGAGACACACACACACACAGAGAGAGACACACACACAAATAGAGAGACACAGAGAGAGAGAGAGAGACACACAGAGAGAGACACACACACAGAGAGAGAGAGACACACACACACACACACACACACACAGAGACACACTCAAAGAGAGAGAGAGACACAGACACACACACAAAGAGAGAGAGAGAGAGAGACACACAGAGAGAGAAAGACACACACACACACACAGAGAGAGACACACAAACACAGAGAGACACACACACACACACACAGAGACACACACACAAAGAGAGACACAGAGAGAGAGAGACACACACACACACAGACACACACACACACACAAAGAGAGAGAGACACACACAGAGAGAGAGAGACACACACAAACACAGAGAGAGAGAGACACACACACACACACAGAGAGACACACACACAAAGAGAGAGAGACACACACAGAGAGAGAGAGAGAGAGAGAGACACACACAAACACAGAGAAAGAGAGACACACACTCACAAAGAGAGAGAGAGACACACAGAGAGAGAGAGACACACACAAAGAGAGAGAGAGAGAGAGAGAGACAGAGACAGAACATATGCACAGGCCGTGCTCAACATGCTCTGCTCACACCTACTGTTATGGTCCGGGTCTAAACCACACAAAAACAACACTAGACACTATGGAACACAAAGCTTTTACTATCTCATCCTGGAATATACAAGGTCTGAGGTCATCTGCCTTTGGCCTAAAGAGCAGGAACCCAGAATTCATCAAAGAAATTTGAAATACAGACATTGTCATTCTACAAGAAACATGGTATAAAGGAGACGGACCCACTGGTTGCCCTCTATGTTACAGAGAGTTGGTAGTCCCATCAACCAAACTACCAGGTGTGAAACAGGGAAGAGACTCAGGGGGTAGGCTAATTTGTTATAGAGCAGACCTAACCCATTCTATTAAATTAGTCAAAAAAGGAACATTTTACATCTGGCTAGAAATTAATAAGGAAATTATCTTAACAGAGAAAAATGTCCTTGTGTGCTACCTATATTCCCCCAATAGAATCCCCATACTTTAACGATGACAGCTTCTCCATTCTAGAGGGGGAGATCAACCTTTTCCAGGCCCAGGGACATGTACTAGTCTGTGGCGACCTAAATACCAGAACTGGACAAGAACCTGACACCCTCAGCGGGACAAACACCTACCTGGAGGTGACAGCATTCCCTCCCCCATACAGTGAGGGAAAAAAGTATTTGATCCCCTGCTGATTTTGTACGTTTGCCCACTGACAAAGACATGATCAGTCTATAATTTTAATGGTAGGTTTATTTGAACAGTGAGAGACAGAATAACAACAAAAAAATCCAGAAAAACGCATGTCAAAAATGTTATAAATTGATTTGCATTTTAATGAGGGAAATAAGTATTTGACCCCTCTGCAAAACATGACTTAGTACTTGGTGGCAAAACCCTTGTTGGCAATCACAGAGGTCAGACGTTTCTTGTAGTTGGCCACCAGGTTTGCACACATATCAGGAGGGATTTTGTTCCACTCCTCTTTGCAGATATTCTCCAAGTCATTAAGGTTTCGAGGCTGACCTTTGGCAACTCGAACCTTCAGCTCCCTCCACAGATTTTCTATGGGATTAAGGACTGGAGACTGGCTAGGCCACTCCAGGACCTTAATGTGCTTCTTCTTGAGCCACTCCTTTGTTGCCTTGGCCGTGTGTTTTGGGTCATTGTCATGCTGGAATACCCATCCACGACCCATTTTCAATGCCCTGGCTGAGGGAAGGAGGTTCTCACCCAATATTTGATGGTACATGGCCCCGTCCATCGTCCCTTTGATGCGGTGAAGTTGTCCTGTCCCCTTAGCAGAAAAACACCCCCAAAGCATAATGTTTCCACCTCCATGTTTGACAGTGGGGATGGTGTTCTTGGGGGTCATAGGCAGCATTCCTCCTCCTCCAAACACGGCGAGTTGAGTTGATGCCAAAGAGCTCGATTTTGGTCTCATCTGACCACAACACTTTAACTTTAACCAGTTCTCCTCTGAATCATTCAGATGTTCATTGGCAAACTTCAGACGGGCCTGTATATGTGCTTTCTTGAGCAGGGGGACCTTGCGGGCGCTGCAGGATTTCAGTCCTTCACGGCGTAGTGTGTTACCAATTGTTTTCTTGGTGATTATAGTCCCAGCTGCCTTGAGATCATTGACAAGATCCTCCCGTGTAGTTCTGGGCTGATTCCTCAGGCCGAGGGAGCCCCAGGCCGAGGAAGATTGACAGTTATTTTGTGTTTCTTCCATTTCCGAATAATCGCACCAACTGTTGTCACCTTCTCACCAAGCTGCTTGGCGATGGTCTTGTAGCCCATTCCAGCCTTGTGTAGGTCTACAATCTTGTCCCTGACATCCTTGGAGAGCTCTTTGGTCTTGGCCATGGTGGAGAGTTTGGAATCTGATTGATTGATTGATTGCTTCTGTGGACAGGTGTCTTTTATACAGGTAACAAGCTGAGATTAAGAGCACTCCCTTTAAGAGTGTGCTCCTAATCTCAGCTCGTTACCTGTATAAAAGACACCTGGGAGCCAGAAATCTTTCTGATTGAGAGGGGGTCAAATACTTATTTCCCTCATTAAAATGCAAATCAATTTATAACATTTTTGACATGCGTTTTTCTGGATTTTTTTGTTGTTATTCTGTCTCTCACTGTTCAAATAAACCTACCATTAAAATTATAGACTGATCATTTCTTTGTTAGTGGGCAAACGTACAAAATCAGCAGGGGATCAAATACTTTTCCCCCCTCACTGTATGCCCTCCTAGACACAACTACGACAACATAACCAACAAAAACGGGTCACAACTCCTGCAGCGCTGTCGGATGCTGGGTATGTACATAGTCAATGGTAGGCCTCGAGGGGATTCCTACGGTAGGTACACATATAGCTCATGTCTTGGCAGTAGTATAATAATATAATAATATGCCATTTAGCAGACGCTTTTATCCAAAGCGACTTACAGTCATGCGTGCATAATTTTTTTTGTGTATGGGTGATCCCGGGGATCGAACCCACTACCCTGGCGTTACAAGCGCCGTGCTCTACCAGCTGAGCTACAGAGGACCACCCGAATAAGTACTGTAGACTACTTTATTAATGACCTCAACCCAGTCTCTTAGAGTGATCAGTCAGTCCACTGACACCCCTATAAGATCACAGCAAAATCACACTCTACTTGAACAGAGCTATGCTCATTCATGAGGCATCAAAGCCAAAGGAACGGAATAATATTAAGAAATGCTATAGCAGGAAAGAAAATAGTGTGGAAATCTACCAAAAAACTATTAGGCAACAACAAAATCAATCCCTTCTAGACAATTTCCGAGACAAAATGTTTCACTGTAATAGTGAAGGTGTAAACCTGGCAGTAGAAAACCTAAACAGTACATTTGACCTCTCAGCTTCCCTACCAAATCTAAACATTTCAAGCAGACAACCTAAGAAAATTAACAACAATGACAATGAAGAGTTATCTATCCAAAACGGAGATGTATGGATAAACCACTTCTCCAATCTTTTTGGCCCTTTCAGTGCCTTGCAAAAGTATTCATCCCTCTTGGCGTTTTTCCTATTTTGTTGCATTACAACCTGTAATTTAAATGGATTTTTATTTGGATTTCATATAAGCGACATACACAAAATAGTCCAAATTGGTGAAGTGAAATGAAAAAAATAACTTGTTTCAAAAAATTCTACAAAATAAATAACGGAAAAGTTGTGCGTGCATACAGTTGAAGTCAGAAGTTTATATACACTTAGGTTGGAGTCATTAAAACTTGTTTTTCAACCACTCCACAAATGTATTGTTAACAAACTATAGTTTTGCCAAGTCGGTTAGGACATCAACTTTGTGCATGACACAAGTAATCTTTCCAACAATTGTTTACAGAGAGATTATTTCACTTATAATTCACTGTATCACAATTCCAGTGGGTCAGAAGTTTACATACACTAAGTTGATGGTGCCTTTAAACAGCTTGGAAAATTCCAGAAAATGATGTCATGGCTTCTGATAGGCTAATTGACATAATTTGAGTCAATTGGAGGTGTACCTATGGATGTATTTCAAGGCCTACCTTCAAACGTAGTGCCTCTTTGCTTGACATCATGGGAAAATCAAAAGAAATCAGCCAAGATCTCAGAAAAAAAATGTAGACCCCACAAGTCTGGTTCATCCTTGGGAGCAATTTCCAAATGCCTGAAGGTACCACGTTCATCTGTACGAACAATAGTAAGCAAGTATAAACACCATGGGACCACGCAGCCATCATACCGCTCAGGAAGGAGACGCGTTCTGTCTCCTAGAGATGAACGTACTTTGGTGCGAAAAGTGCAAATCAATCCCAGACCAACAGCAAAGGACCTTGTGAAGATGCTGGAGGAAACATTTACAAAAGTATCTATATCCACAGTAAAACGAGTCCTATATCGACATAACCTGAAAGGCCGCTCAGCAAGGAAGAAGCCACTGCTCCAGAACCTCCATTAAAAAGCCAGACTACGGTTTGCAACTGCACATGGGGACAAAGATCGTACTTTTTGGAAATGTCCTCTGGTCTGATGAAACAAAAATAGAACTGTTTGGCCATAATGACCATCGTTATGTTTGGAGGAAAAACGGGGTCGCTTGCAAGCCGAAGAACACCATCCCAACCGTGAAGCACGGGGGTGGCAGCATTATGCTGTGGGGGTGCTTTGCTGCAGGAGGGACTGCTGCACTTCACAAAATAGATGGCATCATGAGGAAGGACAATTATGTGGATATATTGAAGCAACATCAGTCAGGAAGTTAATGCTTGGTTGCAAATGGGTCTTCCAAATGGACAATGACCCCAAGCATACTTCCAAAGTTGTGGCAAAATGGCTTAAGGACAACAAAGTCAAGGTATTGGAGTGGCCATCACAAAGCCCTGACCTCAATCCTGTAGAAAATCTGTGGGCAGAACTGAAAAAGCGTGTGCGAGCAAGGAGGCCTACAAACCTGACTCAGTTACACCAGCTCTGTCAGGAGGAATGGGCCAAAATTCATCCAACTTATTGTGGGAACCTAGTGGAAGGCTACCCGAAACGTTTGACCCAAGTTAAACAATTTAAAGGCAATGCTACCAAATACTAATTGAGTAAACTTCTGACCCACTGGGAATGTGATGAAATAAATAAAAGCTGAAATAGATCATTCTCTCTACTATTATTCTGACATTTCACATTCTTAAAATAAAGTGTTGATCCTAACTGACCTAAGACAGGGCATTTTTACTAGGATTAAATGTCAGGAATTGTAAAAAAACTGAGTTGAAATGTATTTGGCTAAGGTGTATGTAAACTTCCGACTTCAACTGTAGGTAGATACCCGCTAATTATCAAAATCCAGAAAAGAGCCGTTAAATTCTACAACCACCTAAAAGGAAGCGATTCCCAAACTTCCATAACAAAGCCATCACCTACAGAGAAATTAACCTGGAGAAGAGCCCCCTAAGCAAGCTGGTCCTGGTGCTCTGTTCACAAACAGACCCCACAGAGCCCCAGGACAGCAACACAATTAGACCTAACCAAATCATGAGAAAACAAAAAGAGAATTACTTGACACATTGTAAAGAATTAACAAAAAAACTGAGCAAACTAGAATGCTCATTGGCCCTAAACAGACAGTACACAGTGGCAGAATACCTGACTACTGTGACTGACCCAAAATCAAGGAAATCTATGACTTTGTACAGACTCAGTGAGCATAGCCTTGCACTTCCTAACTTCCTGCCAAATGTATGACCCTATTAGAGACACATATTTCCCTCAGATTACACAGACCCACAAAGAATTAGAAAACAAATCCAATTTGGATAAACTCCCATTTCTATTGGGTGAAATACCACAGTGTGCAATCACAGCAGAAAGATTGGTGACCTGTTGTCACAAGACAAGTGCAACCAGTGAAGAACAAACACCATTGTAAATACAACCTATATTTATGTTGATTTATTTTCCCTTTTGTACTTGAACTATTTGCACATCATTACAACACTGTATATAGACATAATATGACACTTGAAATGTATTTATTCTTTTGGAACTTTTGTGAGTGTAATGTTTACTGTTAATTTTTTATTGTTTATTATCGCGAGAGAGAGAGACACACACACACACACAGAAAGAGACACACAGAGAGAGACACACACGGCTCTTACCACACACAGAAGCCACTGGAACACCGACCGGGCTTGTGTTTTGGAGAACACATCCTGACCAAACTTGATGCACACTAGGGCCTCCAGGAAGGCTATGGCCCTGTGAGTTAGATAAGGACCATTGTTAACGGACACTCACCACCAAACATTCACCTCTAACAATAATTGCATTTACAACAAGCATTATCTATAGCAAAATATATGTTTTTTTTGTTAATGGCACTATGTTAAAATGCACACACAGTCACAGAAAACAAATATATTTCCTCTTTAATTCTAGTCACCAGACTGCAGAGGGTACTTAGAGTTTCTAATATTGAAGGGGTGAAGCCAGGGGCATATAAGGGCCTCATTGTTTTCTATTTAATAGTGAGAGAGCAAGTCTGGTCACCATGGTTACCAGAGCCTAGTCAGGGCAATCACAAGCTTAGGACTGCGATGAGGACAGCATCTTTACAATATTTTGAATAAAACTGTACGTGAGCCAATTTCCCATCCACAGCACTTCTGAGACGTTTGTCAATGACGTGGTCGCAACATTAGAAATGTCCACTAGAGGATCCAGACGAGACTCACCCAAACATCCAACATTGTGTTCCCACTCTTTTGCACTGTGTGTCTGTCAGATACGCATAATACTGTCTGAAAGAACAGGAAGACGAACATTAGATACAGTTTATCTACAGCCATCACAAAAACGACTGTCAAATCATTACGATAAAAAGAAAGGAGGTTTACAGAAATCATTCAAAACTTATTTCAACTCAATTCTATATGATAAGAGACTGCACATGTCTGTCATAACTCCCTTGTGCCTCTATAATGTAGAACACACGTGTGGAGTGGCGTGGTGGAGGGGCTCCCTACCGTACAGTAGGTGCTGTGATGATTCCGAGGAGGAGGATCCGGCACCAGCTGAGAGCGTGAGACGCCTGGAACACGAAGATGTGCTTCAGGAAGAATGTGTTCAACTCAGTCAGCTGTTTAGAGGAAAGGAGGACAGACAGGAAGTAAAGTAGTCCAGCAACATGTATATTAAAATCATCACTGCACACAGCTTAGATACCATAAAATCTACCCCATAATCTTCAGGTATGTAGTAGGTCACCGTCAATAAGACAAGATCATAGAAAACATATCAACTGTTCCATTTGTTTTCCCAAATGACTTATAAGTCAATATACACAGAGTAATGACATAAATGGATTCTGACTTCTAACCCTGACACTAAATACTAATGTTTCATTTCCAGGTCAGAGGTCACCTGCCAGAGGATCATAAAGAGGTAGATCCCAGCCACCCTCTGGAAGGAGGACTTGGGGTCTAACCAGCGTACGTAGGTCCAGCTGGCTGGGGTGAACTGGAGCACAACCCGCTTCAGCTTCCCTGTGGTCGTATGGATGTCTCTGAAGACACATCATAGATACAGATATACAGGGAAAGGTACACTTACACACTGGGAAGTAACACCGATGAGTGTTCAGATACAGTTAGGCAAACAAGGTTAAACACACAGATACAGGCATAAAGATAATTACATTCATACGCTGGGTGTACAAAGCATGCCTTTCCATTACATAGACTGACCAGGTGAATCCAGGTGAAAGCTATGATCCCTTATTGATGTCACTTGTTAAATCCATTTCAAATCAGTGTAGATAAAGGGGAGGAAACTGGTTAAAGAAGGATTTTTAAGGCTTGAGACAATTGAGATATGGATTGTGTATGTGTGCCATTCAGAGGGTGAATGGGCAAGACAAAATATTTAAGTGCCTTTGAACGGGTTATGGTAGTAGGTGCCAGGCACACCGGTTTGAATGTGTCAAGAACTGCAAAGCTGCTGGGTTTTTCACGCTCAACAGTTTCCTGTGTGTATCATGAATGGTCCACCACCCAAAGGACATCCAGCCAACTTGACACCTGTGGGAAGCATTGGAGTCAACATGGGCCAGCATCCCTGTGGAATGCTTGACACCTTGTAGAGTCCATGCCCCGACGAATTTAGGCTGTTCTTAGGGTAAAAGGGGGGGCAACTCAATATTAAGGTGTTCCTTATGTTTTGTACACTCAGTGTAAATGAGAAAGCACACATGCACTTAATTAGAGCAGGCAGAAATTCAGTAGAATAATGTAGTTTAATTGGGACTGGTTAACTGTATTGTGCCATCTGTCATGAGACTACAGGAGAAGGGAGGAATCCAATAGGAGGAGAACTCACTTGATGCTGGCCCATTGGTAGGTGCGCATCTCCAGGAAGCGACACACAGTCATGCCCAGCCAGATGCCTCCTCCATTACACAGCAGGATGTCCAGGATCACCTGGTCCCACCAGCACTCAGCAAAGTTAGGCAGCAGGTGCATGAAGAACAGCTGAGGGAGGGAGAGACAGAAAGAGACAGACAGACAGACAGACAGACAGACAGACAGACAGACAGACAGACAGAGAGACAGACAGACAGAGAGACAGACAGACAGACAGCGAGAGAGAGAGACAGATAGACAGACAGCGAGAGAGAGAGACAGATAGACAGACAGCGAGAGAGAGAGACAGATAGACAGACAGCGAGAGAGAGAGACAGATAGACAGACAGCGAGAGAGAGAGACAGACAGAGAGACAGCGAGAGAGAGAGAGACAGACAGACAGACAGACAGACAGCGAGAGAGACAGACAGACAGACAGACAGACAGCGAGTGAGACAGACAGACAGAGACAGACAGACAGCGAGAGAGAGAGACAGACAGACAGCGAGAGAGAGAGACAGATAGACAGACAACGAGAGAGAGAGACAGATAGACAGACAGACAGACAGACAGACAGACAGCGAGAGAGACAGACAGACAGACAGCGAGAGAGAGAGAGACAGACAGACAGCGAGTGAGACAGACAGACAGACAGCGAGTGAGACAGACAGACAGACAGCGAGAGAGACAGACAGCGAGAGAGACAGACAGACAGACAGACAGACAGACAGACAGAGAGAGAGAGACAGACAGACAGAGAGACAGAGAGACAGAGAGACAGAGAGACAGAGAGACAGAGAGACAGAGAGACAGACAGAGAGCGAGAGAGAGAGAGAGAGAGGTGAATGAGGAGCTGACATTTGACGGAGCGCACATCCAATGGAATGATTCAAATCAGAGGCAAAATATTGTCTGATCTGTTGTTGGAAATTGAGCAGGACTTCACAAAGACACATTGTGTGTCCAAAAAGGCACCCTATTCCCTATATAGTGCACCACTTTTGAGGGTCCATATGGTTCTGGTCAAAATTAGTGCACTGTATAGAGAATAGGGTGCCATTTGGGATGCAGCCTTTATTTACCTCAGTGAGCTCCCAGGTGATGCTGATGGTCCAGCAGAGGCCATAGCTGCGGATGAGCAGGGCCTTCATGGCCCAGCCTGCGAAATGCCCAAATGCAAAGATGTCAAAGTGGCTCAGGATCCGCTCCCAGGTTATCACGTGGCAGTTCACTGCATATTCCTACAGGGGGAGAAAGGACAGGTAAGACATGGACACAAAAGAGGCAGATCAGACATAACAAGACAGTGTTGGATCAGCAGTATGGTGAGTCATGATGATTCTAGCCTAAGATAACCTGCCTAAATGACTACCGACCCGTGGCACTGACGTCTGTAGCCATGAAGTGCTTTGAAAGACTGGTCATGGCTCACATCAACAGCATAATCCCAGAAACCCTAGACCCACTCCAATTTGCATACCGCCCCAACAGATCCACAGATGATGCAATCTCTATCGCACTCCACACTGCCCTTTCCCACCTGGACAAGAGGAACACCTACGTGAGAATGCTATTCATTGACTACAGCTCAGCATTCAACACCATAGTGCCCTCAAAGCTCATCACTAAGCTAAGGATCCTGGGACTAAACACCTCCCTCTGCAACTGGATCCTGGACTTCCTGACGGGCCGCCCCCAGGTGGTAAGGGTAGGTAACAACACATCTGCCACACTGATCCTCAACACGGGGGGCCCCTCAGGGGGTGCGTGCTCAGTCCCCCTCCTGTACTCTCTGTTCACCCATGACTGCATGGCCAGGCACGACTCCAACACCATCATTAAGTTTGCCGACGACACAACAGTGGTAGGCCTGATCACCGACAACGATGAGACAGCCTATAGGGAGGAGGTCAGAGATCTGGCCGTGTGGTGCCAGGACAACAACCTCTCCCTCAACGTGACCAAGACAAAGGAGATGATTGTGGACTACAGGAAAAAAAAGAGGACTGAGCACGCCCCCATTCTCATCGACGGGGCTGTAGTGGAACAGGTTGAGAGCTTCAAGTTCCTTGGTGTCCACATCACCAACGAACTATCATGGTCCAAACACACCAAGACAGTCGTGAAGAGGGCACGACAAAGCCTATTCCCCCTCAGGAGACTAAAAAGATTTGGCATGGGTCCTCAGATCCTCAAAAAATTCTACAGCTGCACCATCGAGAGCATCCTGACTGGTTGCATCACCGCCTGGTATGGCAACTGCTTGGCCTCTGACCGCAAGGCACTACAGAGGGTAGTGCGTACGGCCCAGTACATCACAGGGGCAAAGCTCCCTGCCATCCAGGACCTCTATATCAGGCGGTGTCAGAGGAAGGCCCTCAAAATTGTCAAAGACTCCAGTCACCCTAGTCATAGACTGTTCTCTCTGCTACCGCACGGCAAGCGGTACCGGAGTGCCAAGTCTAGGTCCAAAAGACTTCTCAACAGCTTCTACCCCCAAGCCATAAGACTCCTGAACAGCTAATCATGGCTACCGGACTATTTGCACTGCCCCCCCCACCCCATACTTTTACGCTGCTGCTACTCTGTTAAGTATTTATGCATAGTCACTTTAACTCTACCCACATGTACATATTACCTCAACTACCTCAACTAGCCGGTGCCCCCGCACATTGACTATGCAACGGTACCCCCTGTATATATAGCCTCCCTACTGTCACTTTATTCTATTGTATATATAGCCTCCCTACTGTCACTTTATTTTTACTTCTGCTCTTTTTTTCTCAACACTTTTTTGTTGTTGTTTTATTCTTACTTTTTTTTTTTTTTTTTTAAATAAATGCACTGTTGGTTAAGGGCTGTAAGTAAGCATTTCACTGTAATGTCTGCACCTGTTGTATTCGGCGCATGTGACCAATAAAATTTGATTTGATTTGATTTGACACCCAGGTTTCGCTCACGTATAGTTGAGTCACGAGATTTGGGAGGAAGGCCTCACGAGACAATGGGTAAGTTTACATGCACACAATAATACGCTTATTGTGAATACTCTAATTTATATAATAGTTCAATTAAAACGTTTACATGCTTTGCAAGAAGAACGATTTCCCTATTAATCCTGTTTACATGGACACATCTGAAATCAGGCTACCTGATGGGACCTTGATAAATGCAGAAAATCGCCAATCAATATAAGCTTCTACCACAGCGACTATGTTATTTTTGGGACGCCTATTTGATTCTGAGTTCGGACATATAAAGTTTGTATGTGAAAACTATTTCTAAGATGCATACTTTCAGTTTGTCCGAACTCACTTCACTTGCGCAAAAGAGGGAGGCTCGCGCTGCGGGTGTTAGCACATGCGCAGATCAAATACACAGCTGAAACTCAGATGAACGTATTTACATGTCCTAATACTTAAAAAGATTGCTCAATAATCCAGGTGTTTCAATCGGCGTATGTTTACTTCGATTATGACTTTACGCCAATGAAGATAAACAGAGTAACATTTTTAAATTACTAATGCCATACTCAGCCTACTGCCATAATCAGTTTAATATCAAATAATTAGTGTACATGTAAACGTGTTCTTCATGCAATATCAATGTTCACAAGGCTTTAGGTGTAAGAGGAATTTCATTGGCTTTATTTTACAGCTTTTGCATGATGAGATCAGTAACCCTATAAATTGTCAATATGTAACAATGCCAGTTTAACTAAAATATTTGTGATACTTACACATGGCAACAGCATCCAGGGAAGGCTGATGCCAATCGTTTAACCCAGTGTTGAATAATCCTATAGGCTCAGTGGTAGCTCTGTCCTCAATGTCTTAAAGTTCACCACCTTACAGAAAGGTTCTATTACCTCCCGCCAGGGGCGCGACTTTCACTGGGGACATGTCCCCCCCACAGTTTTATCATTGGAATGTGATACAAAACGAGGCAACGGTGTGCTTTAGGACCATGCAGACGCCTCCGAGCGGTCGGGTAGGCTGTTTGGAGTGTTTATCCGACTGGATAAAAATAAAAAATAAAATATATATATATATATATATATATATATAATAATAATAATAATAATAATAATAATAATAATGTCCCCCCCACTTCTAAAACCAAAGTTGCACCCCTGCCTCCCTCAAATTTCGTTGGATTATATTACCACACAGAGGGGATTGGAGAGCTTTCCAAACTCAAAACCTGATCGCGTCATCAGAACTTAGCCTACCTTTTCATTGTAAAAACATGGCATGGCTCTAAAGGATGGATGTAATAGGATAAATGCTAGGAGGAGTGGAGGGAGAGTCAAGGATCATCTTGAATACAAGCTCCAGGGTTGAGTTTCCCCAAAGTACAGATCTAGGAACAGCTGCCCCTCCCCCAACCATAACCTTAATCATTAGTTGGAAAAATTCAAAACTGACCCAAGATCAGCATGGTAGGGGCAACTACACCTGAAATGGTGTCTGGCATGAGGTGAATACATTTTTACATTTTACACATTTAGACTTACAGGAGCAATTAGGGTTAAGTGCCTTGCTCAAGGGCACATCGACAGATTTTTCACCTAGTCGGCTCGGGATTAGAACCAGCGACCTTTTGGTTACTGGCACAACGCTCTTAACCACTAAGCTACCTGCCGCCCCATACTGTATACTGTAGCATATTGAGATAAAAATGACTCACCATGACATCAGCCTCACGGGTAGCGTAGCGCAGGTTGGGGTCCACCCAGTACATGAGTCTCTTCACCTGGGCCCAGTTCAGGAAGATGAGGATGACCAGGAACAGGAAGTACAGAACACTCAGACCTGACAACAACAGGAAAGAACCAATCAGAGTTCCATGGACATTGTTCCATAGAGGAGTTCCCCTGATGATGACATGTTGTACTTTGCAGTAGGCCTACTCACCAAATACCATGCGCCAAATCGCAGGATGTGGTCTGGTGAATGGACCTGAAGTGGTTAAATTAAATACTGCATTTACACACTTATCTACCATTATCAGAGTGGATCTACCAAAACCCTCATATACTGCACTTCCAAAGTTAACGTAGCATATACTGCAAACAGTGGGTATCCCATTCACTTGTACAGTCAAAACCATGTCATGCTGCAAGAGGCCATGCTGAAGACTAGTTTTGAATCTTTAAGACCTGAACATCTATTAAGTGGCCAATGATCTACACTTGAACAACATTCCTCCCACCCACCCCATGCAGACACCCTTTTTACCAGGTGCTGGGCTGGGCTATTGTCAAGTACAAGGCAGTGACTGAGTGAGTACCATTGGGGAAGGCCAGGACACTGATGACGAGGAAGAAGGAGACAATCAACAGGAGACCCACTCGAAGGTTGTTGTCAGCATCTGCATCCTCCCTGGCAGAGAGAGCAGGGTTTGATATCAAAAAGCATTGGCTGAGATATGCAATATGTACATCATTCTCAGAGGATAAAGTGAGGTTTACTATGATACAGTCAACCTAAAATGTGACATTTAAAAAAGTTTGCTTGATTTTTGTATTTATTACAATAAGGAACATTAAAATGTCTAAACTTCTGTAGTTCAATTATACAATTGAGTTTACACTTGGGTTAGATTACTAGGCCAAGTTATCACAACCACTAGGTCTACTTGCTGATCAAATGAGCCGTCTACTCTGTACTGTCATTGGGTTACCTGGAAAATACGAAGTACATCAAACTAGCCACTGTGAACGTCAAGAGAGTGAGAGTGTGAGGCTTGTAGAAAAAGTCGATACTGATGTCCTCCACTTGTTGCTCGTTAATCATCCGAAAGTGTAACATGTAATTCACATCATCCTTGCTTAATGTCCGGGACCCCAAAGCAGGTGCCATGGCGAGGGCTAAGGAGTTTCTTTTTTTAAAAAGTATCTGTATCAGCACTTCCAGACAGGACAGGTTAGGATGCCTGTAAATACATTGCTAAATACTGGGAACAACAAGGGCAGAGAGAGGACTGAGCAAACCTGACAACGGCGCAACCAACTCAACTAAATACAGGGGTGTAGTGGGAATACACATTCCAATACCAGCACTCCCAATTCATTCAATGCAATTTTTCTTCAGAAAGAGTTTTATATTTTATTATTTTTAACATCAGAAATTCCCGATGAAAGGCAAAATAAGTTTTTTTAATCGGTCCTTCATTAGGTTGTTTTAGTTTGAGCTGGCTCATTCCCCTGCTTCTTTTCCTATTTTGGTACAGCTAAAATAGGGACACTTCCGTAATCCTTCGGTGAGAGTGCACACGTGAGTAGATTGACATTGGCGCTATCTACTTGTTTTTACGCTTGTTCAGAGGACATGTTCATGTTTTGACCCATATTTTTCGAAGTTATTGCATGATGTCATCCATTTTGTACTTGCAAAAACCATTTTGTTTCTATCCGCTTGCTGGCTACCCCGTATGATTGCTCTATGCAAGCTAGCTAGCTAGCCAGCCAGCCATTGCTGGTTCAATGCACCTCATTTAGCCAGAAGATCCGACCTGCTTGCTTACAGCTGCACTAGGGTCGGGCAACATTCATGTGTATATTAAGACACTGCGGAACCAGCCCGAGATATGGCTCAGAAAACATACCTCAATCAGGGATGACACATGTGTTTTATTTCGAATTGTCCCATTATCCCAACTGTTACACCGAGAAGTTTGAACAACTGTTTGTTTTTCCGGAAAACTGTCCTTTCATCCTCATACTAGGTAGAAAAAAACCACAGCAGCTATTTTGGAATGGCAGTGTCAGCCAATCAGCTCCTTTGTTGTTCAACACCACATGCCATCCCATAATGGCTGCTACTGCTAGCTAGAATGAGGACTAAAATGGCAGTTTACTGAAAGTGGAACTGACTGCGTTTTAACTATAGACATGAAACAAACAATCATAATATCAGTAAAAAATATGAAATTCCCAGTTTATGCTTCAAAACCAACTTCATAAGAGGTTTTAAAAATAGGATGCAGTTCAATGCATGATGAATATAGTTAACCAATACATTTCTTGGTAGGCCCAAAAAATATTGCTATCAGGTTGTAAATCACAGCTGGCCTGGTACATTGTTGGCTGCTTCCACCCATTCCAGATGCACTGTTTCAGTTTAAATTACTCAATATTTTGAACAAAAATAGACGACTGTGACTAAGGCTGGGAATGTCAATACAATCAAACTAGCAAGGGCAATGATCACAAGTCAGTCATAACGTGGCTAATAGGCCCGTGGGCTGATTAGGACACACAGGTGAGTATAAATGAGTCGACAGTTGAGTCATTACATTTTAGTCATTTAGCAGACGCTCTTATCCAGAGTGACTTACAGTTAGTGAGTGCATACATTTTCATACTGGCCCCCCGTGGGAAACGGGGCGCCATGCTCTACCAACTGAGCTACAGGGGACCTGTTTCATCTAGTTTATGAAATTACAGCCTGATGCGCTCGCATCGGTGAATTCAACTTATATTGCGCTGCTTTTGTGTGTCCCGTTTGCAGCGGAGGGAAAGTGTACAGACACATGCCACATTCCTAGCTAGGCTACTAAAATGTTGCAGTCTGGCTTTGGTTTTTAAAGCTTGACAATGAATAACCAAAAAACTAAACCTGCAACAAAACACCATGCAAAGGAGAAACATGTAGGCCTATTACAGCAACATTTGATCAGTATCCTAGGCTGGCTACTCAACTACAATACATTTTGAGTATGCCATTCTGCATTCAACCGCACCTGTGATCCATGTAGTGCAAAAAAAATGAAAAACATGTTTTAAGTTTAAATGTTACAACAAACCGATAGCTACGTTTTTGTTATTTGTATTTATTAAATACTTTTTGATTAGGGTCACAGCATATTATGCACATCTGCAAGCATAGCAGCAAAGGCTGGACAAAAATTATTTATCTCCTTTTGTTTTAATATGTTAATGCTATATACAGCATCCTATGTACATAAGTGGACACTATAAAGAGCCATATTTTTTCTAATAAAACAATGGCCAGTTTGGGTCGCAGTTGCACGTTTTTTTTGTAAAAACAAATAGGCTATGTCTGGCCCATGAATTTGTGCGCTGATTGACTTTGACACCCCTGGGCTGGCGTATCTATTTATGTAGCTAGCTATTTATTTAGCAAGCTAAAAACACAGAGCCTAACGTTATCTAGCTAGCTGCTGGGAGGATGTCATGTCATTGGAGGAGTGTGTGAGTGACTGACTTTTTCCCCCTCATATCATTTTCCGGTGTTTACAGCTAGAGATGCAGGTGTCATTTGGTTAGCTAGCAAGAAAAAGAATCACTATGCTGAACTTGAACGACTGTTATCCACAGTTAGCATATTTCTTAGTTGTCAATCAAATGTATTTGGCGTCTATCAAATGGGTGGGCAGGCAAGTTCCCATTCAATTGTCAAAACGTGGGTTGGGACAAGCATGCATTGGCAGGCAAGCTGCAAAAGGAGGAGCAGGCTGCTATTCCCCATCGTTTCAGTGCATTTTTAATGGCCAACTAGCTTAAAGTTTGAGAGGGTTTATCTAATGTTCCCTAATTAGATTTTAGCTTATCTCGCTATGGCTAGCATTAGTTGTTGATCTTGTTGTTGATATGCATAGGAAACTGAGGGAGAGAGAGCCTACCTTTTCATGGTTGTTTGATCAATAAGACTGTGAAGTTCCCAAATGTAAGAGGACTCCGGTGGTATTTAAATACACTATATATACAAAAGTGTGCGGACACGCCTTCAAATTAGTGGATTAGGCTATTTCAGCCACACCCGTTGCTGACAGGTGTATAAAATCGAGCACACCGCCATGCAATCTCCATAGACAAACATTGGCAGTAGAATGGCCTTAATGAAGAGCTCAGTGACTTTCACTGTGGCACCGTCATAGGATGCCACCTTTCCAACAAGTCAGTTGGTAAAATTTCTGCCCTGCTAGAGCTACCCCGGTAAACTGTAAGTGCTGTTATTGTGAAGTGGAAACGTCTAGGAGCGACACCGGCTCAGCTGCGAAGTGGTAGGCCACACAAGCGCACAGAACGGGGCTGCCGGGTGCTGAAGCGCATAGCAACACTCACTATCGAGCTCCAAACTGCATCTGGAAGCAACGTCAGCACAAGAACTGTTCGCCGGGAGATTCATGAAATGGATTTCCATGGCCGAGCAGCCGCACACAAGCGTAAAATCACCATGCGCAATGCCAGGCGTCAGCTGGAGTGGTGTAAAGCTCGCTGCCATTGGACTCTGGAGCAGTGGAAACGCGTTCTCTGTAGTGATGAATCACCACCTGGCAGTCCAATGGACAAATCTGGGTTTGGCGGATGCCAGGAGAACGCTACCTGCCCAAATGCATAGTGCCAACTGTAAAGTTTGGTGGAGGAGGAATAATGGTCTGGGGCTGTTTTTCATGGTTCAGGCTAGTCCCCTTAGTTCCAGTGAAGGGAAATCTAAATGCTACAGCATACAATGACATTCTAGATGATTCTGTGCTCCCAACTTTGTGGCAACAGTTTGGGGAAGGCCCTTTCCTGTTTCAGCATGACAATGCCCCCATGCATAAAGCGAGGTCCATGCAGAAATGGTTTGTCGAGATCGGTGTGGAAGAACTTGACTGGCTTGCACAGAGCCCTGACCTCAACCCCATCTAACACCTTTGGGATGAATTGGAACGCCGACTGCGAGCCAGGCTTAATCGCCCAAAATCAGTGCCCGACCTCACTAATGCTTGTGGCTGAATGGAAGCAAGTCTCAGCAGCAATGTTCCAACATCTAGTGGAAAGCCTTCCCAGAAGAGTGGAGGCTGTTATAGCAGCAAAGGGGGGACCAACTCCATATTAATGCCCATGATTTTGGAATGAGATGTTCGACGAGCAGGTGTCCACATACTTTTGGTCATGTAGTGTATTTGCAGAAATCCATTCAGGTATATTTTGTAGCTTTTGGCGAATGCATTCTAATGATCTAAAGTCGCGCTGTTGCCTGTAAACACACAGTCCAGGACAAAGTGAATGATGGCAGGCCCGTGTGGCAAATGGCTTATTTGCATGTAGGCCTACTGTAGCTCTGATTGGCTATGGCACAACGGTCTGCGTAGACTCTGGTCCTGGACAAGACAGATGTTTATTTACATTTTACATTACATTTTAGTCATTTAGCAGACGCTCTTATCCAGAGCGACTTACAGTTAGTGAGTGCATACATTATTTTTATTTTTTCATCATTTACTGCAGTGTCTATTAATTGTCCAAACGCACAGCCGCTTTCCTACTCTGTATTGCTCTAGAATTTTCACAAATGCCTTACTATAGGTAATTCCCAAACATTCAATGAATTTATGAAAACGTGAGAATGACCATTTCTAAGTGCTCGCTTGTCAGAAAATGTAAAAAAAGGTGTCATATTCTTCCAGGGGGTTTATATGAACAGATTTTAATAAGATTCCATGTTGCTAAAATGCTGTCAGATCCACTTTAACTAGCAGTCGTTCAATCTTCTCTGTGTAACAGTTGGGATAATTCGGATTACTACTCATTTCTCATCCCTGGATTGAGGTATGTTTACCGAGCCATATCTCACGCCGGCTCCGCAGTGTCTTAATATACACAGGGAATGCTGTCCGACCCTAGTGCAGCTGTAAGCAAGTGGGTCGGATCTGCTGGCTAGCCCCTCATTCATTTTAATAATCTATTGGTTGCTTCTCTACTCAACAACAACAATCTCCATCATTCAAGCTCAAATAATAAAAATGAATAGCAGTGGCTGAAGAACTTGTAACTTGCAAGACGGTGTGTTCCAGTTACGTTCAATGTACAGACCCCTTTCTCATGTCACAATGTCCTGTGTTTTCATCACAGATTTCTCCATGGCTTTAACCTGTATCCAGCTTTGTCAGAGATGCACCAGTTTACTGAGGTCAAGGAGTGTGGGTATCATCACCCTTCAGTATTCCACAGATGCCCAGCATTGGCCTGCAGCCCTACGGAATTCTTTCATTGTTCCAGTCTTGCCCTCCTTGCTCCAGAGAAGTCAGAGCCCATGTCAGACGCGACAGAGGTGGAATCTAGGAGTGCGGAGTTACTGTGAATCTCATGCTAAGGTCCAACCGAAACACAGGAATACTGATGAGTTACCTGGGACTGATATGGTGCCATATCAGAATCCTCTCTCTCATCAACTCAGAGATGGAGGGATGCATCTGAAGGAGTGGCAGACAGCTTTAGGTACTAATGCCACCCCTGTACACACACACACACACACAAACACAGTGGTCATTTCTACCTAATATTTTTGTCCTCTCCAGATTTGGATGATGCCCCAGGCCACTCTGCATTAGAGGAGATCAGTCATGAGGAGGCAGTTCGTATGGACATCCCAGCTGCCCTGCCTCCTGTCTCCATCTCCCTCAAAGACTATGTCAACGGGTCAGAGACACTCAGCAAGCTTGTACAGCTAGGTAGGTTGGGTCCATTTAGGGTTTGTATCTGATGAACCATTACTTCCCAATTGTCTAGTGTACCAGAGCAATAGATGTCATGTATATCTATGTCTCTGGATCATATTCACTAGGCACCAAACTGAAGCAAATGGACTGAAATGGGGAGGGATTACCTGAACTTGCCCAAAAAGAAACACTTGTTTTCGATTTCCACTGCAGAGCATTTTGATACAATGTGCACTAATGAATGTGATTCTGGTGTTAACCCTTCGGTTCCCTCTTCAGGTGTTCAGCTATGGAAACTGGAGCAGAGGCCGAACGTGGGCTCCATGTTGCTGAGGCTAGACTTCCAGACAGACGTGACCCCACGGCTGGTCTTCCTGAAGCAGCTGGGAGTGGAGGACTCTCGCCTGGGCCATCTGATCAGCCACAACCCCTTCATCCTCACAGAGAGCCTGGAGAACCTGCAGGCCAGGTACAAGAGTTGAGGGGATGGTTTTCGTATTGGCAGGTTGAGTTTGCTACAGTCAGCAACACATAGGGTTGACTATCTTAGGGACAGAGAGTACACTTGGTGTTTCCAACTGATATACCTATAGCTGCAGACAAGTTTGATCTCTTGTCTGTCAGCTTCAGTTCTTATAGGACTATGACAGGTGATACAAATAATATGTAGTATTAAAATGAGATAATAATCTCTCTTTTTCACATTAGGGTGGCTTATCTTAGGTCCAAGAAGTTCAGCGCCGAGTCTGTGGCCTCCATGGTGTCCAGAGCTCCGTACCTGTTGAACTTCAGTGTGAAGAGGATGGACAACCGCCTTGGATTCTACCAACAGCAGTTAGGCCTTAGTGCTCAGAAGGTCAGGTCTGAATTCAGTAAACAAGTCAATGAAAAAGTCGTGTAAGGATTGACCCAAGACAACAGCAATTGGTCACATTGTTATGTCCCACTAAATGTGTCATAGAACATTATTCACACCCCAAATTACATACAGTAAGATAATGCAAAATATTATTTTACCCATACATGCGTATCTTTCAGACACGGGATGTTGTGGCTCGCCTTCCCAGACTTTTGTGTGGGAGTTTGGAGCCAGTTAAGGAGAATCTTAAGGTATGAAAACAAACAAACACTATCAAACCTTAACTGTGATATGTCTTAATTCTTGGAGAGAAAAATAGGTTAAATTCTCAGAATCCATCTTTTTCATCCTAGATATGCAAACTGGAGATGGGGTTTCGTGAAAATGAGCTCCAGCACATTGTCACTGTAATCCCCAAAGTTCTTACAGCTAACAAGAGGAAACTGACCCAGATATTTGACTACATCCACAACACCATGAACATACCCCATGACCTGATTGTAAAGTTCCCACAGGTAAGCTATAAACTACCAGTCCTGAATCATCCATCTTTGGATAGTGGATACTCGCAGATAATGCATTATCTGGATATGTTAGTGTTTACCTAGCCCAATAATTTACTCCTTATAGTTCATGTTCTGTTTAAAGGCGAATTGGCTCTGGAAGCCAAAACAGCCAAATACTCCATCTAAACATGAATCGATTCTCAATTGCGGTACAGTTCTAGAAACATAAAGCCCTCTACTTTCATATCACATCAAAATAATGTAACTTACTGTACACTGTTTTAACACAGTTGCATCCAACAGTATTTTTCAGTGACAACACGTTTGTGGCGTCCGTCTTCCATTTACACCCAGGTGTTTGGAGACGCAGATAGCCAATTAGCACAGCTAGTCCACTCTGTCTTCTGTAAACAAGCGCTGTAACATGGACATATGGCTGTGTGGGAACACTAACCTTTATAAAGGTGTGTAGTAATTAACCTTAGTTTTTTTTGAAAATTATTTCTCACTGATATGAAAGATACGTTCCTTATGTTTCCAAAACCATACCTACAAGTGATGCATGTTCACGTTTAGAGAAACGTCCGGACTATTAACAAAACTCCAAAAATGGGGTGGGGTAGTATTTACCAAGTGATGGATCAGGAACCACTTATGGGTCATGGTGGGTAACCCCTGCTGGGTCATAGCCAAAGACATTTGGTTTTGTTGAGCTGATGGGACATAGTGCATTACGAATGAATTGTCTTTAGACATGTCACAGATTCAGTTCGACTTGCTATCACCTATTGTCTGACAGGTTATCTGTCCTCTCTACAGGTCCTGAATGCAAAGTACCTTCGTATTAAAGAAAGACACCTGTTCCTGCAATACCTGGATAAGGCTCAGTACGACCCTGCAAAGCCTAACTACATCTCTCTGGACAAGCTAGTCTCCCTGCCAGATGAGGCCTTCTGCACTGAAGTGGCATCAGCCACACTAAAGGACTTTGAACTGTTTCAGAAGACAATGTAATTGATAAAACACTACAGTTGTTGTATATGTGTGTTATTATCTGAATAAAGATGTTGAAGATACTATACAATTGAATCTTGCTGTTTACTATTTAACTGTTGTTGAATGAGCCCATGAGCATGTGTGTACCAAGATGTACCAGAACAGAGCCACATTTCTGACACATTGTTGAGATTTTTGATGAAACTGAACATTTGATAAATGTAGCTAGCTTTCTTCATAAGGAGTAACATGTAATCATATACATTAGATAAATGGGAAAATATTTAGGATAATTTCAATTCGTGTGATAATTAAATGTTTCAATTTTGTGCAGAGTTGCGCAACCGCGGATGACCTCTTTCTCAGGACGTCATTTTACCCACAATTCCATTCAAAATTTTCTTTTTAGACACAAAACAACATGGCGTCGAGGGCACCAGGTAAAAAAAATAATCACCCGTCTTTTAAGCATTTTTTTAGTCTTAAATCGAGATGATACATTTCATATATTGATGAATAAAGGTAATATTGATTTGTGAAAACATCAGAAGACGATGCAGAGTGTTTTGGTGTGTTCAAATCCATGTTTTTAAGGACTCTTTCTGGTGTCCTCTGAGTGTCCCCGCGGAAAGCAAGAAGGATTTTGTTAGCTAGCTATGGCAAATCAAGGAAAGCTCAGTGGTTTGTGCCAGTGACATATTATGCTTTTAAATTAAATGTATGCCAGTTGGCTAATGGATAGGTAAAACAGTACTATAACAGTTAGTTATAATAATCTTCAATGTTCTGATCAACCTTCAAACGCCACGCCAATGCATCTTGATGATTAATTAACAGCATCTAACGTTACCGGTCCCACCTAGCTAGTAATCTGTAGATTATGTCATGTTATCTACTAGCAATCTATCCACTTACCCAGCACAAATGTAATGTTTGCAGTTGGAGTGCACTCCTTGGTTCGCCCAAATAATACTACTGTCAAACCCTCCCTCCAGTCCCTACTTCTGTAATTCACTCAATTCTAGTGGATCCACTCCAGCATCTTGGATAAATGGATAATATGTTTAGGTGTCTCGTTGCTTTTGTACTATAGTGATTGCAACTGGATTTTTAACTGTTTTAGTATACGAAATCTTGTTGACAAGCAAATTTACTTCTGGTCTCCCCCACAGCAGCTACCGGCAGACTCCTGGTCAGCTTCCGTAAATGGTACTACAATGCCGCCGGATTCAATAAAATTGGTAACAGTCTTTTTGTTGGTTTGTTTTTCTATTTGGGGCCACCTGTAATTAATTCACTCAGTCTTAAACATCTATAAACTTCAGTTAGATCTCGCCTTGACACTTTGTGGATATTTTTGGTTCCAGGTCTGTTGCGTGATGACACGATCCATGAGGATGGCGATGTGAAAGAGGCCCTGCGGAGGCTCCCAGAGAAAGTGTACAACGACAGGATGTTCAGGCTCAAGAGAGCCCTGGATCTCTCCATGAAGCAGGCGGTTCTCCCCAAGGAACAGTGGACTCAATATGAGGAGGTACAGCAGACCTGGGCTCAAATGTCATTTGAAATCATGTCAAATACTTTGTGATTGATAGACCTTGCCTGGTTTAATGGACCAATAAAATGGTCCCAAAACTGCAAACCCCACTCATCTGGCACTCCAGGCAGGCTAGAGCAAACACTAAAAGTATTTGAAAGAATTCAAATTGTATTTGAACCCAGGTCTGAGGTACAGTGCATATAGTCTCACACACAAGAGTTTGTACAGGAATGGCTTTGAGATGCCACTGGGAAAATGGAAGATATGTCAGAAGTTTCATAGCAGTTGATGTTATAGTGCAGGAGTATTCAACTCTTACTCTATGAGGCCTGGAGCCTGCTGGTTTTCTGTTCTACCTGATAATTAATTGCACCCACCTGGTCCCAGGTCTAAATCAGTCCCTGATTAGAAGGGAACAATGAAAAAATGCAAGGTCCAGAGTTGAGTTTGAGGGTTATAGTGTAACAATGGAATGAATGGCAAAGTCTAGCCTCTCAGAGGCTAAGGTGGAGATATTGTTACCATATTGATAGGGCTTAACTAATTAAAGAATCTACATGAAGCAAGTAGGAGTAGAGACTACAGGTTGGATTGGAATTGGGCAATAGTTGAGGAGTTGGGAGATGCCTATAAAGCTGTTTAATGTTGAAAATGACATTATGTAGAGTTGGTGGAAGAAAGTCGACAGAACTAATGTTTTGTTTCTGTTTGACCTTTTTCCGTAGGACGTACATTACCTGGAGCCTTACCTGAAAGAGGTCATCCGTGAGAGGAAAGAGGTTGAGGAGTGGTCGAAGAAATGAGATGGCTCTGGAGGGCTGATGTTCCTTCTCTTTGGTCTGGTGTATGGTTGTCCTCTGTTGTAATATTTAAAATAAAGTGTGCCCTGTGGGAAGACTGCTTATTAAAAATAAAAATTTTTGGAAAGGATGTACAAGTGTGGAGAGTTTTTATGCAGCGTTTCAAGATTCTTAGAATAGCTTTTGTGTTAAGATGCGAACCAGGATGTTGATCCCCACAGTAATAGATGTTTATTTATAGTGAATCCACTTTAATCCCACATTTTACACCACTTTTGTCAAATCAAACTTTCGTTCTGTTGTCATAATATACAAGAAACATCTAAACCAGAATATATACAGTACATGTAAATACATGTTTGGTATACAAGTAGTACTATTCTCAACTAAACTCTGCAAAAAGAGGACCCTGTCTTTCAAAGATAATTTGTAAAAATCCAAGTAACTTCACAGATCATTGTAAAGGGTTAAAACACTGTTTCCCATGCTTGTTCAATGAACCATAAACAATTAATGAACATGCACCTGTGGAACGGTTGTTAAGACACTAACAGCTTACAGATGGTAGGCAATTAAGGTCACAGTTATGAAAACTTAGGACACTAAAGAGCACTTTCTACTGACTCTGAAAAACACCAAAAGAAAGATGCCCAGGGTCCCTGCTCATCTGCGTGAACGTGCCTTAGGCATGCTGCACGGAGGCATGAGGACTGCAGATGTGGCCAGGGCAATAAATTGCAATGTCCGTACTGTGAGACGCCTAAGACAGCGCTACAGGGAGACAGGACGGACAGCTGATCGTCCTCGCAGTGGCAGACCACGTGTAACAACACCTGCACAGGATCGGTACATCCGAACATCACACCTGCGGGACAAGTACAGGATGGCAACAACAACTGCCCGAGTTACACCAGGAACGCACAATCCCTCCATCAGTGCTCAGACTGTCCACAATAGGCTGAGAGAGGCTGGACTGAGGGCTTGTAGGCCTGTTGTAAGGCAGGTCCTCACCAGACATCACCGGCAACAACGTCGCCTATGGGCACAAACCCACCGTCGCTGGACCAGACAGGACTGGCAAAAAGTGCTCTTCACTGACGAGTCGCGGTTTTGTCTCACCAGGGGTGATGGTCAGATTTGCGTTTATCGTAGAAGGAATGAGCGTTACACCGAGGCCTGTACTCTGGAGCGGGATCGAGGTGGAGGGTCCGTCATGGTCTGGGGTGGTGTGTCTCCGCATCATCGGACTGAGCTTGTTGTCATTGCAGGCAATCTCAACGCTGTGTGTTACAGGGAAGACATCCTCCTCCCTCATGTGGTACCCTTCCTGCAGGCTCATCCTGACATGACCCTCCAGCATGACAATGCCACCAGCCATACTGCTCGTTCTGTGCGTGATTTCCTGCAAGACAGGAATGTCAGTGTTCTGCCATGGCCAGCGAAGAGCCCGGATCTCAATCCCATTGAGCACGTCTGGGACCTGTTGGATCGGAGGGTGAGGGCTAGGTCCATTCCACCCAGAAATGTCCGGGAACTTGCAGGTACCTTGGTGGAAGAGTGGGGTAACATCTCACAGCAAGAACTGGCAAATCTGGTGCAGTCCATGAGGAGGAGATGCACTGCAGTACTTAATGCAGCTGGTGGCTACACCAGATACTGACTTTTACTTTTGATTTTCACCCCCCCTTTGTTCAGGGACTCATTATTCCATTTCTGTTAGTCACATGTCTGTGGAACTTGTTGAGTTTATGTCTCAGTTGTTGAATGTTATGTTCATACAAATATTTACACATGTTAAGTTTGCTGAAAATAAATGCAGTTGACAGTGAGAGGACGTTTATATGTATATAATAAGTACTCAAATAATGCATTACTCTGATTGCCACTCATGAATGGAAGACCAAAATGACAATTTACTCTATACTATAATCGAACGCCAGTTGCATGTCAAAAAAATCCCATGATAATGGGGCAGTACTTATGTCAAATATCTGTTGCAAGTACTTATGAATCAGTACATATGTATATAAAATGAAGTTCCTCAAGGCCTTCATATGCATTCCCAATAGTCTAAAGTTGTCTCCTTCCCTTTATTTGCACTGATTTCTTAGATGTCTTTAGATCAGTGGAAATGTAAATGTGGCAAGCCACTATTGACGATTGAGAAATATGAACCCTTTGTATTGCACACACCCTTGCTCTATCAACCCTCTATTTCCCGCTCTCTGGTATTCTACCTGTACTTTAATCTACCTCTTTGTTGGATCTCCTGTTGTCCACGATCTTAATGGTATCAATAAAGTTTCCAATGATGCTGTTGAAGGATTTCACCATGGACACCCCCAGCTCATTACTGGTCTCATTGATATCTGCGTCATAAGCGCCCAACAGGGGGGTGACTACCTCCACGTTCCCCCTCCCCACCCCCTGAAGGATCCCCATCAGTTGACCTCTGACCACCTGGAACATCTCCCTGTCGTACTGCAGCAGCACTGTCTCATCCAGGGGGTAGGTGACGTCCTCAGGGTAGCAGTCCCGAGGCACTGGCAGCTCCACGTACCTCATGGCTGGGAACCCAGCAGCCAGAGTGGAGAAGAGGCGGCGCAGGGCCGTGGCGGTCAGAGGGTTGCCCAGTATCTTCAGCTCCTCCAGGCCGCGACAGGGAGCCAGGGCCTGGGTCAGGATGTCCATGTGTTCGTCTTCCAGGTCACAGTCCTCCAGGGTGAGGCTGTGGAGGGTGGCGGCGCAGCGCTGGAGGAGCTTGATGAAGGTGGTGGGGAAGAGGCCGCACACGTTGTGACCACTTATGTCCAGACTGACCAGGTTCTCACTGTGCAGGCTGTTGGCCAGGTAGGCCATGTCCACACGGTTCAGGTTACAGTTGGCCAGCTCCAGGCATTGCAGTGGGGTGGTCAGGGGGCTGTGGACAAGGCCAGAGGTTCACAAATGTATTGTAGTCATTTTTCACTATTTTGCTATATTATCACTTGTGCGTGTGCATGCTTGCAATGTGTGTGTGGGTGTGCGCCTCATTTCACACATGCTTGACAAAAAACAAAGCAAATATGAAAGCTTTACAATGCATACCAAACTAATGGACAGTGCAGGTGTCAGCTTGTTGTTTTGGGTCATGACGGCTATATCAATGTCAGCCGTAAATGACACCCTATTCCCTTTAAAGTGCACTACTTTCTACCAGGGTCCAAAAGTTTTCTGGTCAAAGGTAGTGCACTATATAGGGAATAGGGTGCGATTTGGAAGCGGACAATATCAGCCGTTAAGTGTTCCTTGGTTTCTGGCCGACCTGCAGATTTAGCAGCAGTCAGCTGTCTACATTCTCCCCCACAGCCAAGCAACAAAAACTAAATGCAACTGAGTACAAACTGAGTACTGCAAACTGCAGCCCCCATGCTATGATAGTACACAGTGGGAATGCATCAGCTTGAATTGACATCCCCAGAGCTATATATACAGTAGACATCAATACCTAATACCTATGCACACACATACACATGCACACACACACTCTCCCCCTACACAGAGGTGAGCCCCTCACCTTAGCAGTCTTCGCAGGTGTCCGGTGAGGGTGGAGAAGCCCATGTAGAGCTCTGTCAGCTCAGTCAGCCGGCTCAGCAGATCCCCAATGGTCGCCAGCAGGTGGTCTTCATCCGAACCCAGCCTTCGCACGTCCAGATTTGGACCAGGTCGTGGAGGAGGAGGGCCTTCTCATGCAGGTAGCAGGCCTTGAAGAGGAGCGGGTAGAGGTTGTACGACTCACAGCTAAGGTTCTCCCTGGCGCTCGGGCCACTCTGAGCGAAGCCCTCAGCAGCGAGGAACCTCAGGCTCTTCATGGCTCTCTCTTCTCTATTCTGTCTTCTCCCTCTCCTGTCCTCGAGGTCTGGGTCTTGAAGTGTTAGGATCGACCAATCAGCCCTTGTGACTGGATGTGTTTGTGTTGTTGCTCTCTCCCCGTGTGTTGATTCTTTGTCTCTGCTAGTACTGTACATCTGTCTGGACCTCGTTTGCTGTGGTATCGTGTGGCGAAAGAGAGGCTTGGTGCGTGTGGTAGGTGAGTGGGAGGGCTATTTTTGGAAACAGCTGTCTCATTCCCCTCCCTTCGCCTCTATTTGCAACTTTCACCGTAGCAACAACCTTTTCCTACTGCTTACTAAATTAGGCCCAACCTCCCTCCATACCGCCAACATTGAAATTACCTGTTTATGCAAGCTATATATACATTTACATTTACATTTTAGTCATTTAGCAGACGCTCTTATCCAGAGCGACTTACAGTTAGTGAGTGCATACATTTTCATACTGGTTCCCCGTGGGAAACGAACCCACAACCCTGGCGTTGCAAGTGCCATGCTCTACCAACTGAGCTACAGGGAACAAATATCCTGCCTCCATTGTGATATAGACACCAGTGACAACAATAACAGTAAAGCAATGTAGACAAACATAACATGAACTTTGTACAGGGTAACATTGGCATCATCCCCACACTGAAATTATAGATTTACTGAAGGCTTAGATGTTAATCAAGACCAAGGCAGTGGCGGATCAGATCTCATAACGTACTAGCCTAATATGACTGGTTATGAAAATGTTATGCATTTGATGAGAGTACTCTGGAACACCCAGTGTTGTAAATATACTGAACAAAAAATATAAACGCAACATGTAAAGTGTTGGTCCCATGTTTCATGAGCTGAAATAAAAGATCCCCGAAATGTTCCATATGCACAAAAAGCGTATTTCTCTCAAATTTGGTGTACACATTTGTTTACCTCCCTGTTAGTGAGCATTTCTCCTTTGCCAAGATAATTAATCCACCTGACAGGTGTGGCATACAGTGGGGAAAAAAAGTATTTAGTCAGCCACCAATTGTGCAAGTTCTCCCACTTAAAAAGATGAGAGAGGCCTGTAATTTTCATCATAGGTACACGTCAACTATGACAGACAAATTGAGATTTTTTTTCTCCAGAAAATCACATTGTAGGATTTTTTATGATTTTATTTGCAAATGATGGTGGAAAATAAGTATTTGGTCACCTACAAACAAGCAAGATTTCTGGCTCTCACAGACCTGTAACTTCTTCTTTAAGAGGCTCCTCTGTCCTCCACTCGTTACCTGTATTAATGGCACCTGTTTGAACTTGTTATCAGTATAAAAGACACCTGTCCACAACCTCAAACAGTCACACTCCAAACTCCACTATGGCCAAGACCAAAGAGCTGTCAAAGGACACCAGAAACAAAATTGTAGACCTGCACCAGGCTGGGAAGACTGAATCTGCAATAGGTAAGCAGCTTGGTTTGATGTTGGAGGCGGCTTATGGTAGAGAAATTAACATTAAATTATCTTGCAACAGGTCTGTTGGACATTCCTGCAGTCACCATGCCAATTGCACGCTCCCTCAAAACTTGAGACATCTGTGGCATTGTGTTGTGTGACAAAACTGCACATTTTAGAGTGGCCTTTTATTGTCCCCAGCACAAGGTGCACCTGTGTAATGATCATGCTGTTTAATCAGCTTCTTGATACAGTGGGGGAAAAAAGTATTTAGTCAGCCACCAATTGTGCAAGTTCTCCCACTTAAAAATATGAGAGAGGCCTGTAATTTTCATCATAGGTACACGTCAACTATGACAGACAAAATGAGAAAAAAAAAATCCCGAAAATCACATTGTAGGATTTTTAATGAATTTATTTGCAAATTATGGTGGAAAATAAGTATTTGGTCAATAACAAAAGTTTCTCAATACTTTGTTATATACCCTTTGTTGGCAATGACACAGGTCAAACGTTTTCTGTAAGTCTTCACAAGGTTTTCACACACTGTTGCTGGTATTTTGGCCCATTCCTCCATGCAGATCTCCTCTAGAGCAGTGATGTTTTGGGGCTGTCGCTGGGCAACACGGACTTTCAACTCCCTCCAAAGATTTTCTATGGGGTTGAGATCTGGAGACTGGCTAGGCCACTCTAGGACCTTGAAATGCTTCTTACGAAGCCACTCCTTCGTTGCCCGGGCGGTGTGTTTGGGATCATTGTCATGCTGAAAGACCCAGCCACGTTTCATCTTCAATGCCCTTGCTGATGGAAGGAGGTTTTCACTCAAAATCTCACGATACATGGCCCCATTCATTCTTTCCTTTACACGGATCAGTCGTCCTGGTCCCTTTGCAGAAAAACAGCCCCAAAGCATGATGTTTCCACCCCCATGCTTCACAGTAGGTATGGTGTTCTTTGGATGCAACTCAGTATTCTTTGTCCTCCAAACACGACGTGTTGAGTTTTTACCAAAAAGTTCTATTTTGGTTTCATCTGACCATATGACATTCTCCCAATCCTCTTCTGGATCATCCAAATGCACTCTAGCAAACTTCAGACGGGCCTGGACATGTACTGGCTTAAGCAGGGGGACACGTCTCCCACTGCAGGATTTGAGTCCCTGGCGGCGTAGTGTGTTACTGATGGTAGGCTTTGTTACTTTGGTCCCAGCTCTCTGCAGGTCATTCACTAGGTCCCCCCGTGTGGTTCTGGGATTTTTGCTCACCGTTCTTGTGATCATTTTGACCCCACAGGGTGAGATCTTGCGTGGAGCCCCAGATCGAGGGAGATTATCAGTGGTCTTGTATGTCTTCCATTTCCTAATAATTGCTCTCACAGTTGATTTCTTCAAACCAAGCTGCTTACCTATTGCAGATTCAGTCTTCCCAGCCTGGTGCAGGTCTACAATTTTGTTTCTGGTGTCCTTTGACAGCTCTTTGGTCTTGGCCATAGTGGAGTTTGGAGTGTGACTGTTTGAGGTTGTGGACAGGTGTCTTTTATACTGATAACAAGTTCAAACAGGTGCCATTAATACAGGTAACGAGTGGAGGACAGAGGAGCCTCTTAAAGAAGAAGTTACAGGTCTGTGAGAGCCAGAAATCTTGCTTGTTTGTAGGTGACCAAATACTTATTTTCCACCATCATTTGCAAATAAAATCATAAAAAATCCTACAATGTGATTTTCTGGAGAAAAAAAATCTCAATTTGTCTGTCATAGTTGACGTGTACCTATGATGAAAATTACAGGCCTCTCTCATCTTTTTAAGTGGGAGAACTTGCACAATTGGTGGCTGACTAAATACTTTTTTCCCCCACTGTATCAAGAAGCTGATTAAACAGCATGATCATTACACAGGTGCACCTTGTGCTGGGGACAATAAAAGGCCACTCTAAAATGTGCAGTTTTGTCACACAACACAATGCCACAGATGTCTCAAGTTGAGGGAGCGTGCAATTGGCATGGTGACTGCAGGAATGTCCAACAGACCTGTTGCAAGATAATTTAATGTTAATTTCTCTACCATAAGCCGCCTCCAACATCATTTTAGAGAATTTGGCAGTACTTCCATCCGGCCTCATAACCGCAGACCACATGTCTGGTGTTGTGTGGGCGAGCGGTTTGCTGATGTCAACGTTGTGAACAGACTGCCTCATGGTGGTGGTGGGGTTATGGTATAGGCAGGCATAAGCTACGGACAACGAACACAATTGCATTTAATCGATGGCAATTTGAATGCACAGAGATACCGTGACGAGATCCTGCGGCCCATTGTCGTGCCATTCATCCACCTGCCATCACCTCATGTTTCAGCATGATAATGCACAGCCCCATGTCGCAAGGATCTCTACACAATTCCTGGAAGCTGAAAATGTCCCAGTTCTTCCATGGTCTGCATACTCACCAGACATGTCACCCGTTGAGCATGTTTGGGATGCTCTGAATTGACCTGTACGACAGCGTGTTCCAGTTCCCGCCAATATCCAGCAACATCGCACAGCCATTGAAGAGGAGTGGGACAACATTCCACAGGCCACAATCAACAGCCTGATCAACTCTATGCGAAGGAGATGTGTCACGCTGCATGAGACAAATGGTGGTCACACCAGATACTGACTGGTTTTCTGATCCACGCCCCTGCCTTTTTATTAAGGTATCTGTGACTAACAGATGCATATCTGTATTCCCAGTCATGTGAGATCCATAGATTAGGGCCTAATGAATTTATTTCAGTTGACTGATTTCCTTATATGAACTGTAACTCAGTAAAATCTTAGAAATTGTTTCAGTGTATTTTCCTAAATATTCATAGAGCCTTAGCATAGAATGTTTTGCCATAAGAGAGAAGACATTTTACATTTGACAACATGACATAAACACTTTATTATTTCTTACAAATTCATGTTTTACATTTTTCTTCTTCCCAAATCAGAAAGCGTCAGCCTTCATTAGACCGTGAGTATTTTCAATTGACAAACTACAATGATCACAAGCAAAGTTTATCATGCTTTCATACATAAAAATACAGACAATATAAAACATACTGCATATACTCTAATACGTAGATGTAACTGTTTAAATCATTATATTAAATGAAAGTGGTAATCTATAGAAACCTGAGAAGAAATGTCAGTCTAGAGGGCTTCAAAGGGTGAGTAGCATATTCAACATGACACATTGAACATGACACATTGAACATGAAACTCAGTCATCAATAAAAGGCACATCAGTTCATTTTTGTACGGAGTTGCTATTATTCCTTAGCATGGAGAGTGGTGGTGTCCCACAGCCCTATACTATATTTAGGCCCACCTGACCTGACCAGGAACCACTCAGGGCCCTAGCTATAGGCTAAACCACAGGGAGGTGTGTCTCTCAGTCTCTGTATCCCTGAGTGGAGTGCAGACTGCAGTCATGCTGTGGGGTGGTAGTGGTGGTGATGGTGGTGGTGATGGTGCTCGTGGTGGTGGTGGTGCTCATGCCTCTGAACCAGGGGGATCAAGCCCCCAGAGGAGGCAGGCAGGCTGGGCAGTGTCACCCTCTCTCCCCCTGGCTGAGCTTGAGAACCAGACTGCTGTAGGTGGTGGAGGGTTCTTGAGGGGGACCCAGCCTCTTTGGCCCTGGAGCGAAGCCTCTTGCTCTGGCTGTGCTGTAAGGGATGTTGGGGCTGGGAGTGTGGCTGGGAGGGGTGGCACCACATGGAGGAGTGGTGGCAATGGAGCTTGCTTGATTTATCCCCACCTCCTCCTCCCCCTCCTCTGTCTCCCCCCACTGCTTTGGCTTGGCCCCTGAGAGACCGGAGGAAGGAAAGGCCCCTGCCTTTGGACTCTGTAGGGCCGCAGTTCTCCCCCACCACCACTGAGCGGCGCTGCTGATCTGAGCGGGTGTCCGGTCTGGGCACCTGAGAGGGGACGTCTGCAGAGGATGGAAAACATCATGGAATGCTGTAATTTCTCTTTGATGAATGTCATTCATCTTTGGTGTATTTTCAGTAAAAACATGTTGACTTTAATGATCTGTGCCTCAAAAGTGCTGAAAATAAATGGTCATTGTGTACCTACCTGCATCGTCAAACTTGGAGGAATAGTTCTCTATCCCAGCTAGTTCTACGTAGTGGTTCCTGCGTTCTGTGTTTTCATCCACACAGTGAAAAGTCCTCTCTGGGCTCCCTGCCTCCTCCTGCTGGACTTCCTCCATTCTGTCCCCTGTTCTGGAGCCCCGGCCGGAGCTGCTGGAGGGGGCCACCACCAGTTTGACCTTCAGAGCTGTGCTGTTACAGGACGGCTGCTTGGCCGACGCTTCAACCACCTCATAGATGGACTGCATGAGACTGGACATATCCTGTAACACACAGACACACACACTCAAACACACCATTAGCAAGGCTGCAGGGTTGACTTCATCTTAAGAGAAAACTCATAATGTGCAAAAGTTGCAGGTGTGTGAAGCTACCGTACCTCCTTGGTGACTTTACCACTGTTGTCAAAGTGATATAGTGTGAAGACCCACTCCTGTCGAGTGTCATCTTCCAACACCACGTTACACTCTGTGTCCTGTAACCATGAATAATTGTCACCATTACGCAGACACTTTTATGCATTCTTACATTTTACGTACAAGTGGTCCCAGGAATTGAACCCACTAGCCTGGCATTGCCACTCCATGCTCTACCAACTGAGCTACAGAGGACCAAACACAACAGGTGAACCAACACAACAGGGACCATATTATGGTCATCAAACAAACCCCTGCTATACTCTATATAGAGATTCTATAGATCAACTCCTTTTGTAGTTGTAGTGTACAGGACAGTAAAAGGCCAAAAGCCACTCACATCAACATGGCTGTTCCTCTTCCTGGGCTGTCTGAATGGAACGTGGATGTAGCTCTCTCTCTCCTTCTCCCCTCCCTTCTCTGGTGGCAGTACTACTGTAAAACAAACAAAGTATACTCTCATTAGCCTTTGTGTTTGCTGTTTACAGACGATAACACACACAGTATCCCAGGTTTCACCGACAAGCAAGGGGAATTGTTAGTTAAGATATTAACCATACCGAATCAAACAGGTCAATCATTGAG
Source organism: Coregonus clupeaformis (assembly GCF_020615455.1). Classification (NCBI taxonomy): domain Eukaryota; kingdom Metazoa; phylum Chordata; class Actinopteri; order Salmoniformes; family Salmonidae; genus Coregonus; species Coregonus clupeaformis. Next base: position 42,636,226 of record NC_059199.1, read on the forward strand.
TAAGTCTATGATGTTAAGTTAATGATGCATGCTAGATTTGGAATGCTAGATTTGGATCAGTGCAACAGTAATGTGATCAGCCTGATCCACTGAGCCGTCTTTCTCTACTCACCCTGTAGGGGGCACTTATGGTTCAGGGACTGCTCATCCTTCACTTCCCTTCTGCACAACTCCTGGAAAAAGAAGGAGAGGAGGGATGGACCAAGTGAGAATTAGGAGAGAAGAAGTCACAGATGGGGGGGATATACAGAGGGAGAAGGAGAAAGACAAGGAAGCAATAAATTATGTGAGAGCAGGAAATCTATGATAGTCTGGGGGCCTATTGTTTGTCATCATCTGGGTAAATAATACTGTGAGAACCAGCTCCCAGCTGATGTTTTCAAGTTCACCTCAACTTCCGATAAATTCATTAAAGCCTTATGTGTTCTATAACTAATCAGATGTAATGCAGACACAGCTCTAAATACTAAATACACACATGCACGCACACACACACACCATAGAAGAACGCTAATTTGATATACAAGTAGCTAGCACAGGACCAGTAGTAATTCATTTCCCCTTTGGGATGAAAGCTGAGCCTCTAATCTGACCCCTGATCTCCTCCGCTCACTGGGACAGAGTGTGTTCTACAGTTGATGTACAGAGGGTCAGCGGAGAACCCCGGAACCTTGTCACATGGGACCGAGTGGGGAACAGAAGGTCAAGACGCTTCCAGCAGCATACCATCCTGCATCACACTGCCACTGAAGCTAAGAAGGGTCAGTCCCTGGATGGGAGACAAGATGCTGCTGGAAGTGGTATTGGAAGGCCAGTAAGTAGGAGGCACTCTTTCCTCTGGTCTAAAAAAAGATCCCAATAGAGTACCCCAGTATGAGTCATAAAACCTAGTGGTGAAACAAGGAAATGGTCCCAATCATTTTTCCACCATTCATTTTCCTCATAGGGGATTTTAGAAACACTTCAAATAAGGGCTGTGTTTTGTGTAGGCTTACCCTGGTGTGACATTTTGATAACCGTGTAAATCTCTCTAGGACAAGGTGACTTTTATCAATATTTTCACCTGTATTTACCCCCTAAAAATGAAATGCTAATTAGCTGCTAATGTGGCTATGATAAAGAACTACAAATGCCATGATGATCTGGACGAGACTGACTAATCGAGGCAAAGGTAAGAATCTCTGGATTAACCATCTAATGTTAGCTAAATTTTGTCATTCATAAATGTGCACAATTTCTTTAAAATAGCCAATTCTGTGAACTGTCTTGTGCAGGTTTTAAATTGACACAATACCTGTTAGCAAAGGTGTCAGCTAGAGATGACGTGCAGTAACTTGCAGGGATTTGTAGTTTTGCATGATGTCTACTTTGAGGCTAATTAGCATTTTTGAATCTGAGCGTAAATAGAGCCGAATATATTTATAAAAGTCACCTTGTCCGAGAGAGATTTACATGGTTATCAAAATGTCACACCAGTAAGCCTACACGAAACACAGCTCTTATTTGAAGTGTTTCTAAAATCCCTTAAGAGGAAACTGAAAACGAATGGGACCATTTCCTTGTTTCACCACTAGGTTTTATGGGTATTAATACACCTCCACTGTGGGCAGTGATAGGGGACATTGCATTGTGTAGTGTGCTGTCTTTGGGACGGAACGTTAAACAGGTGTCCTGAATCTCTGTGGTCACTAAAAGATCCCATGGCACTTATCGTAAGAGTAGGGGTGTGAACCCTGGTGTCCTGGCTAAATTCCCAATCTGGCCCTCATACCATCATGGCCACCTAATCATCCCCAGCTTCCAATTGGCTCATTCCTCTCCCCTGTAACTATTCCCCAGGTCATTGCTGTAAATGAGAATGTGTTCTCAGTCAACCTACCTGGTAAAAATTCTGTTCTATTTTATTCTGTTCTCAGAGAGGGAATAAAGCATTGGAGAAAAATAGAACCTATAAGGGTGAATTTACTGTAAGAGCAGGCAGGCAGGCAGTCATGCTCATGCCCTGACCATGCCAGCTTTGACATCACTATATCCAGTAAAAGTAAATCCATTAAGTCACTCTTGGTATTAAAGTATTATCACCTACAGAGTTCCCATATATGAGTGGAACTGAGCGTCACATATGGAAACAATAACACATCGTAAATGTACAGACTATGTTCATGAACCTGCTGAGACTACAACCTATTCATAATGCCAATGGGCTCAAAAGGGCTCAAGGGGGATATTAACTTCAACTAAATTTTACATTTACATCATTTAGCAGACGCTCTTATCCAGAGCGACTTACAGTTAGTGAATACATGTTTTTTTATTTTTCATACTGGCCCCCCATGGGAATCGAACCCACAACCCTGGCGTTGCAAACGCCATGCTCTATCAACTGAGCTACATCCCTGCCGGCCATTCCCTCCCCTAGGCCAATTGTGCGCCGCCCATGAGTCTCCCGGTCACGGCCGGCTGCGACAGAGCCTGGATTCAAACCAGGATCTCTAGTGGCACAGCTAGCACTGCGATGCAGTGCCTTAGACCACTGTGCCACTCAGGAGACTAAATCCACTGGGTAGTTGTTGCTTGGTGAGTACCCACACTTTGAAACTAGGTGTTCCCTTGAATGGTGTTGAGCATATTGCATGTGCTATCAAGACCTATCAAGATCTGAGCATATGATATCCAGCCCTCTGTTGCAACAAGTCAGAAACCATACCTTCAAAAAAGGACAGTGAAAGCACCAAAACATTGGATCTGTGCGTCTGACTGTCTCCACCACAGACATTCCCAGCAGCCAGCCGCCCACAGCTCTGACAGATGCAGATGAGTAACAAAGAGCCTGTGGAGTCTGAGAGGACCATGCTGACAGATAACCCTGACTGCTGATGGCTTCAACCAGCATACCAGCCAAACCCCTGCCATCGACCGCCACGCTCTGCCTGCTACGGGCCCTTTCATCTGGGGTAGGGTTACCGACCGAGAGGGGAGGGGAGCGGGGGCCTTTCCTGCACTCAACTGGGTGTCACCAAGCTTTGCATCCTGTCCTGTAGGCCCCCTCTCTCCCACCTGCCTTTAGTTAGAGTCAAACGCAGAGCCCTGGGAAGAGAACAGTACAGGGCTTTGTTTTAACAATCTCTCTTCCTGTCAATCAATACCTGGAAAGGTGGTTGATCATCTCTGTTCCTGTCAACCAATACCTGGATAGGTGGTTGATCGTATGGGGGTGGGGCTGTATGGGGAAGGATGGTTGCTTCATCGCAGGAGTTTATGTGAATCGGCTTCTGTTATATACATAATAGGAAGATAAGTCTCTGGAAGTTGGTATACAAGTTCATATTCAAATAATGTAAAGGGGGTTGGGGTTGTTTTCAGGCTCAGGCAATAGTTAACGTTAAGTCAGAGAATAACCATTAAGAAGTTCTCATTTTTAGAGGTCTGACCTTGCTCACAGAAACCAGATGTGAGTGATTTCTGGAGGAGGGGAACTGAGGGAGGGATTTGGATGTTGAGCTGTGGTTGGGTGAGGAAACGCTGGAGCCAGAGTCTGTACGAGTATCTAGCTATAGAACTGGGCCTCTCTCCAACTGGCAAATCAGATATGCTGGCCTTGAGGGCAGAAAGCAGTGGGAAAATGTCAGATCATTGTGGGTAGAGATGTCCAAGGGTTCTCACCACCTACTGACATGACCATGTTTTCTTTCTCAGCCTCTGTCTCTATCTGTCTCTCTGTCTCTGTATGTCTGTCTGTCTCTCTCTCTTTCTCGCTCATCCTCTGTCTGAGCTAACAGCCCAACAAACAAGGTGGGTAACCAAACATGAAAGGGAGACCCAGCCACCTGAACAATCCAATCTGTGTTTGGGAAAACCGGCTTCCCTGGCATAGAGCTGGAATGTTCTGGGAGGCGATTTCAGGCCAAATATGATCACAGACCAGAGTCTGAACAGTAGAATAACAAACAGAAACCTCTGGGTCAACAAACAGGACAGAAACACCTTGGTGGAAACATAAGAAGAGAATTAGAAGGAAGATTCCTTCTCCAAACACAACAGAATGACTGGCCCAGTTTAACCAACACTGCAGTTCCAAATAGAAATCCATACAGAGACATTGATGCAAACTGCAATCCGATTCTGATATGGTAGGTTGCATTTTATCAGACAACTTTTTTTCTACTTTGTGTTTGTACATTATACAGACTCTCTGGCTCACTTGACTGAGCTGTACATGATCCAGACCTGCCTTGGACAAACAGGTTTAATAATGAAAAGTGCCTTTGTTATTGCATCAGGTGATATTGTCAACACTCCACCCTGAGTCCTTGTAATTAAACAGAAACAGTATGTCAATATTGAGGTTAATTGTTCTGCAAGTCTGAAATTGTTTAACATCCTGTTGGAAATAAGGTTGTAGCTCAGCTGGTAGAGCACGGCGCTTGTAACGCCAAGGTAGTGGGTTCGATCCCCGGGACCACCCATACACAAAAAAAAATGTATGCACGCATGACTGTAAGTCGCTTTGGATAAAAGCGTCTGCTAAATGGCATATTATTACAGATATCGAAACAGGATTTTTTTAAACACGCACACATAGAACTGAGTAGAATCCCCACAGAATGATCTTTACAGAAATGAAAGCACACATTAATTCAGGATTTTGCTCCACTTTTTGAAGTTGAGCAGCCAGAAGAGGAGAAGGAGATGGAAGAAAATAGGAATTCTTCCATGACTAACAGTGGGCTCTTTGAACAGGGTGCGTGACGGAGAGCTTTGGCGTCTCACTGGGTCTATGACCTGAGGCTGTAGGATGTTGACACAAGTGATACAGTACGTGTGACTGCTAGACCCTGGACACCACGATGGAGGCATCACAGTTGACACTATAATCAAGCTTCCTTACTGAAAAGAGGACAAACATTTAACATAATCTTAAGACAGCCAGACACACGCATGAAGTGCCCAGGCAAAGAACATTCAGTATACCAGTACACTACAAACTGTAGCTAGCTAGACCCCCTGCTGGCAGTTACATAAGCAGTGGTGCCATGGAGCAGCTAATGGAGGAGCTGGAATACAGAATCACAGGAACAACTGAACTGTCATTAAAAAAACGTGGAAGACCTTGGTCTCATTACAGAAACCTGGCAGGCTCAGCCTCTCTTTCCTAATTACAGGCTCCAGAGAGACAGCAACATAGACCAACACTTCATTAACACCTCCTCACCGCCACAATGAGTACAAAATGGCACTACAGCAGGCATTCAAAATGGCTCCAATGGGTCTTTCCAAGTGTTGAAAGATGATTGCGAGAGAGAAAAGAAGACATTTAAAATATGTGAGTGAGGCAGTGAGTGGTCGCACAGTTAAGAGTCAAAGAAGAGTTATGAGCATCAAGATGTTGTACTCTCACTATGCTACAGCTTCCCAAATGTGACCGTCTCATTAACACTACTAAGCCTACATGTGAAGGGGTTCCACCCACCGCCAGACACTCCGCCTACCATACCTTGTCCCCCCGCCGCCAGCACCAGATGTGGGGTTTCAGTGTGGCGGCAATGAAAGACCCTGCTGTTCTGGACAGCGGCCATATGCATTTCACACAGACATGACAGCCTCCTCTCACAGAGAGCAAACGAAGGAGCAGGGGGAAAAAAGCCGCTCTCCAAACACCTTTCATGTCCCTGGCTTGGCTGTGTGCTTATACTGTTCTATCATCCTTGTGGTTGCTTTGCCTTGGCTGGGACTGGAAGGGAGGGAGGGAGGGAGGGGCAGACCTGGCTGAGACATCATGCACATGTGATTCCGAGTCAGTGAACCCTAGTGCGAAGTGGTGACTGACAGTGTCAATCCTCTATGGATGGATGAATCAGGATGTCAACAAGACTGAGAAGGCAGCAATTCAAAATGTTATTTGTTGTTTACCCAGATGGTACATACTTTGGCTGTGATTTATGTATAAAGATTGATGAATACAACGTAATGTATTCAATATTGAGAATTGTCAATTTGCCTCCCTTTGTCTTAGATAAGAACCAATGTATCATACACTGCCTTCATCTTTTCATTAGGGTTCTAAGCTCTTCCACTCTGGGAGGCTGTGTTCCATTCAGCTCACCCGTCACAGGACTCCACCATTCTGGTTCTTGTTAGCGTCATTATCCAAGTTCAATCCTCTCAACTCTAATGACACACATGTGTCTGTGTTGCTTTCCATTTACAGGCCTTTCTGGGCCAGAAAGAGCCAGAAGCAGATGCATCATGAACATGGTCCAGAGAAGGATGCTAACCCCCCAGGATGCAAAATACAAACTAGTGTTTGGTAAACAACTAACTGTTAGCATTGACAAACCAAAGAACCATCCTAGGGAAGAAGGCCTATGGGGATTTAGGTGTGAGAAGGATTTGGCAGTAGGGTATATGGCTACTGACTTTCTGATGACTTTTTCCCTCTTTCTCACTGAAAATCTGCCAACAAAAGAAATGTTAATCATATCTCAATATCTCTGGAAAATGCATTGTACAGTACCTGCTTGAATCTGATTTTGTGGGTGTAGAGACCCGTATGTTCCAGCTCTCTATGACAGGTGAGCACATTGGCAGCAAAACTACCACCTGGAAGAAACAAACAAACAAAAAAGAAATGGTCTATATCCTGCATAACACTATGTTTGAGAGACATACATTTGAGACTTTCCTAAATGTGATTCTTTACCTTCAGGATTTTCTCTGCGTTTACAGGCTATCCAAATTATGCATGGAATGGAAACATAAAGAGAGAAAGAAAAGATTGTTACATTTAGGTTATTAAGAGATATACAGTAGCTTCTGAAACGAAACTAAATACCAAGTATTACCATGTTTTGATTGGAGTTTGCCCATATTTTGTGATATTTCCTCTCGTGCCTAGAACCTTCATCTATTTGCGCATTGATCAAGACGTCTTCATCATCTCCCATTGATAACAACAAAGACAGTTGTATCCTGTATGCACTGATATGTCGATTTTTCCATCAAGTTATTAGAGGGTTGAGATAGCCTACAGTTTGTTGAGGTAGACAAGAGGACCGAAGCTTCGTGAAAGTGCGCACAAGTATGTTGGACAGAGAGAACTTGCAGTGTTTAGTATGGAAAATAAAAGAATAATCAATCTACAGAGGGTACAGCACATCCTGCTGGCCATTAGGGGAAAGTATTTTTTCCAAACCAACTGTGGATTTTTATTTACAAATTAGCCTACAGAGCCATAATTTAACGCATGCATGATGTGTCTTTCATGTAAACATAAAATAAGAGCCCTCATTATACAAACGTTTTATTTGTTTGTATCTAGATCGCTGTTTCCCTAAATAGGCTACTGTAAATTCCCTGAGATAAATATTGCCACCAAGTGGTGGTTACACATGGTGACACGTATCTGCGTAATTTGCGTATAGAACGGACCAGGGACTGAATGACTTTAGAACGCCACTTCAGTTCCGATCACCTTATGATGACTATCTTCTGGACCGAGCCCTTTCTGGTCAAAGATTCCTCAAAATTCTTCATAATATTTCTAACAAGGTTGGTGAGACAAATGCGGAAAATGCGTATAGCCTTTATTGAATTTACCTGGAAATTAGTTAAAGAAGGGAGAAGGCGCAAAAAAATGGATTAAAGCAAACGCTTGACAATCATCCAGGTAGGCCTATTCCAAACTCCAACCGCTACGATGGGCCTACTGGCTTTTCACCCTCCTCTACCATCATGTCCTCCTTGTGCTCTCTTTGTCGCTTATTCAAGTGTATTAACTGCTGTTAAAAACATTTCCATATAGTTTAACAACTTTTACAAAATACTAACATGTTTTTGGGGCATCCAATGAACACTTTTCTGGAGAGCGCAGGGAGGAGGTGGTCAGTGCTGGAGTGAGATGAGGAGCCTGAGATTATCAACATCAGAGACATCACCCAGCAAAATATATAGGTTTACTGTAGGGCTTTTCACTGGAATGATTTATTCTAGAGCTAGGATTTACCCCTCCCACTTCCCAACTCTTCACTCCCCAACCCCCCCACTCCCCAACCTTTCACTCCCCAACTCTTCACTCCCCAACCCCTCCCACTCCTCAATCTTTCAAACCTCAACCCTTCACTCCTCAACCCTTCACTCTGCAACCCCTCCCACTCCCCAACCCTTCACTCCCCAACTCTTCACTCCTCAACCCTTCAATCCTCAACTCTTCACTCCTCAACCCTTCACTCTCCAACCCCCCCCCACTCCCCCAACCTTTCACTCCCCAACTCTTCACTCTCCAACCCCTCCCACTCCCCAACCCTTCACTCCCAACCCTCCCCATCCCCTCCCCTCCCACTCCCCAAACCTTCCCTCCCCAACTCTTCACTCCCCAAATGTTCACTCCCCAACCCCTCCCACTTCCCAACCCTTCACTCCCCAACCCTTCACTCCCCAACCCCTCCCACTCCCCAACCCTTCACTCCCCAACCCCTCCCACTCCTCAACCCTTCAATCCTCAACTTTTCACTCCTCAACCCTTCACTCTCCAACCCCTCCCACTCCCCAACCCTTCACTCCCAACCCTCCCCATCCCCTCCCCTCCCACTCCCCAAACCTTCCCTCCCCAACTCTTCACTCCCCAAATGTTCACTCCCCAACCCCTCCCACTTCCCAACCCTTCACTCCCCAACCCCTCCCACTCCCCAACCCTTCACTCCCCAACCCTTCAATCCTCAACCTTTCACTCCTCAACCCTTCACTCTCCAACCCCTCCCACTCCCCAACCCTCCCCATTCCCTCCCCTCCCACTCCCCAAATCTTCACTCCCCAACTCTTCACTCCCCAGTCCCTCCCACTCCCCAACCCCTCCCACTCCCCAACCCTTCACTCCCCAAGCCTTCACTCCCCAACTCCTCCCACTCCCCAACCCTTCACTCCCCAGGCCTTCACTCCCCAACCCCTCCCACTCCCCAACCCCTCCCACTCCCCAAGCCTTCACTCCCCAACCCCTCCCACTCCCCAAGTCTTCACTCCCCAAGCCTTCACTCCCCAACCCCTCCCACTCCCCAACCCTTCACTCCCCAACCTTTCACTCCCCAACCCCTCCCACTCCCCAAGCCTTCACTCCCCAACCCCTCCCACTCCCCAACCCTTCACTCCCCAAGCCTTCACTCCCAACCCCTCCCACTCCCCAACCCTTCACTCCCCAACCCTTCACTCCCCAACCCTCCCACTCCCCAAGCCTTCACTCCCCAACCCCTCCCACTCCCCAAACCTTCACTCCCCAAGCCTTCACTCTCCAACCCCTCCCACTCCCCAACCCTTCACTCCCCAACCCTTTACTCCCATCATTCTTATCCCAAAGAGGGCATAAAATAAGATCCTCACCACACTTGTTTTCTCCATTCCTTAGTGATCAAACAAAAAATCTGCTCAGTGGTCCCCTGTGTTTGTGATAGTGGGACATCTGCTCAGTGCTTCCTTGTGTCTGTGATAGTGGGACATCTGCTCAGTGCTCCCCTGTGTTTGTGATAGTGGGACATCTGCTCAGTGCTCCCCTGTGTCTGTGATAGTGGGACATCTGCTCAGTGCTTCCTTGTGTCTGTGATAGTGGGACATCTGCTCAGTGGTCCCCTGTGTTTGTGATAGTGGGACATCTGCTCAGTGCTCCCCTGTGTCTGTGATAGTGGGACATCTGCTCAGTGGTCCCCTGTGTCTGTGATAGTGGGACATCTGCTCAGTGGTCCCCTGTGTCTGTGATAGTGGAACATCTGCTCAGTGCTCCCTTGTGTCTGTGATAGTGGAACATCTGCTCAGTGCTCCCTTGTGTCTGTGATAGTGGGACATCTGCTCAGTGCTCCCCTGTGTTTGTGATAGTGAGTAATCTGCTCAGTTGTCACCTGTGTTTGTGATAGTGGGACATCTGCTCAGTGGTCACCTGTGTTTGTGATAGTGGGACATCTGCTCAGTGGTCACCTGTGTTTGTGATAGTGGGACATCTGCTCAGTTGTCACCTGTGTTTGTGATAGTGGGACATCTACTCAATATTGTGTAGTAGGCTATGTAGTACGCCGATGGTTTTAGTAATGCTGCTTTGTTACTCCATGTTGTAATGTGTTATTTCTTGTGTTTTTTTAAAAGAAGGTTGACGACATCCGATCCTCATTTATTAAGTCAAATGACACCGCTGGTCCTGCTCACACTGCCCTACCCTATGCTTTGACTTCTTTCTCCCCTCTCTCTCCAGATGAAATCTTGCGACTTGTGACGGCCGGCCGCCCAACAACCTGCCCGCTTGACCCTATCCCCTCCTCTCTTCTCCAGACCATTTCCGGAGAACTTCTCCCTTACCTCACCTCGCTCATCAACTCATCCTTGACCGCTGGCCATGTCCCTTCCGTCTTCAAGAGAGCGAGAGTTGCACCCCTCCTCAAAAAACCTACACTCGATCCCTCCAATGTCAACAACTACAGACCAGTATCCCTTCTTTATTTTCTCTCCAAAACTCTTGAGCGTGCCATCTCTAGCCAACTCTCCTGCTATCTCTCTCAGAATGACCTTCTTGATCCAAACCAGTCAGGTTTCAAGACTGGTCATTCAACTGAGACTGCTCTTCTCTGTGTCACGGAGGCTCTCCGCACTGCTAAAGCTAACTCTCTCTCCTCTGCTCTTATCCTTCTAGACCTATCCGCTGCCTTTGATACTGTGAACCATCAGATCCTCCTCTCCACCCTCTCCGAGTTGGGTATCTCCGGCGCTGCTCACTCTTGGATTGCGTCCTACCTGACAGGTCGCTCCTACCAGGTGGCATGGCGAGAATCTGTCTCCGCACCACCTGCTCTCACCACTGGTGTCCCCCAGGGCTCAGTTCTAGGCCCTCTCCTATTCTCTCTATACACCAAGTCACTTGGCTCTGTCATATCCTCACATGGTCTCTCCTATCATTGCTACGCAGACGACACACAATTAATTTTCTCTTTTCCCCCTTCTGATAACCAGGTGGCGAATCGCATCTCTGCATGTCTGGCAGACATATCAGTGTGGATGTCGGATCACCACCTCAAGCTGAACCTCGGCAAGACGGAGCTGCTCTTCCTCCCGGGGAAGGACTGCCCGCTCCATGATCTCGCCATCACGGTTGACAACTCCATTGTGTCCTCCTCCCAGAGTGCAAAGAACCTTGGCGTGACCCTGGACAACACCCTGTCTTTCTCCGCTAACATCAAAGCGGTGAGCCGATCCTGCAGGTTCATGCTCTACAACATTCGCAGAGTACGACCCTACCTTACACAGAAAGCGGCACAGGTCCTAATCCAGGCACTTGTCATCTCCCGTCTGGATTACTGCAACTCGCTGTTGGCTGGGCTCCCTGCCTGTGCCATTAAACCCCTACAACTTATCCAGAACGCCGCAGCCCGTCTGGTGTTCGACCTTCCCAAGTTCTCTCATGTCCATCCGCTCCTCCGCACACTCCACTGGCTTCCAGTTGAGGCTCGTATCTACTACAAGACCATGGTGCTTGCCTACGGAGCTGTGAGGGGAACAACACCTCCTTACCTTCAGGCTCTGATCAGACCCTACACCCAAACGAGGGCACTACGTTCATCCACCTCTGGCCTGCTAGCTCCCCTACCTCTACGAAAGCACAGTTCCCACTCAGCCCAGTCAAAGCTATTTGCTGCTCTGGCACCCCAATGGTGGAACAAGCTCCCCCACGACACCAGGACAGCGGAGTCACTGACCACCTTCCGGAGACACTTGAAACCCTACCTCTTTAAGGAATACCTGGAATAGTATAAAGTAATCCTTCTACCCCCACCCTCCCCCACCCCCCCATAAAAAAAAGTGGCTGTCCCACTGGCTATCATAAGTTGAATGCACCAATTTGTAAGTCGCTCTGGATAAATGATGTAAATGTAAATGTGTTTGTGTTGGTGGGACTACTCAGTGGTCCCCTGTGTTAGTGTCTGACATCTCTGTTGATGACCTGTCTGTGTCTGTCAGGTGTTTGCGGTGTTCGGCTTGACCCTGTTCAGTGCTGCTGTCCCATCAGCCTTTGGCGACCTGTCCTTGGCCCTCAACACCCTCGTCTTCTGCATCCCTAGGACGGATGGATGGCCATCTACAGGGAGTTTGAGGAGTAAGTGACACAAGGCCCTACATTTCCCCTTATCCAGTTCATACAGTATGTCCTTGGATAAAGATTACATTTCCCCTTATCCAGTTCATACAGTATGTCCTTGGATAAAGATTACATTTCCCCTTATCCAGTTCATACAGTATGTCCTTGGATAAAGATTACATTTCCCCTTATCCAGTTCATACAGTATGTCCTTGGATAAAGATTACATTTCCCCTTATCCAGTTCATACACTATGTGTTCTTGGATAAAGACTACATTTCCCCTATCCAGTTCATACAGTATTGGTCCTTGGATAAAGATTTTGAAAAGCAAGAGGAGATTATGTTATTGATCAAATGGGGCTTACAATTTTGCAATAGAGTGAAAAAGCTTATGTGAAAATGCCTACATATTGTAGACATATTTCTATGTATTTTGTCCCAATGTGGTAAGAGTTGTCCTTTCTCTCTGCACAGTAGTGATGAGGTGTTGATGTACGGAGCATCTCTCTACTTCTTCATCTTCCTTACTGACGGAGCCTTCATCTTCACCAACCCCCTCATCGCCGTGGTAACTACCAACCTGGAGGTATCCATGGCCGACTACGACGACAAGAACTCTAACGAGTGTTCGCTGGCTAGCGGTAAGTGTGTCACTCTTTCCGTTTCCCCTATAGTTTCCATGTCACGTTAGTGTTATTCATACCAAGGCTCTGTAACTTCTTCTTGAAAATGTTGTTGATGACACAGGGGGGTGGGGTTGTGTTATGAATTGCATGTCTTCCACATTGTTGTATATTGATTATTACTACAAGCTGCCTTTCAAAATCATCAATACGTCCACTGCTCTTTCGTTGTTTTCAATCACATATTACCACCCTGTGTATTAAGTCCTCTCTCCCTACACACCACACCAAACTCTCTCCTCAACCCCTCCATTTTAAATAAAAAGATTGGGGATTTGGGGGGGTAAATGATCATGAAGGTTTCACAGTGTCTCAAATATACCCAAAGGGATTTAACTTGGAAGCTATTAACAGCGTCTTTCTAAATACATGTTATTTCTTTAAACATTTTAGTTGGTCTCGGTCTAATCTTCAAAACACTTCACATGTATGGCACAGATGTCTAAAGAAAATTAAGTTGGTCGTTTTAAAAACATTCTAGTAGCCAAAGCTTTTGAAAACGTATTTTCCACGTTTATTACCGAATACAAAAGTCAATCCCATGTCTGACTGTGTCATCTCAGGATGATCATTTCATGGGTCGTTATTGTACTGTTCAAGATGTGACATTTAGATGGGTTTGTAAACGTCCAATTACAAACACAGTTTCCATATTCAAAGAATAATAATGTGTCTTATACAGTCTACAACTTGTCTCCATTATATTACACAAATGTACATGCGTCCGTTAGCAAACTAACAGACAAAGTTAATATCTTCATGGTAAATGGCCCAGCAGTTAATTGCTGTTGCCAAAAGATTATTTGATAGCGATGGCTGACGTGGGTCCAATATGGGTCCAGATGTAGCCTTTCTCTGGACGGATAGGAATGGTGGGGAAAGGACAGCTCCTGGACTTGAAGTACTCCGAGGGGGCGTGGCACACAAACTCCAGGTACTCCATCTTCCTGGGAAGATCCTCCTCTGGACCTATAGAAGCAATCAGAATATTCAGATAATCAGTAACAGAAACATTATCGGCTAGTTTTGGTCTTTGAGTCTACTGTGACATTCCTCCCATATACACAATGTTCAAAAAGAGACAAATAACTTATTTCTGTGTGCTCAAATGTAACTTTAAAAAATGTGACCTAAATACTCAAATTCAATCATCACTCACCAACAATGTAAGTGGCAGGATCAAACAGGTCCTTAGGACTGGCCTGGGTTGGAATCAACCAAGTCAAGGCTGCACTCTTCTCACAGTACTGGTCCTGGATAAAACCTCTGATCTGTGCATAGTACGGCCTCCCATCATCCTCGTCTGTCACTTTGATGACATCTCCTATCTGATAATACACACCCTGCACATTGACAAAAGAAGACAACTATTGCTGACAGTTATACACATTGTATATACATTATACAACAGATATGTTTGTTATGTTTGCTAACATACTGTACTGAAGGATTTTTAAAAAGTAAACATACTGTACCTTATAAAAGACTGATTCTGATGTGATGATTGTGGAAACAGATTCTGGTGCTTTGATTGGCTGTGGAAGAAATCCCATTTTGAGGAGCTTCGATTAGAACAACTGTTTGACTTCTGACAATCCAACATAAAGATATCAGAGTTCCTGTGTATTGAACCAATGGTACTTACATTTTTTAGTTTGAAGATGTGTCTTCTTCCTTTTCCTTTGGTAGAGACCTTTTTTTCAGCAGCAGGGGTTTTGTACTTGGTGCTCCTCAACCGTGCTGATCTCCTGTGGATTTCTTGTTTAGACTGTGGGCAAGATGTGTCAAATACCAATATTACATCTTCATCAGGATGACAATGTGGATCATACATGCCTATATGATTGATCTCTGCTTTGCCTTGGAAGTAGAACAGTATGGAGGTACAGCCACTAAGGGGAGCACAGTACAGTACAGTACACTACACTACACTACAGTGCAGGCCTATGTATATTTTATATGTGCTCAAAACGACAACAAACCTGCTTTCCCCCGCCATTATTCTGCTGTGTGTTGGAGGACGCAGAGGGTCCAGATGCTCCACTGCTGGTGCTCCTCCCCGTGCAGTTATTGCACAGGATCTCTCCTTGGTTTCCCTTTTTCCACATAGACGATGAGTTTGTTTTGCAGACAGCGCAACATGGTTTCAAACCCAGCGGCATCTTGAAAGAAAAAATGTGGGCCAGCGAAATGATGAACGCAGAAGCTAGCTACCTAGCTAACTGTTTTCTGGCTAACAACATCAGCAACACGCAACGTAAAGCATGCAACAACAAAGCCGCTCGTGACGGACGGACTTCGAAAAAACAGCTACAGCATGCAAATCAAATACAACCATCAATAACCGATAGCTACATCGATTTAGCCCAGACAGCTAGCTAACCAGTCTGTAAAAATGTCTTCTTCCTTCAGCTAGCTCGTGTGGGCCGCACTAAGCAAAGTATACTGCGCCACCTACTGGGATGGAGTGTATTGACAGCCTTATATCGAGGTATTATATTTAACTAACAGGCAAGCTTATTTTTAGTCATTTAGCAGACGCTCTTATCCAGAGCGACTTACAATTAGTGAGTGCATACATTGTTCATACTGTATTGGTGGGGAAAAACAGGCCTACGTAGTCTACTGTAGGCTACACTACTTTTTTTTCACGTCAACATTCGTTCAGAACAATTATATTGATAGCAACAGAAAATGTCGCTCTCAAAAAGTATCAAAAGAAAGATGGATAATGAAAATCGAAGTTTCAGGGAAGAATGTACAGAGAGATATGCGTTCACCTTACCATATTTTAAGTCAGTAGTGTCTTATTTGCAATGAAAATGTCGCTGTTTACAAATAATTCAATCTCAGACGTCATTATAAATCTAACCATTGAACTTTCAAAGTGGCCTTCCCGCCCCAGACAGAGGCCCGACGCAGAAACATTGAAGCGTTAACCGCAAACTACACACACACAGCTTTTTTGGCTGACATATTCTGTCACTTAAACGGGTTAAATCTCCAGTTACAAGGAAGAGGGAAAACAGTCGTGAACATGGTGGAAAAACTTGAGGCCTTTACTAGGAATCTTGAGTTGTTCGATTTGGACTTGTCATCTGGAAGGCAGAGGGACCAGGCCGCAGCATTGACAGAGGTGATGGAAGATTTCATCAAGCAGCTGAGGGACAACTTCTCCACCAGATTTGAAGACTACAGCATGCCCAAGGATATCATTGCGTTTGTTCGTGATCCTCTCACAGTCCGCCCAGGTGGAGAATTATCCTCCCTTGCTAAGAAAACGATACCCTCGCTGGATGAGGCCGCAATTCAAACTGAGCTGATTGTAGGATGCTACATTATTGTGAGTGCTTATCCAGGGATATTTAGGTCTCAAGCTGACAGTATGTTCTGTCGTTAAAGGAGCAGGCTATCCCGATGCAGACATTCAGACACAGAATGTCACGACTTCGGCTGAAGCTGCCTCCCCTCCTTGTTCGGGCAGACTTCGGCGTTTTTTCTGTGATTTACCCTCCTGCGCCTGACTCCTTCAACACCACCACATCACAGAATCACCCACCCGAAATATGGAGTCAGCGGGAGAAGAGCGCATGCCTGGAGTCGTGGCACGGGTCCAGGAGCATTCCACGATGCTGGCCAGCTTGGGGGAAGCGATGGATCGGGTTCTTCAGGTCGTCCAATGCCTGGAGAGGAGAGAACCCGATCTGTCGAGACCAGCTGGCCAAAGGGATCCAGATATCCCAACCACGGGCGTTTGATGGGACGACGGCGCTGTGCCAGGGATTCCTCCTCCAATTGGAGCTTTACTTCGCCAGCATCAGGCCGGAACCATCGGAGCGGGAGAAGGTGTCCGTCCTCATTTCCTGCCGCTGTGGGAAAGCCTTGGAGTGGGCCAACGCAGTGTGTAACGAGGGAGGAGCCGCGTTGGAGGACTACAGGGAGTTCGCTTGCCTCTTTCGGGCGGTCTTCGATCACCCGCCCGAGGGTAGAGAGGTGGGTGAGCGACTGGTCCATCTGAGGCAGGGGACGAGGACCGCGCAGGACTTCGCGTTGGAGTTTCGGTCGCTGGCTGCGGGGTCCGGGTGGAACGAGCGGGCCCTGATCGACCATTTCCGGTGCCGTCTGCGGGAGGTGTCCGACGGGAGCTAGCCTGCCGAGACACCATGTTGTCCTTCAACAAACTGGTGGACATGGCCATTCGTTTGGACAACCTGCTGGCAGCCAGAGGACGTCCTGGTAGGGGTCTGCACGTTTCCACCCCGGACGACTCGGATCCCGAGCCGATGGAGCTGGTTGGAGCCGCCGGCCGAGAGAGCGGAGGAGGACAGCGACAGTGCCACTCTGGTGGCACGAAGGGACAATACACCACACGTCGTAGTCAACATTCTTTTGGGCCAGGAGGTGGCAGGCAGGGCACTCACGCATCACCCCAGGTATCGAACACCCACACTTGTTCAGAGCCCTCTGCTGCGCACTGTACCCTACCTATCCACTTTCCCGATCTCATGGTAGTTCCCCAGTGTAAGGCGCTAGTCGATTCAGGCGCAGCTGGGAACTTTATGGACAGGGCATTCGCACGCCGTCAAGGCATAACATTGGTTACCCTATCTATTCCACTCCCCATCAGAGCACTCGATAGTCGACCAATAGGGTCCGGGTTTGTTACGGAAGTCACGATACCAGTCACCATGATCATCCAGGAGACTCATTTTGAGCAGGTTATTTTTTCGATTATTGAATATCCTGCTTTCCCTGTGGTATTAGGTATCCCTTGGCTAGCACTCCACAACCCCACCTTCTCATGGCCGCAGAGGGCTCTCACGGGGTGGTCGCGAGAGTGTCAGGGTAGGTGTCTAGATGTTTCCGTTGGCGCAACCACGGTGGAAAGTCCAGACAGTACCTCCACCATGCGTATTCCCCTGAATACCTCGATCTGGTGCAAGCGTTCTCTAAAATGCAGGTGACTAAATTACCACCTCATCGGGCGGGGGATTGCGCAATAAACCTCTGGGTATATGCTGTACCTCCCAGGAGTCATATATACCCCCTGTCACAGGCTGAAACGGTGGCTATGGAAACCTATGTCACTGAGTCCCTGCGCCAGGGGTATATACGTCCCTCCACTTCACCCGCCTACTCGAGTTTCTTCTTTGTGAAGAAGAAGGACGGAGGTCTGCGCCCGTGCATTGATTATCGACCACTGAACAGGGAGACGATAACATTTAGTTATCCTCTTCCCCTCATTCCTTCGGTGATTGAATCAATGCATGGGGCACGCTTCTTCACCAAATTAGATCTCAGGAGTACGTACAACCTGGTGCGTATCCGAGAGGGAGATGAGTGGAAGACAGCATTCAGCACAACCACGGGGCATTATGAATACCTGGTTATGCCCTATGTTTTGATGAATGCTCCCTCAGTTTTCCAGTCCTTTGTGAACGAGGTGTTTCGGGACATGCTTGGTCGCGGTGTAGTGGTCTACATCGATGACATCCTGGTGTATTCCGCTGCGCGCGCCGAGCATGTGTCCCTGGTTCGCAAGGTGCTGGCCCGACTGTTGGAAAATGACCTTTATGCTAAGGCAGAGAAGTGTATGTTTTTCCAGCAGTCCGTCTCCTTCCTTGGATACCGCATTTCCACCTCAGGTGTGGAGATGGAGGGAGATCGCATTTCAGCCATGCGTAATTTGCCGACTCCAACCACGGTTAAGGAGGTGCAGCGCTTCCTTGGCTTTACCAACTACTATCGGAGGTTTATCCGGGGCTTTGGCAAGGTCACAGCTCCCATTACCTCCCTGTTGAAGGGTGGGCCGTCCCGGCTCCGCTGGTCTGCTGAGGCTGACCTGGCCTTCAGCAAACTGCGGGGTCTGTTCACCTCAGCCCCAGTACTGGCCCACCCCGAAATATCACTACTGTTCGTAGTGGAGGTGGATGCGTCCGAGGTTGGGATAGGAGCTGTCCTGTCTCAACGCTCGGGTACGCCACCCAAGCTCCGCCCCTGTGCCTTCTTCTCTAAGAAGCTCAGCCCGGCGGAGCAGAACTACGACATTGGTGATCGGGAGCTGTTGGCTGTTGTCCGAGCCTTGACCGCGTGGAGGCATTGGCTCGAAGGGGTGAAACACCCTTTCCTCGTCTGGACGGACCACCGTAACCTGGAGTACATCCGGGCAGCGAGGAGGCTGAATCCTCGCCAGGCCAGGTGGGCCCTATTCTTCACCCGGTTTGATTTTACACTATCATACATTCCGGGTACGAAGAACGTGAAGGCAGACTCACTGTCCCGGCTGTATGACACAGAGGAGAGGCCCAAAGACAACACCCCCATACTCCCGGCCTCCAGCATTGTGGCGCCGGTAGTATGGGCGATGGACGTGGATATAGAGCAGGCATTACGCACAGATCCATCTCCACCGCAGTGTCCAGCTGGGCTGCGGTATGTGCCTGCTCTTATCCGTGATCGTCTGATCTTCTGGGCACACACGTCACCCTCCTCTGGTCACCCAGGTATCGACCGTACAGTGCGCTGCTTGAGCGGAAAGTACTGGTGGCCTACCTTGGCTAAGGACGTGAGGGTGTACGTCTCCTCCTGCTCAGTGTGCGCCCAGAGTAAGGCACCTAGGCACCTCCCAACGGGTAAGCTACAACCATTACCAGTTCCACAACGACCATGGTCTCATCTTAGTATTGATTTTCTGACTGATCTTCCCCTCTCCCAAGGTAACACCACCATCCTGGTCATTGTGGACCGCTTCTCCAAGTCCTGCCGCCTCCTTCCTCTGCCCGGTCTCCCCACGGCCCTGCAGACTGCGGAGGCCCTGTTTACTCACGTCTTCCGGCACTACGGGGTGCCAGAGGATATCGTGTCCGACCGAGGTCCCCAGTTCACGTCCAAGGTTTGGAAGGCGTTCATGGAACGTCTTGGGGGTCTCGGTCAGCCTGACCTCTGGGTTCCACCCCGAGTCAAATGGGCAGGTGGAACGAGTAAATCAGGATGTGGGTAGGTTCCTGCGGTCCTACTGCCAGGACCGGCCAGGGGAGTGGTTGGTGTTCTTGCCATAGGAAGAATATGCCCAGAACTCTTTCCGCCACTCCTCTACTAACCTAACACCATTCCAATGTGTTTTAGGTTACCAACCGGTACTGTCACGACTTCGGCCGAGGCTGCCTCCCCTCCTTGTTCGGGCAGGCTTCGGCGTTCGTCGTCACCGGAGTACTAACCACTGCCGCCCCAATCATCATCACAATTGTCTTGTCTCATTATCACACACGCCTGGTTCTAATCCCTTAATTAGTCTGTGTATAAGTGTTCCCTCTGCCCCCTTGTCCTTGTGGGTGATTGTTTATTGTGAAGGTTAGTGAAGCTCGGTGGAGCTCGTGTATTTTGTTAGACGGGAGTATTTTCCTGTGTGCCTTGTATTTTCCAGTGCACCTGTTTTGTGCCCTGGGGTGTGTTTGACGCAGTTCTCCGTAAACCTGTATTTTACAGATTAAAGCCTGTTTTTTCTGTGATTTACCCTCCTGCGCCTGACTCCTTCAACACCAACACATCACAGACATCGCCTTTTTTTCTTTAAATGATTGTTTTATGTAGGATGCTACATTTTTGGCCAGTTGCAATTGTAAGTAGGCATCATAAAAAAAATCCCACTTCTATAAGGCCATAGCGTTTTTTATTGTGAAAGATGCTGTTAAGCCTCATAGCCTACCTCAGCCAGTTAAGTTATTATATATAGGCCTAGGCTCGGAAGCAATATACTCCAATTAAGCCCTTTTGTTGTTTGTAAAGTCAAATTAAAATGAAGATTTTTGTTTAAATGAATAACTGGACTGGTGTAGGTTTTCTCCATCTGTTGCTCTGCAATACTTGCATAACAAGTTAGCTATATTTTCAGCACCAGGCGCTGTTCACCTCCTATTGATTACACTGCGGTTGCAGCTTTACGTTTCAGCACCACCGAATGGTCCGCTGCCTGCTATATTAGTTAGTCTCCTGCATTCTCTCTCCTCATGAATGAAGTTAAAATGTAACTTTTGCCTTATTTAGGTAGGGTAACTTCCTTCTTGGGACATTGCATTTGGAAGTTTTTGCATCTCGGGTCCTTTATTTTTATTTTTATATTGTATATTTGTTTTGAGAAAAAAATATAATTAATTTGGCGGCCTTTGGGGTGGCCAAATAATATTGATGCCGGGTCAGATTTGGCACGTAGGTCACCAGTTGGGGAACCCTGCTCTACTGGTAGAGATACTTGTTTAGGATTTGGGGGGAAATGGAGAGAGAAGAAAACGTATCACGCCTACGTCACTGCTCTAAAAGTAGCGGGGAACTTCCGCTCCTCACAACTTTTTATCAACTGTGTGCCCTTACTACTGAGAAACAGCCTAATCAAGATGTCTGGCAACAACGTGGAAGAGAAAGTGAATCATGCATCTAACAGCAAAGGCATCTCTCTTCCAATGACTCGTGTAAAACTGATCATGAAAAGTTCTCCCGACGTCTCAAGCATCAACCAAGAGGCTCTTCTCCTCACCACCAAAGCAACAGTAAGTTTAGTTCAGTCGGCTGTTTGTTTATTGGCTTAGCTATGCTAGCTAGCTAATGCTATATTAGCTAACGTTACGTATAAGCTAGGCCTACAAGGTAATTTTGCAGTAAGGTCTGAAATGAATTTATACATATACAGACAGTACTAGCTAGCTACGTTCATTAGCTCGAACTTCAATCTCGTGAAGTTTACTAGTTAAGGTAGTTAACTAACCCTGGATGGTTGTAACAGTTAGCTAGCTAACTAACGTTAGCCCCGAAGTGACATTACTGTTGTTGCACAGAAAGTGGAAATATCTTTGGCTGTAACTTCAACGAAAATAGGGTGTAAATTTAACCTGTAATTAATGCAATGCCTAAAATTAACACCCGCCAAATGCGGGTAGATTCTGTCATTGGCGGGTAAGAATGTCTAATTCAGCAGCCATGTTGGCGGGGGGGTCACACTCGGGGCTCAACAGTGCGAGTAATTAATAAAAAATAGTCAAGTATGGGCACGTTGGGGTTTATATCAAAATAAATGCAGAAGTTGCTGTTTTCAAAGTATTTCTGCCGTTTTTGTTTCTTATCTGGTTATGCACAAAGATCTGAATCCTAACGTTAAATCTATCCCATCTCGCGCAGCAAAACTGCCTGTATCTACCTGCCACAGTGGCTGGTAGACAAAAACGTTTAAATCTTTGCTACCATGTGGAAGGCAGAGACCGTGGAGGACTGAAAAACAGCTTCTATCTCCAGGCCATCTGACTGTTAAATAGTCACCACTAGCTGGCCTCAGCCCAGTACCACTGCCCTGAACCTTAGTCACTGTTACTACTGGCTACCACCTAGTACTCAACCCTGCATCTTAGAGACTGCTTCCCTATGTACATAGTCATTGAACACTGGTCACTTTAGTAATGTTTACATACTGTTTTACCCACTTCATATGTATATACTGTATTGTAGTCAAGGCTCACCTTATATAACTACTGCTGTCCCTACCGTTTCTATTCATATACTGTCCAGAATGTCTATAAACACATCATATACATATATATTTATATTCCAGACTCTGACATTGCTCTTTCTAATATTTCTTAATTACTTTATTTACATTTTTGGGATTTGCATGTATTGTTGGGTATACTACTGCACTGTTGGAGCTAGGAAGCATTTCGCTAGACCTGCAATAACATCTGTGAAATATGTGTAGGTGACCAATAGAATGTGATTTTATGTGGCTGTAGTGTATCCTCCTTCAGAGCCTTGTAAATAAAAGACTGCCCTCCATCCTAATGACGTCACTGTTAATAAATGGGAACTGTCCCGTGTAATAACTTGATTCATCTCTCTTCTAGGAACTGTTTGTTCAGCACCTAGCTCTCTCCTCGTTCAACAATGGATCAGGGAAAGACAAGACACTCTCGTACAGTGATCTGGCCAATACTGTTGAGGAGACAGAGACTTTTCAGTTTCTCACAGGTAAGAACTATTGTCACCACCACCAGTAACTGCCATTCTCTTCTCTCTGAACATGGATGATCATGACACTGAGATAAAGTAAATCTGTTCCGTATACCGTTTGCAGATATCCTACCAAAGAAGATCTTGGTTCGGGATTACCTGAAGCTTCTAGAGGAAAATCCAATTGAGGAAGCAGACAATTGAAGCAACAACCCCTACAGCAATATTGGTTGTATTGCTAGCATGTAGTCTGTTGAATCTTTTTCTCCAGCTCATTCCTAAAGGAGACCACATCCATACCACTTCCATGCAATGGCATTGTGTAGGCCTACATCTTGATCTCTGAGATTTACTAGAGCATATTATGTTTACCACAATTAAGTTGCCCAGTCATCCGGATCCTGAGCATCCAGTTTTGGGTCAGAAAGAATCTGTATGTGTAATAACTACAGATGAAGCGTTCAAATCATAATTATATGTTGACCATGTACTCGCCCTGGTTTTGATACCAGCTGATGCAAATAGTGCAGTCACAGAGATGAGGGCTTTCATTTGTTTTGGGCATTATGTTTTACAGGAAACCTTGAAGCAAAGGGTGAACAGATCAGGTGCATTTGTATTTAATATTTTTACAATGTCTTCCATACAAGCGATGCAGTTCTCAGGTCAAAGAAAATTTGGCTCATTGGTTGTATCCTTTTATAAAGAGGAACACCTATGCACAGTCTTTGCTAATGCCGACTCTACTTGATATTTGACTTTTTATTCCTTTTATTCATATACTCAATGAAATCTGCAGAAATATAGACATGCAAACCGATTTCTTATAGCAACATTTGAATAGGGTATGTGACTAAGGAATATAGAAAGAGACTTTAGGTTTTTACTGTGTTTAGTGTGATCTATTTTCTATACTATTCAGTCACAAACATAGGTAGTTTCAGTCCTGGGTGGCTGCAGGCAGCACTGATTTAATCTTCTCTTATTTAATTTTTTTGTAACAGCTCCTCTCAGATTGTGATGTAAGTTACGCTACAGTAGGCATTGCCACATTTTTTTGGTTTTCATGTGACGATTTCATGTGAAATCATCATACAGACTTAATACTACATTTATTGAATTAGTCTAAATATGCTACTGTGTGTTTGTGCAGTTGTACTACAAAGCAGGGTCCTGTAACTGCTAGCATGTGCTGTCTCTAGAATGGAAAGAATGCACTGAACTAAGTAGCCTAACTGTCCAATGAAAACCAAACTTTTAAAAATTCATATTCTGTTAACTCATACCCAAATAAATGTTGTTGACTCACCCTATACTCATATGTGGCCAAAGCATAAATTGAAGAAAAAACACTTCAAAAACCCCACCTCAAACTTGGGAGAATCTCAATTGCATACTCCTCGCATCCTCTTCTCACCTTCTCAAATTCCATTGGATGAGAAAGCCAGAGGTCCAGCCCTGTTGACCTTCTCTTCCAATGGGTTTTGAGAAGGGAGAGAGGACACGAGGAGTATGCAATTTAGATTATATCTCAAACTGATGTTTAAAAAAATACTTGTTATTTCCTCAGAGGATGATGTCATCCTCAGGAGGATGAGCTGGCCAATCTACTTGCACCATTCTGTTGTTGGGGTACTTGAAATAACATACATAACCATTTTTTGGAAGGAAAACAATCACTCATATTGTAGATATGTCATATTTAATAGAAATCAGGAAACACTGGACAGTTACATTAACAGCTGTGAATATATTTTCTACAAGAGTGAATAACAGCAATTTCGTTCCACCTTGTATATTTTTGTACCTTAGCTTTGTTAATGAAAATAAAATCCTGTTCATTCTATAGACTATTCATTATTCCCTATTTCTGTTGAATTACTGTAGATACAAGTTTTCACCTTGTTGCAACAAAGCATTTACATAAATGTTACAATGTTATACCATACACTATATGAGTGTCACACACAGCTGTACTTAATTCAATAAAAAATCATCTCTTTATGGTACAGATCTGCAGGCTGGGAGTATAAAAATAGATTTTATTGCCATCAAAATCTCCCTGATGCTGTAGGCTTTGCATGTAGTTTGGGTTTTAGATACATGTGATTAAAATACACCTAATAGGAATGTGACGCTATGGAGGAATAAAAGACAAAGAGTACAGTATATATACAGAGAAAGTGCACCTCTTGCTTTGTACAGGGTTTCCTACCCTGAGTCTGCATGCATTGCTAGTGGGATATATTGCATGATGGTACGGTTCATTCAATGTAAAAAGCCTAAAGAACATATAATTCACTGTGCCATTAGTTTTTCAAGTCGGAGTTGCATGATGTGTAAAGACTTCTCTAGGCTAGAGAACTGTTTCTCTAGGAGGGATGCCACGTGTTCTTTCCCATTGATGGAGTCCTTTGTGTTGGCAATGTGCTCCTTTATACTAGAAACACAACATAACATCAATCACAAAAGGTTCTTATAAACCTAAAAACTGGTTCCTAGTCCCATAATCCTTTTGCACAACGATGTACTCATGGAGCTCCTAAATATTTACATCCCAGCGGGATTGGTTCAAACTGTATCATACTAGAAAGATGGGGAGGACTGAAGATGTAGAAAATTTGAAATTATTCAGGCGGCGTCTGAACAACTGTTTCCACTCTGTTTTTGGACCCCTCTACTCAGTGTGACAGGTCCTGAACATAGACTGTTCTCTCTGCTTCCGCACGGCAAACGGTACCGGTTCATCAAGTTTGACACCAGCAGACTCCTGAACAGCTTCTATACCCAAGCCATAAGACTGCTAAATAGCTAACAAAATGGCTACACAGACTGAGTTGACCCTTGTATTTTATTTTTGCACTGTCTCTATGCACGCTCACAGGACTACACACTCACACTGACATTCCAACACACACACACACACACACTTCATTTGCTCACACACATTTATACTGACCCTACACACACACACTCGCATACAATCATATACGCTGCTGCTACTCTGTTTATCATATATCCTGATACCTAATCACCTTACCCCTATACATATTAATTAGTTTGCCTCTTCTTGGGCAAATTTAGTGGGAGCTCATGGTGGGTGTCTTTTAGGGCCCAGTTGTTGTTGCTAGTCAACTTTCAGTGGACACCCCCATGAGTGTCTTTCAGAACCCCTCCTAGAACCCCACCTGTTTCGTTTTGGTTGTTGTTAGTGACTCTTTGTTAGTTCCCCCTTCTGTTTGAGCGACAATTTTTGGTTTCTTGCTGGGGAACGTAACATCTATCACTCCAGTATCCCTACACATTGTAAATATGGTATTGGAACTGAGCCTGTATATAGCTTACTTCTCATGTTCTTCTTATTTTTATTTCTCGTGTGTTCTTGTTCTACCTTATATTATTTTTAGTACTATATTGATTACTGCATTGTTGGGTTTAGATCGTGCAAGAATGGCATTTCACTGTACTTGTGCATGTGACATTAGAACTTGTCTAGTGGCTGATCATGCATGACTTCATCCGCTAGGAATTCAACAATGCTGGTTTGGAGCAGAAAGCTCCATATGACCTTGGCCTTTTGTTGTCTCACTCCCCTACTCTGCTTGCACAAGCCCCTAGAGGAAGTTCCCTCAATCACCTTTGATCCATTAACTTCTACAATCATTTCATTTCTCAATAGTTTTACTATGCCTATAATAACAAAAAACAGCCACTGTGTAAAAGGCAGTGGTGGAAAAAGTACCCAATTCTCATACTTGAGTAAAAGCAAAGATACTTCATTTAATGGCGCCGGAGGAGATTATTATTATATATATTATTTCAACACAACCTTTATTAAACAGTAACATGTAAAACACAAAAAACTGAACAGCCAGAGGGATTACACAAAGAAATAAGGAAGAGAGAAAAA
The DNA here is from genome assembly GCF_020615455.1 of Coregonus clupeaformis. Taxonomy (NCBI): domain Eukaryota; kingdom Metazoa; phylum Chordata; class Actinopteri; order Salmoniformes; family Salmonidae; genus Coregonus; species Coregonus clupeaformis. Next base: position 42,662,914 of record NC_059199.1, read on the forward strand.
AAAAATATATATATATATATAAATAATACAAATCCACATTATATCAAGTACATTTTTTTGACATTTTGTTTTGTGTACGTTTTAATTATGCTAAATAGTTTTCCAAATCTGATAAATTAAAAAAGGGCCTTTTTCTTCATAAATTTTGATTTGTGTATGAAACATTTTCCTAACAAAATAAAGAGATTTATGACATACTGACGTTCAATTGTGGAATCAGTGTAGTAAAATAATATGTCAAACTTAGATATTTCAATGGTTGTATGCATTTTGTTGCCAAGATATAGTTGTACATCAGTCCAGAACACCTCACTATGTAAACAATTACAAAATAAGTGTTCAATAGATTCAGTTTCTAGTTCACAAAAACTGCATTCACTAGTAACATAAGGTATATATTTAGAAATCAGGCTATTACACGGGTAGAATCTATGGATAATCTTAAAGGAGATCTCCTTTACTTTATTGGTCACCATAAATTTGTGTGGAGTGAGCCAAGAAAGGTGCCAGTTTACATCAAATGATGAAGCCCAATAAAATATAGCAGAAGGAATAGAATTCCTGTAGAAAATATCCCTTAAAAAACAATTATTGAATTTCTTATCTAGTAAACCTATGCCATTCACTTGGATATCGCTTACAATAGGAGATGTTCCAAAATATGCATTATTCTGAAGTCAAGATTTTATCCCACTAGGAATAGCTTTTATAAGTGTCATATTCCTTGCTTGAAACCTCAAAGTTGTATCTTTCCATAAATTCTCTCAGTGTAAATAGATTCCCACTAATACTAACTAATCTGCTGGAGGACAACGTTTTTCGAGAACCAGTTACAGTAAAATAACCTCTTGTTTCTATGTAATATCGACCCATTATCCATATAAACATCTGAGGTGAAAAGTTGTGTTTATACAGCAAAGCCCAGCACATTAAAGCCTGCTTGTGAAAAGCCGCCAATTTCACAGGAAGTTTTCCCACAATATAGGGACATTGTAGTAAAAAATTAAGCCCTCCGAGCTTCTGAAAAACAAAATGAGGTATAATATTACAGAAACTACAAGGATTTTTTAAGTACCTTTTAACCCAGTTGACTTTTGATATCTGATTAAAGAGAGTGAAGTCTAAGACAGTTAGACCGCCATCACAAACCCTGTTGGTGATAACATCTATTTTTATCTTATGTGGCTTGTTTTTCCATATGAAGTTGGACAATAGCCTATCTAAGGTACAGCAAGTGGATTTGGGGATGTCAATAGATGAAAAAAGATAGGATGCACGAGATAGTCCCTCAGCTTTGGATAAAATCACCCTGCCTTGAAGACTTAAATCCCTCCCTAACCATGATTTTTGTTGTTGTTGATAGATTCAGTTACAGGATTCAAATTAAGATCATTCACAGCCTTAATATTTTTGGTGATCTTTACACCGAGGTAGGTTACAGTATCTTTTTCAGAGATGTTACAATCTGCAGGATTGACAGCTCCTTTCAGAACAAACATCTCAAATTTGGAAAGATTTAATACCAAACCTGAGATTTTGGAGAACTGCTTCACAATATCCAATGCTAATCTAGCTTGTGACACATTATTCAAAAAAAGTGAGGTGTCGTCCGCCAGTTGGACTATCTTGATCTCTCTGGCCTGGAATGTAATGCCTTCAAATTGACTTTGATAAACTAATGAGCATAAGGTTTGAGAAACTAACAAAAATAAAAAAGGTGAGATTGGACAACCTTGTCGTATTCCTTTGTAAATGTTAAACCTTGAGGATGTTCCATGACAGAGTTTGATACAGCTATTAGTACAATTATACAGAGTTCTAATAGCATCAACAACAAAAATTACCAAACTTCAAATGTTTGTAAGACATTCAAAGATCAAATTGTGACTTACGGTATCAAATGATTTCTGAAAATCCAAAAATTAGATAACAGGGAGGAGATGGCTGCCGTTTTACGGCCCCCTAACCAATTGTGCTATTATGTGTGTTTTGTCACGTTATTTGTAATTTTTTCTGTACATAATGTTTCTGCCACCGTCTCTTATGACCAAAAAGAGCTTCTGGATATCAGGACAGCGATTACTCACCTCGTACTGGACAAAGTTTTTTTCTTCAACGAGTCGGACGCGAAGGATATTCTACAGACACCCGACAAGGCCCAAATCCCCGTCATTCGCATGAGAAAGAGACGGCGATATCGTGGGACGTAGGTCGGGGTGCCTTGTAAGGATCCGACGGCGAGCTAGTAAACTGTCTCTTCCATCCATCCTATTAGCCAGTCGTGGTCAAAAGTTTTGAGAATGACACAAGTATTGGTCTTCACAAAGTTTGCTGCTTCAGTGTTTTTAGATATTTTTGTCAGATGTTACTATGGTATACTTAAGTATAATTACAAGCATTCCATAAATGTCAAAGGCTTTTATTGACAATTATATTAAGTTTATGCAAAGAGTCAATATTTGCAGTGTTGACCCTTCTTTTTCAAGACCTCTGCAATCCGCCCTGGCATGCTGTCAATTTACTTCTGGGCCACATCCTGACTGATGGCAGCCCATTCTTGCATAATCAATGCTTGGAGTTTGTCAGAATTTGTGGGTTTTTGTTTGTCCACCGCCTCTTGAGGATTGACCACAAGTTCTCAATGGGATTAATGTCTGGGGAGTTTCCTGGCCATGGACCCAAAATGTTGATGTTTTGTTCCACGAGCCACTTAGTTATCACTTTTGCCTTATGGCAAGGTGCTCCATAATGCTGGAAAAGGCATTGTTCGTCACCAAACTGTTCTTGGATGGTTGGGAGAAGTTGCTCTCGGAGGATGTGTTGGTACCATTCTTTATTCATGGCTGTGTTCTTAGGCAAAATTGTGAGTGAGCCCACTCCCTTGGCTGAGAAGCAACCCCACACATGAATGGTCTCAGGATGCTTTACTGTTGGCATGACACAGGACTGATGGTAGCGCTCACCTTGTCTTCTCCAGACAAGCTTTTTTCCGGATGCCCCAAACAATCGGAAAGGGGATTCATCAGAGAAAATGACTTTACCCCAGTCCTCAGCAGTCCAATCCCTGTACCTTTTGCAGAATATCAGTCTGTCCCTGATATTTTTTCTGGAGAGTAGTGGCTTCCTCGCTGTCCTTCTTGACACCAGGCCATCCTCCAAAAGTCTTCGCCTCACTGTGTGTGCAGATGCACTCACACCTGCCTGCTGCCATTCCTGAGCAAGCTCTGCACTGGTGGTACCCCGGAGACGGTCCTGGCGCTTGCTGGACTTTCTTGGGCGCCCTGAAGCCTTCTTCACAACAATTGAACCTCTCTCCTTGAAGTTCTTGATGATCCGATAAATGGTTGATTTAGGTGCAATCTTACTAGCAGCAATATCCTTGCCTGTGAAGCCCTTTTTGTGCAAAGCAATGATGACGGCACGTGTTTCCTTGCAGGTAACCATGGTTAACAGAGGAAGAACAATGATTTCAAGCACCACCCTCCTTTTGAAGCTTCCAGTCTGTTATTCTAACTCAATCAGCATGACAGAGTGATCTCCAGCCTTGTCCTCGTCAACACTCTCACCTGTGTTAACGAGAGAATCACTGACATGATGTCAGCTGGTCCTTTTGTGGCAGGGCTGAAATGCAGTGGAAATGTTTTTTTGGGGGATTCAGTTCATTTTCATGGCAAAGAGGGACTTTGCAATTAATTGCAATTCATCTGATCACTCTTCATAACATTCTGGAGTATATGCAAAGTCGTTCAGCCACCGAGTCGTGGCTGAACGACGACATGAATAACATACAGCTGGCGGGATATACGCTACAACGGCAGGATAGAACGGCTGACTCCAGTAAGACAAGGGGTGGCGGTCTGTGTATATTTGCAAACAACAGCTGGTGCACGAAATCTAATATTAAGGAAGTCTCAAGGTTTTGCTCGCCTGAGGTAGAGTATCTCATGATAAGCTGTAGACCACACTATTTACCAAGAGAGTTTTCATCTATATTTTTCGTAGCTGTCTATTTACCACCACAAACCGATGCTGGCACGAAGACTGCACACAATGAGCTGTATAAGCAGTGTTGCCAACTCATCAGTAAGGAAAGTAGCTATTGGCTGCAGTGTTGCCAACTCCTCAGTAAGGAAAGTAGGTATTGGCTGTCCTAAAAGTCGCTAAATGACGTCATCACCTAATTTGCATAATTGGCCATGTGCATGTAATTGTGATGGACGCTGTAGGAGAGAGGAATAACGTCGTGGGAGAGACAAAAAGTGAGTAAAAAACACCCTACATTTACATCCCGCCCTGGGCGGGGAAGTGGCTCAAAATATTGGAGGGAACGAAAATATTCGGACGATATTTTATCGAAAGCACTATGAATAAGTGTAGAAAGGGAGAGTAGGAAGGTAAATGGAGTTCCTTGAGAAAGCAAGGTGTGCAGTAGTGCAGTATTATCATAAGGAAACGTATACCTGGATGACGGAGGAGGAATGGAGGGAAAAAGAGAGGCAGAGGAGGTCTAAGAGAGAGGGAGGAAGACTGTGAGCTTGAGTCTTAAAAATGGCGGAAAAAAGGGAGAAGGTTTGTTAAAGAAGAATGGTAGGAAATGTAAGAAAAGTGAGCTGAAGACAGGAGGAGAAATGGAAGTCAATGAGGGTGAAGTATCGGAGGTGGAAGGTGTGGTGAAGTTCTCGGAGCCCGAGGATTGCACAGAGGGTCAGGATGAAAATGAGTCTGTGACAGTAGGAGTGAAGTTTTTGGAAAAAGTGGAGCCTTGCCTTTTGGCTGATCCATTTGTGGTTTCAAGATGGGTGAAAAGAGCGTTGGGTAAAGTGGAATCGGTGAGGGTAACCAGAAGTAGTCTAGTGATAATTGTTTGTGTTTCTGTTGGTCAGAGGGAGAAGGCGCTCAGATTTAGACAAATGGGGGTAAGAATGGTGAATTGTTTCGCTCTCAAAAAAAGGGTGCCATTGAAAGGAGTGATTACTGGGGTAGCAGTAAATGTAAAAGTTGACCAACTGAAGGGGAAGATTCCCGGTGTGTGTGATGCTTGTCGTTTGGTGCGACGAAAACAGGGTGGCGAGAGTGGGGAAACAGAAGAGTCATTGTCTGTTCTTTTGAGTTTTGAAGTTGAGTCTGCCTGACAAAGTGAAGTTAGGGTATATAAGTTATCCTGTACGAGCTTATGTGCCAAATACATTACGATGATACAGGTGTCAAACTTATGGGCATGTGGCAGCAGTGTGTAGGAGGGAGGTTCCAAGCTGTGAGAAGTGTGCAGAAGGGCATGAGACAAAGGAATGTGTAGCATTGGGGAAAGTAGTTGTATGTGTTAATTGTAGGGGTGCCCATGGGGCTGGGGATCAGAAATGTCCCGTGCGAGAGAGGCAGGTTGAGGTTTCCAGGGTAAGAGTAGTGAAGAAGTTGTCATATGCTGAGGCAGTGAAGAAAGTAGAGGAAGATGGGTCAAGGGGGAGGAGTGGTGAGAGTAGTAGATATGTACCAGTACAGAGGGATAGGCCAACAAGTAATACGTGTTTTAGTAAGATTGGATTTTTAGCATTTATAGCAATGGTTATTAATTGTACTGCAGGGATGGACCGTAAGTCTAAGAAAATTGAGGTTGTGGTGGCAGCTGCAGAGAGGTATTTGACTTGACATCAGAAGAGTTACAGGGAGTGTTAAGTGGTGATGTTCCATCATTTCAGGTTGAGGGCATGAGGTAGGAATGAATATATTTAAATAGTGGAGTGGGGTGGTGTTAATTATTAATAATAATTTTGAATTTGTGAGTGTAGTGTTAGATGGTAGGGTATTTCTTTATTTTATTTTTCAAGCAAAATATAAGGGAGTTGTCCACCAGTCTAGTAGGTGGCGGTAATGCAACAAATTGGATGCCAACCGCCGTTAAATCTCATCGAAGAAGAAGTAAGCCAGGGCGGGATCAGCCAGCGGCGGCTTCCCGCATGCGCGATTCATTTGCAGTCTGGACGCGGAGGGGTGAACATCTCCTGCTCTGACTGCAGCTGGGAGGGACTGCTGCGCGAGGACTGGGCCGCCTGTGAGTGCTTTGGGAAGGGGGTAACAAAGCAGTCGCTGCTTGTTGAGAAGAGTAAGAACGATACGTGCTTTCACGTCAGAGTCTCCAAAAGTCTCCAATAACTCCAGAAATATTCGCTAAATTTGTCGCTAGTTGCTTTTTTGAAAATGGGTCGCTAGAGGGGTCTGAAAACTCGCTAAATATAGCAACAAAGTCGCTAAGTTGGCAACTCTGTGTATAAGGCCATAAGCAAACAGGAAAACACTCATCCAGAGGCAGCGCTTCTAGTGGCCGGGGACTTTATTAATGCAGGGAAACTTAAATCCAAACTAAAGCAGGAAGCACCAGTGACTCGGTTAATGAGGAAGTGGTCAGATGACGCAGATGCTAAGCTACAGGACTGTTTTGCTAGCACAGACTGGAATATGTTCCGGGATTCTTCCAATGGCATTGAGGAGTACACCACATCAGTCACTTGCTTCATCAATAAGTGCATCGATGACATCATCCCCACAGTGACCGTACGTACATACCCCAACCAGAAGCCATACAGGCAACATCCGCACTAAGCTAAAGGGTAGAGCTGCCGCTTTCAAGGAGCGGGACTCTAACCCGGATGCTTATAAGAAATCCCGCTATGCCCTCAGACGAACCATCAAACAGGCAAAGCATCAATACAGGACTAAGATTGAATCGTACTACACCGGCTCCGACGCTCGTCGGATGTGGCAGGGCTTGCAAACTATTACAGACTACAAAGGGAAGCACAGCCGCGAGCTGTCCAGAGACACAAGCCTACCAGACGAGCTAAATCACTTCTATGCTCGCTTCGAGGCAAGCAACACTGAAGCATGCATGAGAGCATCAGCTGTTCCGGATGACTATGTGATCACGCTCTCCGTAGCCGATAAGTAAGACTTTTAAGCAGGTCAACATTTACAAGGCTGCAGGGCCATACGGATTACCAGGACGTGTACTCCGAGCATGCGCTGACCAACTGGCAAGTGTCTTCACTGACATTTTCAACATGTCCCTGACTGAGTCTGTAATACCAACATGTTTCAAGCAGACCACCATAGTCCCTGTGCCCAAGAACACTAAGATAACCTGCCTAAATGACTACCGACCCGTAGCACTCACATCTGTAGCCATGAAGTGCTTTGAAAGGCTGGTCATGGCTCACATCAACACCATTATCCCAGAAACCCTAGACCCACTCCAATTTGCATACCGCCACAACAGATCCACAGATGATGCAATCTCTATTGCACTCCACACTGCCCTTTCCCACCTGGACAAGAGGAACACCTACGTGAGAATGCTATTCATTGACTACAGCTCAGCGTTCAACACCATAGTGCCCTCAAAGCTCATCACTAAGGACCCTGGGACTAAACACCTCCCTCTGCAACTGGATCCTGGACTTCCTGACGGCCCTCCCCCAGGTGGTAAGGGTAGGTAATAACACATCTGCCACGCTGATCCTCAACACGGGTGCCCCTCAGGGGTGCGTGCTCAGTCCCCTTCTGTACTCCCTGTTCACCCATGACTGCATAGCCAGGCACGACTCCAACACCATCATGAAGTTTGCAGACGACACAACAGTGGTAGGCCTGATCACAGACAACGATGAGACAGCCTATAGGGAGGAGGTCAGAGACCTGGCCGTGTGGTGCCAGGATAACAACCTCTCCCTCAACGTGATCAAGACAAAGGAGATGATTGTGGACTACAGGTCCCCTGTAGCTCAGTTGGTAGAGCATGGCGCTTGCAACGCCAGGGTTGTGGGTTCGTTTCCCACAGGGGGCCAGTATGAAAATGTATGCACTCACTAACTGTAAGTCGCTCTGGATAAGAGCGTCTGCTAAACGACTAAAATGTAAATGTACAGAAAAAAAAGAGGACTGAGCATGCCCCCATTCTCATCAACGAGGCTGTAGTGGAACAGGTTGAGAGTTTCAAGTTCCTTGGTGTCCACATCACCAACAAACTATCATGGTCCAAACATACCAAGACAGCCTATTCCCCCTCAGGAGAAAATATTTGGCATGGGTCCTCAGATCCTCAAAAAGTTCTACACCTGCACCATCGAGATCATCCTGACTGGTTGCATCACTAGTGAGTTGGTCAGATCAGTGGCAGTAGTGATGACAGCGTGTTCTCTTGATAAGTGCATGAATAGGACCATTTCCTGTCCTGCTCAGCATTCGAAATGTAATGAGTACTTTTGGGTGTCAGGGGAAATGTATGGGAGTAAAAAGTACATATTTTCTTTAGGAATGTAGTGGAGTAAAAATAAAAGTTGTGAAAAATATAAACAGTACTGTATTTCTCACATCCAATACAGTATGTTCTGCAGTCAGAGTTTAGTAACTTTAATCCGTTCTTGAACAACACTTTCCTGTGTATTCTTTCTGTGTGCCAGTAGGGTGGTCTAATTAAGCAATAAGGCCTGAGGAGGTGTGGTATATTGGCCATATACCACAAACACCCGAGGTGCCTTATTGCTATTATAAACTGGTTACCAATGTAATTATACCAGTAAATAGTAATTTTTTTGTCAAACCCATGATATACGGTCTGATATACCACGGCTTTCAGCCAATCAGCATTCAGGGCTCTAACCATCCGGTTTATAATAGTAATGTTTGTCATGGTCCCACTGGGCAAAAACTGGTTGAATCAACTTTGTTTCCACGTCATTTCAACACAAAAAATCAATGTGATGATGTTGAATCAACTGTGGTAAACTAATTGGATTTGCAAAAAGTTATCAATCAATGTAAGGGCATTTCGTATTTTTTTCACATCACTTTTAACTTAAATCCAATGACATGGTGACATTTTTTGTTGAATTCACAATAGTTGACAACTCAACCAAATATAAACCAAAACTAGACATTGAACTGACGTCTGTACCCAGTGGGGTGGCACTAGGGCAGACTGTAACCAGGGGCAATAAGCCAATTTTCCATGTTATGTCCGTGCTGCAGGCAACACGATGTGTTCCTAAAGTCTTACGTTTAAAAGTATTTTCCTGTTTCTTACAGTACTAATGTATGCCTATAATGTTGTGGGATCATAAGCACGGGTTAAATAAATATTAATGGGACCACCTGGACATGAAACAATTCTCAAATAATAAATAGAAAAAATAAAATAAAAAACACTGTGGGCTAGCCTACTTCTTATGTTATGAACAAATATTAATTTAGCAGTTTGGTCCAAATGAATTTGGATCAATCGAATCATTAAGGCCAGGTCGTGGATAATCGTTCAGCAATTGAATCGGTTTATTCTGCAAACGGTCATAATCTTTCTTATCTTCATGTTCATATACAATATAGCTTCTCTATACAGTCAAGTAATGCAAAAAAAATTACTACAACTGTCATCAAACGGCATATTGCAAACTATTTTCATGCAAAGATTACCTTTAGAAGAAAATTCCAGAGATTAACCCAGTTTAGTCTGTCGCTGGTGAGAGTGGAGCATAGAGAATGATAGAGGCCTCTAGTGGCTAAAAGGCTATTTTAGCATGGGCAGCGCCATTGAAGGCTTCCACCATTTTAAAGTAGTCAACTGGGTGGGACATCCAACTTCATTGGCTGATCCCTCCTGGTGATCCCGTTGGAATCATGTCATCAGCCAATCGTGAAGAAAATTGACTTAATCAAAATGGAGATTGCCACAATGGCGCTGCCTATTCTGTCACAGACACTATAATAGCACAGATAAAGATGAGTGCTCTATCTATCTCTATGGAGTGGAGTCAAGTCACACGTGGTGTTCTATTGGAAAGTATGACTCTCTCTTTCCTCGTTCTGTCTCTCTCTCTCAAAGAACATGCAAAGCACCATTTACTTGCTGAACACCAACAGAGACTGCAACCTGGCAAAACAATGCATGCTTGCAAAGTGTAATTCGGTTTCTTAAATTGGCTATTATGACCAGTAGACTAGCCTACCTCTGAAAACCTTTGGTGTGGCTACTTATGTTTTATTGATTATGTGATACTGACAGCTGTAATTTGAGAAGCCAACAAATAAAAATAAATACAATTAATAATGTGTCTTTGTATAAATATATCTTATGAAAGTTGATTTTATGTAGTTACGCAAGTTCAATCAGTAAGGCTGGCCTGAATGGATCGTCATTGCAGTAATCTAGTCAACTCTATAATTCATATCACTTCCCATCTCACTCATCAGCATAGCAGCTTTTTCAAATGAAATCAAACAAATTGTGTCACATGCACCAAATACCTTACAGTGAAATGCTTACTTACAAGCCCTTAACCAACAATGCAGTTTTAAGAAAAATAAGTGTTAAGTAAAAAATAGATAAGTAAAAATCGAAATAAATAATAATTAAAGAGCAGCAGTAAAATAACAGTAGCAAGGCTATATACAGGGGGTACCGGTACAGAGTCAATGTGCGGGGGCACAGGTTCGTCGAGATAATTGAGGTAATATGTACATGTAGGTAGAGTTAAAGTGACTATACATAGATAATAAACAGAGAGTAGCAGCAGCGTAAAAGAGGGGGTGGGTGGGAGGGGGGACAATGAAAATAGTCTGGGTAGCCATTTGATTAGCTGTTCAGGAGTCTTATGGCTTGGGGATAGAAGCTGTTAAGAAGCCTTTTGGACCTAGACTTGGCGCTACGGTACCGCTTGCCGTGCGGTAGCAGAGAGAACAGTCTGACTAGGGTGGCTGGAGTCTTTGACAATTTTTAGGGCCTTCTTCTGACACCACCTGGTATAGAGATCCTGGATGGCAGGAAGCTTGGCCCCAGTGATGTACTGAGCCGTACGTACTACCCTCTGTAGTGCCTTGCGGTCGGAGGCCGAGCAGTTGCCACACCAGGCAGTGATGCAACCAGTTAGGATGCTCTCGATGGTGCAGGTGTAGAACTTTTTGAGGATCTGAGGACCCATGCCAAATCTTTTCAGTCTCCTGAGGGGGAATAGGCTTTGTGGGGCCCTCTTCACGACTTGGTGTGTTTGGACCATGATAGTTTATTGGTGATGTGGAGACCAAGGAACTTGAAGCTCTCAACCTGCTCCACTACAGCCCCGTCAATGAGAATGGGGGCGTGCTCGGTCCTAATTTTCCTGTAGTCCACAATCATCTCCTTTGTCTTGATCACGTTGAGGGAGAAGATGTTATCCTGGCACCACACGGCCAGATCTCTGACCTCCTCCCTATAGGCTGTCTCATCATTGTCGGTGATCAGGCCTACCGCTGTTGTGTCTTTGCCAAACTTAATGATGGTGTTGGAGTCGTGCCTGGCCATGCAGTCATGGGTGAACATGGAGTACAGTTGGGAACTGAGCACGCACCCCTGAGGGGCCCCCGTGTTGAGGATCAGCGTGCCAGATGTGTTGTTACCTTCCCTTACCACCTGGGGGCGGCCCGTCAGGAAGTCCAGGATCCAGTTGCAGAGGGAGGTGTTTAGTCCCAGGGTCCTTAGCTTAGTGATGAGCTTTGAGGGCACTATGGTGTTGAACGCTGAGTTGTAGTCAATGAATAGCATTCTCACATTTATATGGTAGTGGTTTTAATGATACCTCATCAGCATAGCAGGTACAGTTGAAGTCGGAAATTTACATACACCTTAGTCAAATACATTTAAACTCAGTTTTTCACAATTCCTGACATTTAATCCTAGTAAAAATTCCCTGTCTTAGGTCAGTTAGGATCACCACTTTATTTTAAGAATGTGAAATGTCAGAATAATTGTAGAGAGAATGACTTATTTCAGCTTTTATTTCTATCATCACATTCCCAGTGGGTCAGAAGTTTACATACACTCAATTAGTATTCGGTAGCATTGCCTTTAAATTGTTTAACTTGGGTCAAACGTTTCGGGTAGCCTTCCACAAGCTTCCCACAATAAGTTGGGTGAATTTTGGCCCATTCCTCCTGACAGAGCTGGTTTAACTGAGTCAGGTATGTAGGCCTCCTTGCTCGCACACGCTTTTTCAGTTCTGCCCACAAATTTACTATAGGATTGAGGTCAGGGCTTTATGATGGCCACTCCAGTACCTTGACTTTGTTGTCTTTAAGCCATTTTGCCACAACTTTGGAAGTATGCTTGGGGTCATTGTCCATTTGGAAGACCCATTTACGACCAAACTTTAACTTCCTGACTGATGTCTTGAGATGTTGCTTCAATATATCCACATAATTTTCCTTCCTCATGATGCCATCTATTTTGTGAAGTGCACCAGTCCCTCCTGCAGCAAAGCACCCCCACAGAATGATGCTGCCACCCCCGCGCTTCACGGTTGGGATGGTGTTCTTCAGCTTGCAAGCCGCCTCCTTTTTCCTCCAATCATTATGGCCAAACAGCTCTATTTTTGTTTCATCAGACTAGAAGACATTTCTCCAAAAAGTACGATCTTTGTCCCCATGTGCAGTTGCAAACCGTAGTCTGGCTTTTATATGGCGGTTTTGGAGCAGTGGCTTCTTCCTTGCTGAGTGGCCTTTCAGGTTATGTCGATATAGGACTTGTTTTACTGTGGATATAGATACTTTTCTACCTGTTTCCTCCAGCATCTTCACAAGGTCCTTTGCTGTTGTTCTGGGATTGATTTGCACTTTCGCACCAAAGTACGTTCATCTCTAGGAGACAGAACGCGTCTCCTTCCTGAGCGGTATGACGGCTGCGTGGTCCCATGGTGTTTATACTTGCGTACTATTGTTTGCACAGATGAACGTGGTACCTTCAGGCATTTGGAAATTGCTCCCAAGGATGAACCAGACTTGTGGAGGTCTAAGGTCTTGACTGATTTCTTTTGATTTTCCCATGATGTCAAGCAAAGAGGCACTGAGTCTGAAGGTAGGCCTTGAAATACATCCACAGGTACACCTCCAATTGACTCAAATGATGTCAATTAGCCTATCAGAAGCTTCTAAAGCCATGACATCATTTTCTGGAATTTTCCAAGCTGTTTAAAGGCACAGTCAATTTAGTGTATGTAATCTTCTGACCCACTGGAATTGTGATACAGTGAATTATAAGTGAAATAATCTGTCTGTAAACAATTGTTGGAAAAATTACTTGTGTCATGCGCAAAGTAGATGTCCTAACCGACTTGCCAAAACTATAGTTTGTTAAAAAGAAATTTGTGGAGTGGTTGAAAAACAAGTTTTAATGACTCCAACCTAAGTGTATGTAAACTTCCGACTTCAACTGTATTTATAAGGTAGCATCTATAATGTTACCTCATCAGTATAGCTGGTATTTATATGGTATTATAAACTGGGTGGTTCGAGCCCTGAATGCTGATTGGCTGAACGCCGTGGTATATCACACCATATACCACAGGTATGAAAACAACATTTATTTTTACTGCTCTAATTACATTGGTAGCCGGTTTATAATAGCAATAAGGCACCTCGGATGGTTGTGGTATATTGCCAATATACCACACCCCCTCTGGCCTTATTGCTTAAGTGTCCATGTTACCGAATCAGCAAAGCAGGTATTTACACTACCAGTCAAAGGTTTGGACACACCTACCCATTCAAAGGTTTTTCTTTAATTTTTTACATTGTAGAATAATAGTGAAGACATCAAAACTATGAAATAACACATATGGAATCATGTAGTAACACAAAAAGGGTTAAACACATTAGATTAGCCACCCTTTGCCTTGATGACAGCTTTGCACACTCTTGGCATTGTCTCAACCAGCTTCATGAGGTAGTCACCTGGAATGCATTTCAATTAACAGGTGTGCCTTCTTAAAATTAATTTGTGGAATTTCTTTCCTTCTTAATGTGTTTGAGCCAATCAGTTGTGTTGTGACAAGGTGGTGGGGGGGGCAGTCTGTGGTGCAACGTGGCGTTGGTGGATGGAGCGAGACATGATGTCCCAGATGTGCTCAATTGGATTCAGGTCTGGGGAACGGGCGGGCCAGTCCATAGCATCAATGCCTTCCTCTTGCAGGAACTGCTGACACACTCCAGCCACATGAGGTCTAGCATTGTCTTGCATTAGGAGGAACCCAGGGCCAACCGCACCAGCATATGGTCTCACAAGGGGTCTGAGGATCTCATCTCGGTACCTAATGGCAGTCAGGCTACCTCTGGCGAGCACATGGAGGGCTGTGCGGCCCCCAAAGAAATGCCACCCCACACCATGACTGACCCACCGCCAAACCGGTCATGCTGGAGGATGTTGCAGGCAGCAGAACGTTCTCCACAGCGTCTCCAGACTCTGTCACGTCTGTCACATGTGCTCAGTGTGAACCTGCTTTCATCTGTGAAGAGCACAGGGCGCCAGTGGCAAATTTGCCAATCTTGGTGTTCTCTGGCAAATGCCAAACGTCCTGCACGGTGTTGGGCTGTAAGCACAACCCCCACCTGTGGATGTCGGGCCCTCATACCACCCTCATGGAGTCTGTTTCTGACCGTTTGAGAAGACACATGCACATTTGTGGCCTGCTGGAGGTCATTTTGCAGGGCTCTGGCAGTGCTCCTCCTGCTCCTCCTTGCACAAAGGCGGAGGTAGCGGTCCTGCTGCTGGGTTGTTGCCCTCCTACGGCCTCCTCCACGTCTCCTGATGTATTGGCCTGTCTCCTGGTAGCGCCTCCATGCTCTGGACACTACGCTGACAGACACAGCAAACCTTCTTGCCACAGCTCGCATTGATGTGCCATCCTGGATGAGCTGCACTACCTGAGCCACTTGTGTGGGTTGTACCGCCAGCATTCAAAAGTGACCAAAACATCAGCCAGGAAGCATAGGAACTGAGAAGTGGTCTGTGGTCACCACCTGCAGAACCACTTCTTTATTGGGGGTGTCTTGCGAATTGCCTATAATTTCCACCTGTTGTCTATTCCATTTGCACAACAGCATGTGAAATTTATTGTCAGTGTTGCTTCCTAAGTGGACAGTTTGATTTCACAGAAGTATGATTGACTTGGAGTTACATTGTGTTGTTTAAGTATTCCCTTTATTTTTTTGAGCAGTGTATATACAGTGCCTTCAGTAATTATTGTGACAGTGAAGCGCTTGTTCTTCTTTTGGCTCTATATGCCAAAAGTTTGGATTTGAAGTCTAACAATGACTATGAGGTTAAAGTGCTTTACGGGTATTTTCATCCATACCGGGTGAACAGTTTAGAAATAACATTACTTTTTGTACATAAGTTCCCCCCCCTTTTAGGGGACCAAAAGTACTGGGACAAATTCACTTATATGTGTATTAAAGTAGTAAAACGTTAAGTATTTGGTCCCATGTTCATAGCACGCAATGACTACATCAAGCTTGTGGATGCATTTGCTGTTTGTTTTGGTTGTGTTTCAGATTATCTTGTGCCCAATATAAATTAATGGTAAATAATGTGTCATTTTGGAGTCACTTTGATTGTAAATAAGTATAATACGTTTCTAAACACTCCTACATTAATGTGGATGCTACCATGATTACGGATAATCCTGAATGAATCGTGAATAATGATGAGAGAGAAAGTTAGACGCACAAATATCATACCCCCAAGACATGCTAACCTTTCACCATTACAATAAGAGGGGAGGTTAGCATTTTTGGGGGGGGGGGGGTTCTGCCATTTGTGTGTCTAACTTTCTCACTCATTATTCACGGTTCATTCAGGACTATCCGTAATCATGGTAGCATCCACATTAATGTAGAAGGGTTTAGAAAAATATTATTGCACAGACGAATTGAGGCTGTTCTGAGGGCAAATGGGGGTGTAACTGAATATAATGTTTTGTACACTCAGTGTGTGTGTGTATGTGTATATACACACAGTGCATTCGGAAAGTATTCAGACCCCTTGACTTTTTCCAGATTTTGTTACGTTACAGCATTATTCTAAAATTAATTAAATTGTTTTTTTCCCCATCAATCTACACACAATACCCCATAGTGACAAAGCAAAAACAGGTTTAGAAATCTTTGCAAATGTATTAAAAATAAAACACTGAAACATCACATTTACATAAGTATTCAGACCCTTTACTTAGTACTTTGTTGAAGCAAAGTACTGAGTCTTCTTGGGTATGACGCTATCAGCTTGACACACCTGTATTTGGGGAGTTTCTCCCATTATTCTCTGCAGATCCTCTCAAGCTCTGTCAGGTTGGATGGGGAGCGTCGCTGCACAGCTATTTTCAGGTCTCTCCAGAGATGTTAGATTAGGTTCAAGTCCGGGCTTTGGCTGGGCCACTCAAGGACATTCAGAGACTTGTCCCGAAGCCACTACTGCGTTGTCTTGGCTGTGGGCTTAGGGTCGTTGTCCTGTTCGAAGGTGAACCGTCGCTCCAGTCTGAGGTCGTGAGCGCTCTGGAGCAGGTTTTCATCAAGAATCTCTGTACTTTGCTCCGTTCATCTTTCCCTCGATCCTGACTAGTCTCCCAGTCCCTGCCGCTGAAAAACATCCCCATAGCATAATGCAGCCACCACCATGCTTCACCGTAGGGATGGTGCCAGGTTTCTTCCAGATGTGACGCTTGGCATTCAGGCCAAAGAGTTCCATCTTGTTTTTCATGGTCAGACTCTTTTAGGTGCCTTTTGGCAAACTCCAAGCGGGCTGTCATGTGCCTTTTACCGAGGAGTGGCTTCCGTCTGGTTTTGGTACCCTTCCCCAGATCTGTGCCTCGACACAATCCTGTCTCGGAGCTCTACAGACAATTCCTTCGACCTCATGGCTTGGTTTTTGCTCTGACATGCACTGTCATCTGTGGAAACGTATATAGACAGGTGTGTGCCTTTCCAAATCATGTCCAATCAATTTTAATTTACCACAGGTGGACTCCAATCAAGTCATAGAAACATCAAGGATGATCAATTGAAACAGGATGCACCTGAGTTCAATTTCGATTCTCATAGCAAAGGGTCTGAATACTTATGTAAATAAGGTATTTACGTTTATTTTTAATAAACATTTTTAATGCAAACATTTCTAAAAACCTGTTTTTGCTTTGTCATTATCGGGTATTGTGTATAGATTGGGAGGATACACATTTTTTCTAATCCATTTTTGGATTAGGCTGTAACGTAACAAAATGTGGAAAATGTCAAGGGGTCTGAATACTTTCCGAAGGCACTGTACATCAAGGAGTGGCGCAGTGGTCTAAGGCACTGCATTGCAGTGCTAGCTGTGCCACTAGAGATCACTATCCTCCTGAGTGGCGCAGTGGTCTAAGGCACTGCATTGCAGTGCTAGCTGTGCCACTAGAGATCCTGGTTCGAATCCAGGCTCTGTCGCAGCCGGCCGTGACCGGGAGACTCATGGGCAGCGCACAATTGGCCTAGCGTCGTCCAGGGTAGGGGAGGGAATGGCCGGCAGGGATGTAGCTCAGTTGATAGAGCATGGCGTTTGCAACGCCAGGGTTGTGGGTTCGATTCCCACGGGGGACCAGTATAAAAATAAAAATAAAATGTATTCACTAACTGTAAGTCGCTCTGGATAAGAGCGTCTGCTAAATGACTAAAATGTAAATGTAAAATGTAAGGACTAGATTAAACCATTCACATTTAAAGCAAATTGTTATATGCATAGTAAAAGTAAAAGTGACAGGTTTGAAGAAACATTTTTATTAATTAATGCAATTTACAGCAGCCAAAGAGTGAACTACATCAAGTAATACGTATTCACATTATTTCCTAACAGGGTTTACAGCATATCTTGTGTTTGTAATCATAATTGTTAACAAAAAAGTAAAATAGAAATCAAAGCTCACTTACACTTTACGACAACGAGAACAAGAACGAGGAGCTTAGCAGTGGATCCGAACAAATAAACCAGCAACAAAAAGACAGCAAATTCAGTTTTGGCATGTGGTAAAAGAGAAATCTCAAAGAGACAGAAAATCTAAATGACAGGCGAGGAGGTTTGAGATCACAGGACTGTGCTGCCTTTGCGGAGATAAACTTTGGTCACTTTGCTCCTCCATGGCTTACATTGACATTTAAAGAAGAAAAAAAAGATCCTCGATGACGGGTTAAAAACGGTGTCCTGGAAATTGGGTTTACCATGAAAATAAGTGAAAGACAGGATATTTCGGGCTTTAAAAAATAAATGTAAAATTGATTCGAATTTGAGGATTAATGTATTTTTTAAAAACATAATAACAGAACAAATACATTCATCAATTGACTGCATCGCTAGGACACTTACATTCATAGGAGGTAGATATATGGCAATGGCGCATGACATGGTTTCTCAAGGTGTCTATGGGAATCAAGCTTTTTCGCAAGTTGTGGATTCTAGTGCATAATTTCGTACTTTTAAGGCCAAATATACTAGAAGAATGTACCCCATTTGAAGTTCTAAAGCTATCTTAAGACAAAGGTGTGGGAGAGTAGGATAGAGAGGACAAACCGTTGCAGATACAGCCCTTTCATTGCAATACCGGAGTGAACAGTCATTTTGAACAGCATGGAGTTCCCATAGTTTTGTTGATGGAAAATGACGTGAATTGCTCATTGACTGAACCCATTGTTTTAGCTTCTATGGACACTCACAGCATCCTAACGAAAGCAAAACATGGAAAGTATGTGTGGATACAACTTAGAACTATTCTGACGATCAAATGTTTTGTTAGCAATTGCATACAAGACACACAATCACAAACAACCATTTATTTTGGCCTCAGGTTCAGAAAATACCCTTTCACTTCTGACAGTGAACATGCAGAACAACATCCTACAAGACCTGTTGAGTCAGAAAACAGGTTTTGCATGGCATATGCACAGCCTTGTGTGACAATCAAACCTCCCAGAGGGGATATTTACATTTTATTGGACAATATGAAGTAGACAAAATAAAAAGAATAAATGATTAAAGTCAATGCAGCATTTATCAGGCTTTATGAGGTACTTCATGAATATATATAGCTATATCTTTACTTTTTTTTTATAGAAAAGATCTTCAGTCATATTATTCTTTATAATTCCTATTGATGGCATAAAATACCTTGTTTTTTATTTTTCTGTCTGCCCAGCCTCAAGCTGCCTTGAAAGTGCAAAACATAAATACTGATCGTTCTATGCAGCATCTTCACTCAAGGTTGCATGATAATTCATGTAGAAAGTATTTTGTGGCTCTGTGAATCAAATGTGTAAGCAACCAAAATAGGAGGTGGAAAAGAACTCAAAGGGCACACATAATACGATAAAAACACAGGTTGGTTTTAGCTCAGATGACCATAATGACAGAAGAATTTGAATAACATTTCCATACTAACTTTTTTTGTATCTTTCCATAGAGCTATCAGTCTTTCTTGAGTGACTGAAATATCCCAGTAGGCTACATCATGTCACCATGTACAATAAATTGACGTAAGTATAGTTCAAATTTTTATTCCCTTTGTAAAATGTAGCATGCAAAAATACATATATTATCCTTATCAAAAACATTACCACATTTTGATAATTTGTAGCTTGATAGTTTTCATTTTTCTGGGTGCAAGAACATATTTAAATTGGTAAAGGGCAAAAAAATATTTTCTGGTGTTATTGCGAAACTGGATATAAATCACTTAGAGATGCAGATCGTGTCAGACCCTCAGCTTTAACTGTGGACCATTTATGTTTGGTAGTGTAGGTTTGCTAAGTTACAAGTATATTCCATTTATCAGACATCCTCTTGCCATCTCATAAAGGCTGAATGAAAGATGCCACAGTGAGGCCGGCTGTAGTCGACTCTAGACCACAAGCCAAGGTTCATGTAGCTCACTAGGTGAGACTCGCCATACACCTTGACTAGGCCCCCTAAAACACCTAGTCAAGCAAATCACAACCCTAGTTTGGACTTCAGTAGTTATTGCTCTGCATACAACATCCCATTGACAAGCCTCTTTCTCTCCATCTGCAGCCCACAATTTCTATGTAATACTACCAAAAACATATTGCAGGAATATCGATAGTGATTTATCATCCATCTAAAAAGCCATTCCACTGGCACGCCAATATATAATTCAGTCTTGACTACAGATTATATTGCCACACAAACGAGTCCCAACTCAGTTTCTGTTAGCTAAGTGTTCATTGGTTGTTTTTGTTATCACTACATTTTAAAAAGGGATAACTCGCATGCATATATAAGAACATTGAGACTAACTCCAATTACAAAATTTGGTCCCTTGAACTTTACATACTAAAACAAAGTTAATCTGTAATTTTTGTATTTCTTTAATGTAAAATAATAAAGTCTATATAATACACAGTATTGACTTGTTGTTTGGTCAGTATAAATTATCTTTGTTTATCGTCATAAATTAGGGATATACAACGCTAGCACCCGAGACCGTTCTGAGGTAGTTAACTAAAGCCCTGTTTCCACTGGCATTTAAAATTAGTGCCAAATTCGAGCTGGCTCAAATGGAATTCAGTTTCACAACTGGTGCCAGCTCGATTAGAATGCTGGATGCTGACACCACTTTTAGCTAGCTTGTATGGGCTTGTTGCTGTTAGCTAGCACATGGACAAGCAGTACTGCAGAAGTCAGCTGGATTCTTAATTTATTTTTGCACTGCAAAATACTTTTATGAGAACAGTCAGCCCTCGAATGCTGGCTACCTAACATTAGCTTGCAAATCAGAGTTGAAACAAGCTAGCTAGCTAACTGTGAGCTAACAGGAATTTTTTCTGGCCAGGTCGTATTGAACGCTAGCTAGCTACATCATATGAATCCTGTCATCTGGTTTGCTTGGTTAGCTAATAGCCTTTGCCATGGCAAGCAAGGTAGGAATTAAGATAGCTAGCCTGTTATGCTAGTGATGACGCTAACTGTTTAGCTAGCTTACTAACGTTAGCAAGCTAAATATATGGCTCTGAGTCTGGCTGGCACTGGCAGGAGTATGGGGTAATATTAGTTACAGCATGATGAGGGTGAATTGAATTCTTCAACATCTTGCTAGCTAGCAATATTAGCGAAGCCAGCTACACAGTCACATATCGGCTACCTAGCAACATTACATAAATTCTCATTTCTGGAGGCAGAGGAAACTCAATTCGAGCTAGCCCACCAATGTCAACCCAATCCGGGTTGACTTCAAAGTGCCAATGGAAACAGGGCTTTAGTTGGTATATATAAAAGCCAAGTCATTCTGAAGCCCTCTAAGCTTTCAGAATGATACAAATATACCTATGTCAGTCTTGCATGTTATATGCACGAAATTCCGCTATATGGCATTAGTTTGGTGAAGCTCTATGAAGGTTCTCCATTCTCTTTTTAAATAGGATCGCTCAAGACAGCGTCACTGTGGGTTATAGGGGGTCAAGTTTAGCATGACAACAATCGTAGCCTAGGGCTTGGAATCAGCTCAACCAAAGAACACTCTATAAAACAATAGTGCCGCCTACTCAAGGGGGAGAGAGGACTGAGATATGGGACTTTTATAGCTGGGCACGCTGAAGCCATCGCACAGAGTTTGTGGAAAGAAAATACATCTAATCCTAAAAACAAAGCTATATTGCCAGCGAAAAAGGAAAACTAAAGAAAAGCCAACTAGTCAACTTTTGCATCTATGACTTCAATAGAACATTGTGTAGACAGCAAACAGTTGCTCATGAAGCGTCATGGTGCGATTGTGCATGTTAGAGGTCATCATAAGAACTTTGACAAACTCCAAGAAATGTGTGAAAAATAAAATAAAATGTTGGATTAGTTGGCTCAGGCAGCACTAGTCTCTAGTGCCTTCAAACTCAACTCTGGACCTTGAAGCCAGTTCCACTGCTTTTTGTCATTGTTCCCCTCCCTGATTTAGATTTGGGACACCAGGTGTGTGCAATTAATTATCAGGTAGAAGAGAAAACCAACAGGCTCCGGACCTCGTAGGGTAAGAGTTGAATACCCCTAATCTAGTGTGTACTGTAGTGGAATTACAAAACTAAGACGAGCAGAAGCCAAAATCCCTAATATTACAGCACCTCACAGGAAACAAAGAAAAAACAGGACTGCACCCGTGTGATACTTTATGTAGCCAAAACGTTTTCATTTTATAGAAGTCTAAATGTTCCCATGATATATCCCAAAGTTAACTAAGTTCAAAGATATCCTAATTATTAAATGAGAAAGAAAACTTTTGCATTTTGATGACCAGTGATAAGATGTACAGTATGATAGACAATATACCTTTTTTTACTCAGATGACTATTCAATGTGATGACTGAAGTGGAATGAATGATTTGACAATATGTGCCGTTAGCCTATGCTAAGGCTAAGTAACTTAGGAAAACACCAGAAACCAAAGACTGACTTTTGACTACATCCCACTTTCAGGAGACAATCGGTTTAAGGTTTGTGGCTTGAAGTTAATGAGTATGCATAAAAAATATATTTTATACAAACATATTACAGGTGGATACATTCCTTAATTACAAATACGCTGGTTTTAACTACATACATTGTAACCTTGGAGTTAAGAAAATAAGTTATGCTCTACTAAACAGGGATGTTATTTCAACTGTAGACCTTCAAGAGAAGATGTGAAAAGGCTACGGGGAGGGCCTTTCTGTACATACGTCTGATTTTATACACTACCGGTCAAAAGTTTAAGAACACCTACTCATTCAAGGGTTTTTCTTGATTTTTTACTATTTTCTACATTGTAGAATAATAGTGAAGACATAAAAAATATGAAATAACTCATATGGAATCATGTAGTAACCAAAAAAGTGTTAAACAAATCAAAATAGATTTTATATTTGAGATTCTTCAAATAGCCTCCCTACAGAAGATAGCCCTATTTGGTAAAAGACCAAGTCCATATTATGGCAAGAACAGCTCAAATAAGCAAAGAGAAACGACAGTCCATCATTACTTTAAGACATGAAGGTCAGTCAATACTGACAATTTCAAGAACTTTGAGTTTCTTCAAGTGCAGTCGCAAAAACCATCAAGCGCCATGATGAAACTGGCTATCATGAGGACCACCAAAGGAATGGAAGACCCAGAGTTACCTCTGCTGCAGAGGATAAGTTCATTAGCGTTACCAGCCTCAGAAATTGCAGCCCAAATAAATGCTTCATAGAGTTCAAGTAACAGACATCTCAACATCAACTGTTCAGAGGGGACTGTGTGAATCAGGCCTTCATGGTCGAATTGCTGCAAAGAAACTACTACTAAAGGACACCAATAAGAAGAAGAGACCTGCTTGGGCAAAGAAACACGAGCAATGGACATTAGACCGGTGGACATTTGTCCTTTGGTCTGGAGTCCAAATTTGAGATTTTTGGTTCCAACCGCCGTGTCTATATGAGACACGGTGTGGGTGAACGGATGATCTCTGCATGTGTAGTTCCCACCGTAAAGCATGGAGGTGGTGGTGTTATGGTGTGGGGGTGCTTTGCTGGTGACACGGTCTGTGATTTATTTAGAATTCAAGGCACACCTTACCAGCATGGCTACCACATCATTCTGCAGCGATACGCCATCCCATCTGGTTTGCGCTTAGTGGGACTATCATTTGTTTATCAACAGGAAAATGACCCAACACACCTCTAGGCTGTGTAAGAGCTATTTGACCAAGAAGGAGAGTGATGGAGTGCTACATCAGATGACCTGGCCTCCACAATCCCCCGACCTCAAACAAATTGAGATCGTTTGGGATGAGTCGGACCGCAGAGTGAAGGAAAAGCAGCCAACAAGTGCTCCGCATATGTGGGAACTCCTTCAAGACTGTTGGAAAAGCATTCCAGGTGAAGTTGGTTGAGAGATTGCCAAGAGTGTGCAAAGCTGTCATCAAGGCAAAGGGTGGCTATTTGATGAATCTCAAATATAAAATATATTTTGATTTGTTTAACACTTTTTTTGGTTACTACATTATTCAATATGTGCTGTTTCATAGTTTTGATATCTTCACTATTATTCTACAATGTAGAAAATTGTAAAAAATAAAGAAAAACCCTTGAATGAGTAGGTGTTCTAAAACTTTTGACCGGTAGTGTATAGACAATCACTTAAGCGAAAACTACTATGGGTAAAGCTAAGCAATGAAGCTAAACCATTTTAAATACCTTTGAAAATGTCATGCAAACACACTCCCACAACTCAAATAAGCATGATAAAAGAGAAATATTGGATCAATTCTCATTTTATGTATAAGGCTTAGACAAAATACCAAACAATCAATTATTATCCACAACCTTTAGTTATCAATATCTGTGTTACACAAATACTCAGACTTTGACAGTACAAATCAGGTGGCAAATGCTCAACTGCTTGACATTGATTTTATCAAAAATATTGATATCAACATTGATTATAATAATACAAAGACAGTCCAATAGGACTTGTTGTCCCAGCCTTATATGGAGAACACCTTTTTCTACAAAGGCTTGGGACTAGAATGTATAGTTACTGGTCAGTTCCAATGATCTATTGACATGATATGCCTTTTAATTCTAAAGAAAACACACCCATCAACATACTTGTTTGTCAGTGACCACGTTTACATGTACATCAATATGCCATTATTATTCGGGATACTCAAGTATTCAGTTTGAGTTGACAAACATCATATCCCATTTACAATAACCCGAAAAAGCTTGTATTCCGGTTATGAGAAACCCCGGATAAGATACCTGGGATATGCTGATCTTAGATGGGATACAGTGGAATGTAAACATCTTCTCCCATTTACTATTGTTTTTCTTGGTCTGCGAAGGCTCAGTTTCAAATATCATGGTGTTGTGTGATGTTTTCATGTGATTGTCAAACAAATCACTTCAAAAAGTAGGCTACCTGTGCAGTTCCATCCACCATAATAATTTATTTTGCTGTTACTCCTTACTGGACCGTATAGCCTACTGGTTACTTTCACCCCTAATTTAGACAACTTTTAGCTTATAATTTCCGACATTTGGTAGGCCATATTATAATTTCCGACATTTGTAGGCCATTTGTATGTTAACTATAGTTAGATATGATAAGAGAAGCTGCACGTAAGTTGCCACAGAATACTAAATAAAGTAGTACTCCCCAGAATAAAGTGTTACATTGATAGAATTAATACAGTAATCTAGTTAACACCGGTAAAGTTGTACGTTTCGTTTAGGGACCTGGTAGAAAATGCAATAACTCCAAAACGGTGGAAAGATTGACATTTTGCACAGGACCAATGTCATCAGTTTGACCGGTTTTAAGGAAATGAAAAGCTGAGAGAACAATTAAAACACGCTTCTGATAAGACTTCAGTTCATATTGGGTGCATACTTTGTAGTTCAAATACTGTCTGCTTGCAGTACAGTGTCAAAGACAACACATTACATGTACATTCATATTTTTCTTGAGAGATGCTGAAATAAAGATTTCTCTACTCCTGTTCCCGAGACAAAATTACAATTTGTTCTATAATTTTTACTGCAATAAATGCATAATTCTGCAGGAGTTACTATATTACGCTACATGCCAGAGGTTATAGGCCTGCAGTCCATGTCCATATTTCAGTTACTATTCCATTTAACCCATATAAACGTAAAGATTCTGTTTATTCATGGACACAGTGATACTCGTGAGCGGGATATCAAAAGGTGCATGTAAAACAGCTTATCCCAAATAAGACCTTAAGCGTGACATTAACTTATCCGGAATACTGTGCTCATGTAAACGTGGTCACTGTCTTTTCCCCAGAAAACCGCTAGGCGGAGATCAATATGCATCTTGGGCTCAGGCCATTGTAATCCTGGATTTCAGGCAATAATGAATAACTGGAGATGGTGGGTGAACGATTGAAATGTTATTTTGCATCATTATTTACTTGGGCTTGCCATTGTTCAGTTCACTCCTCAATCGAACCACTATGGTTCTCTTCTTGGTACAACCCTACACACACACACATTAACATACCCATGTACTGTTGAGTTCCCTATGGCAATTGTATCTCATTTGTGTACATTTCTGATTTGGTTTTTTAAAAATGCTGTAAATAGCTATATAAAACTACAGGTAATGGCCCAAATAAAGGAAACACCAATGTAGTGTCTTAATAGGGCGTTGGGCCACCACGAGACAGAACAGCTTCAATGTACCTTGGCATAGATTCTACAAGTGTCTGGACCTCTATTGGAGGGATGTGACGGCATTCTTCAAATGAGAAATTCCACCATTTGGTGTTTTGTTGATGGAAAACGCTGTCTCAGACACCGCTCCAGAATCTCCCATAAGTGTTCAATTGGGTTGAGATCTGGTGACAGACTGCCATGGCATATGGTTTACATAATTTTCATCAAACCCTTTAGTGACAACTCGTGCCCTGTGGATAGGGGCATTGTCATCCTTTGGAGGCATAGCCATGGTAGCCAAAATAATGGCCTGCCCAGAATCTTTATACATGACCCTAAGCATGATGGGATGTTAATTGCGTAATTAACTGAGGAACCACACCCGTGTGGAAGCACCTGCTTTCACTATACTTTGTGTCCCTCATTTACTCAAGTGCAGGATTTTTTCTGCATAGAAACATCGTGGGCGGGCCACCTAAGTGTTTTCAGGCCGCCTATGTCCAAACAGCTAAAAAAATATTGGGATGTAAAAACATTTTTGTGTAAACTTAAAAAAGACTAAAACCAGATAAAGTATGCAGAAAAGAACAGCCCTATATATTTTTTTATAAGATCATCCTTGAGAAGCAACAATCACCAAAATAAAAAGCTAGACAGTCACAGAGAATCTAAAATCCTCAAAATGATGCTTTCAGGAGTATTATGTCATGGCATGGGGCCCCCAATGATTGTGTTATGTTTGAGTCACTCGGATAGCATAAGCCTTGGCAAAACGTGTAGAAATGCAGAAAAAAAAGCAATATTTTGTCACTGCACCAACAGGACAGCCTTTAGCATTTCCGGTGGCCACGCAACCGCCCACCACCTAAGCAGTATTTCCATTATTTTGGCAGTTACCTGTATGTTCTGACAAAAAAAGCTTCAAAAGATAACTCCTACATACTGATATGATACTAGTTCTGCCACATTCGTTGATGCATGTGATTTCTCTATGAATGTCGTATTTCTGGCGACCATAACAACGCAAGTAATACATATCTAACAACCAACTTGCAGGACACCTTTTCCACACATACAACTTTGGCATCAGACTATAGCTACACATTTACACAACCAGTACGATATTCAAAATCAGAATGTTCACAACTATCAGACGTCCACCCAGTATCCCAATACATGGTAAGACGTCCACCCAGTATCCTAATACATGGTAAGATGTCAGTTTCATCTTTGTTTTTTGCATATGCTGTTGTCTCACTCATAACCTTCAAGCTTTTTCATGGCCATAGAAACTAAAGCTCAAAACAAATGTAATAAATGCATGAATAGCACCCTCTTCTGGGAGGAGAATCAATCACAACCCAGTGGCAGTTATTTATCTGACAGACATTAAAAGGCATTATTTTCAGTGAATCACCCACTGTACGCTGGTTGGCTGGGAGAATCCCTCTCGACAAATAGGCCTTGGTGTAACCATCTGAATGTCTGACTTCAAAGTGCATGTGTGTTTATCTGGGACCAGTTGTCAATGCAATGAGTTAATGGTCTCACCAGACAAACTAGCCTAGTATTAAACAATGTAAGCATCATGATAATCATAAACCAGCTGATCTGATCTCATCTCTCATTCCGTCTGAGACAACACTAGTGACTCAACTAGACAACAGCTCCAAAAGTATATATATTTTTTATTTTAGTGCAAAAAGAACATTTATCAAATGTTTTGGATATTTTCAGGAAAAGCAATGCTGTACAGGTCTGGTATAATCTAAGGTGCTGTGTATAAATAGGTAATTTAAAACACATATAAGCAGTAAAAACAAGACCACATCTCCCAAGAAACAAGTTTAGGATGAACAAAAGGGTGAGGCAGACTTCAGGTAGGGAAAACTGATGAAAAATGGTAGTATGAAACGTTGAGCATTATCCACATTGAAAGGAAAATATTCACATTTCAATGGACAAGCACACGTCATGTAGCATAGTTTCCATTGCAATAAAATCAACTCATGTTTTATCAATAACATCAAGTCCACTTGACTTGACTAAAACATGTTTCTGCCCTCTGTACGATTGACTGTAGCAAACAATAACCTGAATAAACGTGTGAGGCAAAGAGCTTAGACGATGCATTCAAAAAAAAGAAGAAGTCTATATTTAATTGAATCACTGCATTCAATGAACCCAATTAAAGCAACATGGGATATGCTTTTCAATGTACCCCATGTGTATCTATGGGGAGGATAGCAGTACATGTTGCATATTCAGTATCAAGCTAATAGTTTAAAAGACAGATGACATAGGCTACAATAGTAATCGTCAAATTGTGGGTGAGCAGCTATAATTGTTATCAGCCTCGGCTTTACCAACATCTTACCCAGCAGTCAGTTGGGTAACATACCATCCATCTCTAAGGATATGCAATGAAGTTATTGTGATATATTTTTGTATGTTTTGCATTGGTTGGTTTAAAACATCCTTTATATTACCACAAATAAGGTGCTAAATGAATGCTGTTCCATGGGCGTGTAGAAAATAAAAGACAAAAGCTTGGTACGACCAACATCATTTCAGCTCAACGCTAAAAAGATCCCTTAGATCTCTAACCACTTTTTGTTTGTTTGTTTTTTACACATTTTGAACAAGCTTTAGGATCGTGCACAACAACTATGAAACTATGATTACAGAACGCAGGTTCACTGACTGTCACATGACAAATGTTCAAAATCATTCAATTTCGTGACAATGCAAGATTCAAATGATGCCAATCAGATATAATATCCTGTGTAATTATGAAGAAATGACCAGCAGTGTGACGTTACCATAACACTTGAACAGGTAACAAGAGGTAGAACACACAGCCATTTCAACACAATTGCACCAGACTCAATGTACTTTCGAGTTTCCTGCTTGGATCGACCAATCAATGGAATTCATACCAAGTTCACTACTATGAAAAGTGCATCCAAATTTACACCTCACAAGACCAGCACCAAATAATATTGACATAACTGTAAATATCAAGTACTTGATTTCAAAGAATGCCCAACAAACAGTCAGTCGGATTTCGGATTACTTTACAGGAAATGAGAAATGAAAGTAATGAATGTCGTTAAGGGAGAAAAAACGCTTCATCATCTATTACCATACTTACGGCAAGTGAAGTCCATTGCGGATTTAAGGTGACATTTCAGTGAAAGAGAAAAAACGTCTAGCACCTATAATTAAGATGTCCTCTTGTGCGTCAATTTCTTTAGGACATTATGTACAAAATGTGTAATCTTGTTTGGCTAAGAAGAGAGATTGTGTGTTTTACAAAGTATATACCGAATTTGTACTATCAAACATACAATACAAATTTAAATACAATTCCCCCATACCATTACAAAGGTATAGGGAAGAAGCACTACAAACGCACCAAGCAAAAAAGAGAGAAAAATACAAATGTTACTACTACTACTCTACAAATAACCTAAATTCATGTGAGAAACATCACAGCTAAAATCTCTTGGTTAAAAACAATGCATAGTTAGAAAAGAGAGAGATAAAAGCCAGCCCATCTAGGCTACATGAAGAACTCCCTGCTAAAATCGAATTATTCAGGAGGAGAACAGAAAAGGGAATTAAAAAAAGATATACTAAAGATTATTAGTTGAATTTCAGTTTTGGAAGGCATTACATTTTTTGCATTCAAGGTCTGCGTATACAAATAAAGACAATGACTTAATTTAAATTCAACTACATATGGGAAAAAAAAATAAAAAATTCTATTATCATTTTAACAATCTCTTCTAAAAGCTTATTCAAAATATACCTTATATCCCACAAGGCTATGCTACAAAGAACCACAATTTAAAAAAAAACATTCGCACAAAACCTTTGCTTGACTACAAATAATTGCCCCCCTTTTTTGCAGAGCAATAACGAAGAGAACATATCCACCGCTGGAATCCCTAAACTGAAGTGTGTGACCCTTACAACCACAGGCTCACTGTACTGTACCAACGCCTGGACTACAAGATGCCAGCAACACCACTTGCCCCCGGCAGGGAGAAAACCATGATTTAAACCATTTCGCTGCAACAAAAATCAGAAAAAGATCAAAACTACAGATAGGGTTAACATATCAAAATGCCTAAATCGAATGTGTGAGTCATCTACACGCAATTTCCGTAAACATTTGTCTAAAGAATACATGAAAATAAGGGGGATACTAACATTTCATTTGAAGAGACTTGACCTCCCTCATAATGTAGAGGTCTTAACATGTAACGGGGCTTAGAGAACATAAAAAGGTGTCTGTTGGGAACCAGTCCCATTCCATTAGTTCGTTTCTCTGGCAACACTGGCCATAGATTGACAAAACGACTCAGTCCAAGTAAAAAAGGCAAGAGAGCAACAATTCCCCACAGTTAAGATTTCATATTATTAATTTGTATAAGTCTTGATTAAAAATAAGTGTGAACAGTTTCAAAGTCTAATGAAAATCTAATGCTTGCTGTCATCAGATGCAGCATAAAAACGTGTTGGTCACCAGTGTTGATGGAGGATTCTGCGGCTGGTACTGTACACAGGCCTGTTCAATTCATAGCTGTACATACAAATGAAAAGACAACATGTTAAGTACTTGTGTCCTGGTCAAAGTATCCGTCTGGTCAGTGCACTTTGCTTTGATTGGCTGATAAATAATAAAGTTGAAAAAGAGTAAGAATGATTATAAACCTTCCATCGGGCCCTTCACTTCAATATCCCCACCTCCCTTTAACCCTGGGGCCCCCTTCAAAAAACTCAACTAAAACAACTATGGAGTGTTAAGTGTGACCTTGTGTCTAGATTCTAAACAACGAAAGTGTGAGGATACTGCCCTCTAGTTTTTCATAGAAGTATTTCCAACTAAATGTTTCTTTCCTTTGCTCAAACTCTGTAAACTACTAATTTACAAATACAAACAAATGTACATGTCAAATAAATGAGCCCATCCCACCACAACCGATTTCTGAGGAATCATTTTACATACCACTGCCTAATAATGACCAGGGTTAGGCCAGGGAGAGGGGAAGAAAGCGGTTTTGTATGTGTGGGTTTGAAAACAATTCTGGACATTCTGGAAAAGAAACCGTCCCAATTTGTTTGGGATGACACTTATATAATTCCCCCTTACTGGTGGGGAGAGACGATAGACTGCACAAACCCACTGATGCCCACACCTGACACAGTAAGGGGGTAGTCGTAGGTGGGAGGAGAGAAGGCTTCTTCACTGTGGGTCTGTCTCACCCCTGCCACCCCGGTGCCCAGGCTTGGTGCTTCAGGCGAAGTA
Organism: Coregonus clupeaformis; assembly: GCF_020615455.1. Lineage (NCBI taxonomy): Eukaryota > Metazoa > Chordata > Actinopteri > Salmoniformes > Salmonidae > Coregonus > Coregonus clupeaformis. The sequence goes on from NC_059199.1 coordinate 42,694,244, forward strand.
CATGGTGCGCAGTGTGTCCTGGTGGATCTGAACTGCCTTGGCCAAGGCCTGCTGGTCACGGCCATTGCTCTGTCCCGACGTGTGACTGCCCTCCGCACTGGAATGATCACAGGGGAAAGAGTTAGTGAATTCTTCGGTCTGAATTCTTTTTTTTTTTTTTATACACTTAATCACCTTCTGGTAATCACTCATCTACCACAGTTTGAATGGTGCAGTGATATGATGGAAATAAGAGTTACTTTAATAGGGTATCAGAACAGGGCCATGGTCTACATCAGGCATTGTGATGTCTCCCTTACCTGTCGTGCTCCTTGTCCACCAGGTGGTAGCGGGCACGGAATGCCACCAGGTGTGCGTAGTAGGCTGGTGCTGGGATGGAGACGGAGCGGGTGCAGCGCACGTAGGTGTGGCACAGCTGGTAGGTGAGCACCTGCAGCTCGTCTGAGGTGAAGTGGTTGTCGTCCCACAGCACATGGTAGTGGGATGGTCGGCTGGTCCCCTGAGGAGAGAGGAATTACAATTATATGTTTAGTGTAAATGCATTTGTCATTTACTTTTTTTGTCTACTATAACCAACGTATAATAAAGTCTAGAAATGTGAAACATGACAATTATAAAAACATTTAGAGCAGAGAAACAACTAGATTTCCTCTCATAAGCACATATTAGTAAAGCTGGAGGTGGGTCCATTCTCCACGACCTAGCACTATAGTGTCCTGGGTCGTGTCAGACATTGTAACCTATTTCCATAGTGCACACATTTTCACCAGAGCTCTATGGGCTCTGGTCAAAAGTAGTGCGCTATATAGGGAATAGGGTGCCATTTGGGATGCACCCCTTGATGCTGGCTGGTTCCTACCTGAATGCCAGCGTGGCTACACAGGTAGAAGTCAAACTCCGATGGGTGAGTGATTTTGGTGTCCACTGTGGTGCCGGCAGGGATGTTGCCACTCTTACCAACCTGAACAAAACACATTAGGTATCATATAATATCACAATGTAGGCATTTAATATACACGTTTCTTTTACAGTAATAAGTGGTCAGTATGAATTGCAGAGACTACGAACCCTCTCGTTTCTGTCCATGCAGAACAGTCGAGTGTGGTGTCTCTTCTGCACCACCACGAAGGTGATACCGGGCTGGTAGTCTTTCTCCAGTTTGATGCAGGCCTCACGGATCGCCAGTAACTCATGTTGGAGCACCTGGATGAACCCCAAAACGACAGTTCTAGTTAAACAGTATGTACATTCATATCAGTTCAAAACAAGGAGAGTCAGAACAGTAACCAACAGAAACACAGCTGGGCAAATCAAAAAGTTAAAATAACAAATAAACTCCAACATCAAAAATATCTGATTTGATCTCAGTAGAGACAAAGACCGGGCAGTCAGAATTAAATTGGAACGGTAACCAATAGAAACAAATAGAAAAACAAAGACCACAAATCATTTTTTACTCACGCCCCACAGTTTGTACAGTACAATTACAGATCATGCAATTGAATTGAAATCCTATTTCCTCAAGTCTACCTCAAGTCTAACCTGGTTGAACTGGCCCTCAGATATGCCGTCGCGGTAGTAGATGATTCGGGTGGGCTTGAAGCGGGTGGACTTGTAGAACTGGATGAGCAGCTCTCTGACCATGGTGGCCAGGTCCTGGATGATGTCCTGGCGATGCTGCTGCACCCGCACCGTGGCACAGTAGCGGCTGGGGTGGGCGTCCATGCTCCCCACCACCTAGAAAAAGAGAAACAGGGATGTGATCGGCACAATATTACACATCAGGGATTTTGGCAAGGGGGATAGATCAGTCTCAATTATATGTGAATGGAGATAAGCAGGAATTGCTGATTAATCATGAAGAATCACATTTCTGAGGAAGCACAGGGCACACTTAGAAGGAGATTTTTTTGCTAGTCAGATGGAAGCCTATAAGTGAGCAAGGTGGAGTGGTAGACTATTGTTTTCCTTGGTCCTCTCCATTTCAGATGATGTTGGGACAGTCAAATAAACCACAGTAGACTATTGAGATGCACCCCTCCTCCCTAGCAGAACGTGGTCCTGTGGGTATAGTAAAACAAACTACAAAGACTATTGAGATGCACCCCTCCTCCCTAGCAGAACGTGGTCCTGTGGGTATAGTAAAACAAACTACTGTAGACTATTGAGATGCACCCCTCCTCCCTAGCAGAACGTGGTCCTGTGGGTATAGTAAAACAAACTACTGTAGACTATTGAGATGCACCCCTCCCTAGCAGAACGTGGTCCTGTGGGTATAGTAAAACAAACTACTGTAGACTATTGAGATGCACCCCTCCTCCCTAGCAGAACGTGGTCCTGTGGGTATAGTAAAACAAACTACTGTAGACTATTGAGATGCACCCCTCCTCCCTAGCAGAACGTGGTCCTGTGGGTATAGTAAAACAAACTACTGTAGACTATTGAGATGCACCCCTACATTCCCTGGTAGTTGACCCAAGGCCCTGTGGAGAGGCTGGTCTGACTTACTGCAGCGATGGAGGGTTTCTTCCCGTCTCCAGCAGGAGGGTGAGTGACGTCAGCACCCAGGAAGATGACCGGCTGCTGGAACACCAGGGGCCTGGGAAGAACAGACACTCACAAGATTAACCTGAGCCATCCTTAGAGGAGAAGAGGTTTGAACGTAAACATGATAAATTAGATTAATTAGATTCAATTAAGGCATGTCAGGGCTCTACATTTCTATTTGGGCTCCTGAGTGGCACAGCGGTCTAAGTCACTGCATCTCAATGCTTGAGGCGTCACTACAGACCACCTGGTTCGATTCCAGGCTGTATCACAACCGGCTGTGATTGGGAGTCCCATAGGGCGGCGCACAATTGGCCCAGCATCGTCCGGGTTTGGCCGGTGTAGGCCGTCATTGTAAATAAGAATTTGTTCTTAACTGACTTGCCTAGTTAAATAAAGGTAAAATTAACAAAAAACTGCGGGACCATTTTACTCGCATATGCACAGAAATATTTTGCTGTGCGACCTGGAATTTATATTTAGGAGCACCAGTGTGCCTAGAATACTTAAGGATTCTAGCGTTATAACCTCAAATATTTTCCATTGTGCTCCTAAATTCCTTTGTGTGCGCCTATATTTTTCAACTTACAGTGCCTTGCAAAAGTATTCATCCCCCTTGGCGTTTTTCCTATTTTGTTGCATTACAACCTGTCATCTAAATGGATTTCTATTTGGATTTCATGTAATGGACGTACACAAAATAGTCCAAATTGGTGAAGTGAAATGAAAAAAATAACTGTTTCAAAAAATTATACAAAATAAATAACGGAAAAGTGGAGCATGCATATGTATTCACCCCCTTTGCTATGAAGCCTCTAAATAAGATATGGTGCAACCTTCAGAAGTCACATAATTAGTTAAATAAAGTCACATGATCTCAGTATATACAGTGAGGGAAAAAACTATTTGATCCCCTGCTGATTTTGTATGTTTGCCCAGTGACAAAGAAATGATCAGTCTATAATTTTAATGGTAGGTTTATTTGAACAGTGAGAGACAGAACAAAAAAATCCAGAAAAACGCATGTCAAAAATGTTATAAATTGATTTGCATTTTAAAATGAGGGAAATAAGTATTTGACCCCCCTCTCAATCAGAAAGATTTCTGGCACCCAATTGTGTCTTTTATACAGGTAACGAGCTGAGATTAGGAGCACACTCTTAAAGGGAGTGCTCCTAATCTCAGCTTGTTACCTGTATAAAAGACACCTGTCCACAGAAGCAATCAATCAGATTCCAAACTCTCCACCATGGCCAAGACCAAAGAGCTCAACAAGGATGTCAGGGACAAGGTTGTTGACCTACACAAGGCTGGAATGGGCTACAAGACCATCGCCAAGCAGCTTGGTGAGAAGGTGACAACAGTTGGTGCGATTATTCGCAAATGGAAGAAACACAAAATAACTGTCAATCTCCCTCGGCCTGGGGCTCCATGCAAGATCTCACCTCGTGGAGTTGCAATGATCATGAGAACGGTGAGGAATCAGCCCAGAACTACACGGGAGGATCTTGTCAATGATCTCAAGGCAGCTGGGACCATAGTCACCAAGAAAACAATTGGTAACACACTACGCCGTGAAGGACTGAAATCCTGCAGCGCACGCAAGGTCCCCCTGCTCAAGAAAGCACATATACAGGCCCGTCTGAAGTTTGCCAATGAACATCTGAATGACCAAAATCGATCTCTTTGGCATCAACTCAACTCGCCGTGTTTGGAGGAGGTGGAATGCTGCCTATGACCCCAAGAACACCATCCCCACCATCAAACATGGAGGTGGAAACATTATGCTTTGGGGGTGTTTTTCTGCTAAGGGGACAGGACAACTTCACCGCATCAAAAGGGACGATGGACGGGGCCATGTACCGTCAAATCTTGGGTGAGAACCTCCTTCCCTCAGCCAGGGCATTGAAAATGGGTCGTGGATGGGTATTCCAGCATGACAATGACCCAAAACACACGGCCAAGGCAACAAAGGAGTGGCTCAAGAAGAAGCACATTAAGGTCCTGGAGTGGCCTAGCCAGTCTCCAGACCTTAATCCCATAGAAAATCTGTGGAGGGAGCTGAAGGTTCGAGTTGCCAAACGCCAAGCTCGAAACCTTCATGATTTGGAGAAGATCTGCAAAGAGGAGTGGGACAAAATCCCTCCTGAGATGTGTGCAAACCTGGTGCCAACTACAAGAAACGTCTGACCTCTGATTGCCAACAAGGGTTTTGCCACCAAGTACTAAGTCATGTTTTGCAGAGGGGTCAAATACTTATTTCCCTCATTAAAATGCAAATCAATTTATAACATTTTTGTTGTTATTCTGTCTCTCACTGTTCAAATAAACCTACCATTAAAATGATAGACTGATCATATCTTTGTCAGTGGGCAAACGTACAAAATCAAATAGTTTTTTCCCCTCACTAATATATATATATATATATATATATATATATATATATATATATATATATATATATATATATATGTTCTGAAAGGCCCCAGAGTCTGCACCACCACTAAGCAAGGGGCACCATCAAGCAAGCGGCACCATGAAGACCAAGGAGCCCTCCAAACAGGTAAGGGACAAAGTAGTGAAGTACAGATCAGGGTTGGGTTATAAAAAAATATCCGAAACTTTGAACATCCCACGGAGCACCATTAAATCCATTATTAAAAAATGGAAAGAATATGGCACCACAACAAACCTGCCACGAGAGGGCCGCCCACCAAAACTCACAGCCCAGGCAAGGAGGGCATTAATCAGAGAGGCAACAAAGAGACCAAAGATAACCCTGAAGGAGCTGCAAAGCTCCACAGCGGAGATTGGAGTATCTGTCCATTGGACCACTTTAAGCCGTATACTACACAGAGCTGGGCTTTACGGAAGAGTGGCCAGAAAAAAAGCCATTGCTTAAAGAAAAAAATAAGCAAACACATTTGGTGTTCGCCAAAAGGCATGTGAGAGACTCCCCAAACATATGGAAGAAGGTACTCTGGTCAGATGAGACTAAAGTTGAGCTTTTTGGCCATCATGGAAAACGCTATGTCTGGCACAAACCCAACACCTCTCATCACCCCGAGAACACCATCCCCACAGTGAAGCATGGTGGTTTAGCAGAATGCTGTGGGGATGTTTTTCCATTGGCAGGGACTGGGAAACTGGTCAGAATTGAAGGAATGTTGGATGGCGCAAAAATCAGGGAAATTCTTGAGATTTGAGACAGGGACGGAGGTTCACCTTCCAGCAGGACAATGACCCTAAGCATACTGCTAAAGTAACACTCGAGTGGTTTAAGGGGAAACATTTAAATGTCTTGGAATGGCCTAGTCAAAGCCCAGACCTCAATCCAATTGAGAATCTGTGGTATGACTTAAAGATTGCTGTACACCAGTGGAACCCATCCAACTTGAAGGAGCTGGAGCAGTTTTGCCTTGTTTGTTTCACAATTTAATAAAAAGTGGTAGGCATGTTGTGTAAATCATATTATACAAACCCCCCAAAAAATCCATTTTAATTCCAGGTTGTAAGGCAACAAAATAGGAAAAATGCCAAGGGGGGTGAATACTTTCGCAAGCCACTGTATGCGCACACGTGCTCCTTGTAAAAAAGCGTAGAGCCCTGCATGTAAATGTATAGGTGGATGAGCATGTTGAAACAAGGCACCAGTCTCAGATGTCATGGACAAATGTATACCGGTTTATACATTTTGAACGAATGTACAACACTTCATTCAAATGATGACAACCAGCCAAGTACTCATAGTCATGTTAATGAGAGAGGTTCTACACTGACCTGCCCTGTGGGAGGAGGATGTTGTTGACCCCGCCCAACTTGACGTTGATCTTCAGGCAGAGGTTGGAGAGGGTTTGGGGAGTGGTCTTCTGAACATTCTTCACCTGGACACACTGGGTGGCCATGCCCAGCACTGTGTCACCAACACGCTTCACCTCAGCTACACCACACAGGGAGGGGACAGGCCATGTCAGCACAACAGGAGAGATATACAGCTAGCGGTGTGTGGATGTTAGAAAGTCTACATATGAGATTTGATACGGTTGGAAATATAATCCACTAAATATACTAAAAGCCCTTATAGAGCACAGCTTTCTAACTGAACCAAGAGGATTTAGAGGCTGATCTAGAAAACAGAGACAGCCATTCACTTAGGAACATAGTTTCCAGTTTCCTCACCATAGACGGGCGTCTTCCCAGGCAGGATGACCACCACCAGCTGCAAGCCCTGGTAGGTGTACTTGAGGTGTTTGAACATGGGCTCCACGCTGTCCGCACCCTGGGCGTACTTACAGAAACAGGGTTGGCCCTGGATGGGCATCCCCGCGTCACGAGAGATCTTACGCAGCTGGTCTGTAAACGCCCTGAGAGAAACAGGTTTATCAGGGGTTCGATGGGGAAATAGTCCTAAAATCTAGATATCAAATTAATTAAATATGGAAATCATAAGGGCAAACACGGAAGGAATAGTTAGAAGTAATTGTTTTTAATACCATCAAGGAATAGGTAGAAGTAATACATGGTTTTAATACCATCTAGGAATAGGGAGAAGAAATTAATGTTTTTAATACTAATCAAGATTAGTGAAACCCATCTAAAACTGAAACGGAAGGTTTAATAGATCCCCCCCGGTAGGGCTCCTTGCAGATGCAGTTCTTACTTGAGCAGGAGTTCGGTGCACTGTCTCTGTGGGGCGAAGCAGGCGATGGCCCACACCTTGATCTCTATGCCAGTGTGGAACTGCTTGTTCCTCATGTCCCACACTCCCTGGATGGGAGTTGCTATTGCTTTATTCTGCTTGAGTAAAAGGGAGAAGAGATAAGTGTCAGAGACAAATTGTTCTCTGTAACCACGTTTCCATCCAACCATTTCATGCGGATGAATTACCTGATGCATGAAGAAAAGTAATGACTCGACTAATGGAAACATAAAATACCGGTAACATTTTATAAATGCCGACAGACAATTTGTTTGTTCGACATGGTGGGATCTCTTTGTGTCTGTAAAATGTATAATGTAAAAAATGGCAGTGTAAACGCAAACTTGGAGTCACACGATGATATGTTCTGTAGTCCTCCCACTACGACTCAGGAAACCATGCAGTTTATTAATTATTAGGCTACAGATGAAACAAGTTATGAGGAACTTCACAGGGTGGTGAATGTGCAAGGTGATGAGCTTGATGCTCCTTTCCAATAAATATTGAGTCTCTTATTCTGGTGACATGATGATCGATGCTTGGCTGCAGTTTGACAAATACAAATATCGCTCTTATCCATAATAATCTCATAATGTAGGCAGCCTAACCACACTGTATCTGTGAGCTGATGGCTAGAGCGCATGTGCCAATACCAGAGTTGGCACATTCGCTATACAGTTTGTGACAAAACCATCAGTAGAGTTGAAAATGTCATCATGCAAGGCCTTTTATCCGCAAAAAGTCCGTTTGATGGAAACATCTGTTTTTGAATTATCTAATCAAAATCAGTCAATCAACCAACCCAGCTTAAATGGTAGAAACCTACCCGCCCTCCGTAGAGGATAGATGGGGCCTGGAGGACTCGGCCATTCACCTCGGTCATCTCATCCCTCACCATCACCCCAAACTCACGCACGTAAGGATCATTGTTAAAGTTGGCACTTCTCATCTGAAAAGAGAGTAAAGGTTCAGTGGTAATAATTCAGAGGGGTTATTATACACTAGGACTTCAGACTGAAAGAAAACGTGCATATGGTCAGGCCACCAATGGTTCAATAACAGCACTTAAGAGTCGTTGTCCATTCAGTTACAACCAAATAGATCCTTTAAGTGCATAAAAGCAGCTTTCAAGACACTCAGTGCTTGAGTTAATTCCCCCAAGTCACTAACAGTCACTTTACCAGTTTGCTGATTTCTTCCTGACGGTCGGGTGCTGATCGGGCTGTGGCACGGATCATAGTCGACGTCTGATTGTCTGTCAGCTTCTTGATGCACCGCTGGCCAGCTACTATGTTGCATACCTGGACACATACAACACAACTTTATTAATACCCTCAGGGACACATTGAGGCATCATCCACCCGCAGATTAGTCTCCCATACTCTACAGAGGTACAAGGCATTTTCACTGTTTCAATGGCAAACTGGAGTTTTTGTAATACTGCCGGGTCCTCATTCTTTGTAACCATTTGAATCCAGCAGTAAACCATCTGAGAGGTTGTGAGGGGAGACTGCCGACTGACCTCGAGGGGGAGGTAGGTGTGTTTCTGCTCCTGTCCGACCTGTAGACAGGGGAGGTGGGGGTAGCGTAGCATGAGTTTGTACTTGTCTTTGAAGTACTGCGCTACCGTGCATTCTATGGTCTGGCCATTTTCCTGCTGCAGAGGAAACCTGAGGTCAAACAGATGAGAAAAAAAAAAAAAAAACGTTTGATTGGATTTTCAAAGGGATTCCATATCCCAAGTGGGGATTTCTGTATTACTTTATTGGCATCTGCTCTTAATCTGTGCATGAATGATGTGTTAAGCACGTGTTAATCCAGTTATTATTATTATTTTTTTACATCCCTATGCAAACCAGTTGTGTTTATATCACAAGAAACTAAAGGAATTGAGGCAGTAGTCGTGAATATTGTATGGTCTTCTTTCTTACGTCTGGTGGCTGGCTGGTCTTCTGGTCACGTTACATACTCTGTACTTCCTTTTCATCTGACCACAGTGAGTGATCTCAACCTTCAGACCTGAGAATCACAACGGCAAGACAGTGGTCAGATTCACACATTCTGTGGACAATAACCTTTTCCTATTTTATCACATTCTACTTTGAAATTTCAAATCAGATTCAGATTCTACGTCAACACACAAATGGATACATCAATATTTGTTATTATTATACAGAATTGTTGGGTATAAGTATTTTCAAGCATTTCCACTGAGACAAAACAACCAACCCAACGCAACTATTGATTACCTGGTAATGAATGATTACCTTTGATTTCCTTGGTAAACTTTACTCTCTGGGAGTCGGTTAAGGGCTTCTGTTGTTCTTCAATGCTTTTGAAATCCAAAACCTCACACATGAACTCAATCACAGGCTGAGCCTTGTAGAAAGCAGTGGCAGACACTGGAACAACAAAACACCAAGCACAGCGATGAGATTCACAGACCTACCCTCCTGCTTCCAAATACATACTGCAACTTACGATTATGGTAGGTTGCACTCGATTGAGCATAGTGGGTTGGGTTTACACGTTTAGGACCAATGGCAAAACCTCAAAAGCACAAGCCCCACCCAATCAGCACTCCAGGGAGAGTTAAATCAATGCCACTTAATTACTGCCTGAAACATACCATCAAATGAGATTCCCAGTACTATCCTCCTTCCATTCACACACCCTACACACAGAGACGTACTCTAGTCTGACACATTCTCTACTATTTAGGGAATAGGGTGCCATTTGGGACACAGACATTCACTGAGTGAAACCTACCGTCAATGTTTAGCATCATCTTCCACAGGGAAGGCCTGACCGATTGGTGGAACCCAAACCAGACCTCTCTGCCCCCGCCCAGGGGGTTAGAGCAGCCCTCTGAAGGGGTGAAGAAAGAACGTCCGACGGGGGTGTACCTGTTGGAAGAGGGTGGGAGGACGACAATGTGATTCACCTCGGTCTCAACAGAATCTAGCTTTACAAGGAGCCTGACAGAGGAATTTGAATAAACAACTGGGCCAAATACACTAGATGTAAATGGTGTGTACATAGGTATACAGAAAACAGTGAGGGAAAGATTGAAGAAATGTCAAAAATAGAGGGTCATATTAAGTATGTGGACCCATTTATTATAGCAGACATGGTTTGAGTATGAGAACAATTTTGTCTGAGAACTTTGTATGCAACTCTAAATACCACAATTAAATACCAATATTACTTAGCGAAAATATACTGATCGTTTTCAAGGGGAAAAGTCTGACCTCATAGAGGGCAAATGTCTCATGACCACGTCCAGGGCCTGGATGGTCTCGAAGGGGATGTTTGGCAGTCGTCCCGAAAGGGCTTCTTGAAGAGCTTGCAGACTGACGCAGGACACCCACTTTATGGCCACTTTGAAGCTCCTGTCCTTCCCCTCGCCTGGGATGGTCACCTCCAGCTCCACCTGTGAGTAGAGGTGTTTTAAAGTGTTTAAAAATCGGCATGACTACCCAGTCGAAGCATCAAAAAGCTTAATAAAATATTTTATTTCATATCACCAGGCAAGTCAAGACCTTACATGGAATATGTAGCCTATACACAATGTAAAACCACTCTTCATCCAATATCATGGACGTCATTAATTTGGTATCACATTGCATGTAATCACATCTGATAGTCCCATAACACCACAATTACATCAGACACCTCAAGTCAGCTGGGGAGACTTACTTTTTCCCTCCCTATTGGTAAGGGCATGGCTGTGTAGAGATTCTTCCTCCCGTCATACACTGGCTTTCGATCCCCAAAAATCTGCGTTTTAAAGTGCTGTACCATGTGCTCCACAATTTCACTGAGAAGAACACAAATGGAGCATATGAGATGTTATCAATACAGTACAAAATGCCATTGTACTTTGTACACAACAAAGCCTTACAATCCCCATTCACATCTAGTATATTTGTCCCTAAAAGTAGCACTCGAGAGACATAATCGGTTCCCGAAACATGCGTACTACATCACATGTGCAGATATGTGCACCACGTCATTGCTCTCTCTCTTTAGCTCTGCTGTGTGTGAGCATCTTGCTAGCGGTCACTCAAATGGCGAGGGGCTGAAGATAAATTGGTCGGGGAATGGCTCTCAATAGAGATGGCATTGACCTATGACTGTTCCGAGTACTCGCATGATTTCTTTAAAGTAGCAAAAAATTATTATTATAATTTTTGAACAAGGCCTGCACTGGAGATTGTTGTTGTTGTTGAATATATCTATATACCAACAGTGTGCAACAATGCCTAATTTATCATAATCATTACAGATAACGAATCCTAATAGCTAAATTGCCTCACTCCCTCTTCAATAAAAAACAAAAAAACAAGTGCCATTTAAGATTCATTTATTTAACTGTAATAAACTTTTTATATTATATAATGGAACACATATCAGAAAGGTAGTAACCTCAGCAGTGTGGCGCTTGCTTATAGAAACCTATTGCTGTGCAATGGCATAGCCTTGTTTTGTTAATTTAGTAGACCCGAGCCATTATCATAGTCAAGACACCTATTTTATAGTATAAAAACAATGTAATATAACAGAATAAAATAAAACAGAAGTGATGTGCATCTCGCATCTGGTTATTCTCAAAGAGTGATCATTTGAAAGAGGGCTCAATTTGGAGAGTTGATAAATTTTTCTGGATTACAAACCAAAAATCGGTCTTCTTTTCGATAGAGCTTTGATTTAGTTTATTCTGTTCTTTGGAGTTTCCTAAATGGATTAACAATTCCACAATTAACACTGCATGGGGATGAATTGTGGCCACAACATCTGTTTGGTGAGTAGACCTATGCTTAATGAATCTGATGAAAATATGATCTTTGTCTTTATCAAACTAATGTTTTTGCATATTTTCAGTCTGGAACCGGTCTATATTTAGGAGTGGGTTATAGCCTAGGCTAACCAATTGTAAATGGCACTAGCAGTTCGCAAAGTAGGGTCGTCACTAGTTACCACAGCCACAAAGTCATAAACCACACCTGTTTCCACAATATCTCTTCTTAAAAATCTGATGTTAAACCTAACCCTTAACCACACTGCTAACCTTAAATTAAGACCAAAAAAGCACATTATAGTTTATGAGTTTTTACGATATGTGACACATTTCAGGAAACTAGGCGAATATTACGCATCACTACATTACTGGAGAGGCATGTGTGCGTAAACATGTGAACTTTCATGTGCTTTAATAACAAACTTGTATACCACCTGTAAATACAAATAAAATTGTTAAATTACGAGCCTAGTTGGTTTAGCCACAGAAAAAGACAGGAACCTTCCCGCTAGCCATGATTGGCTGAGATAATGGATTGGCTGGACATGCCGAGAGATGAGTTCAGATTGGTCTGCCATGTAGCACGCTTCTGTCTATAACGAGCTGCTCAATATGTGTAGGTAATCCTTTCTAACGCAGATTATTTTGAACGATAGCTCTACTTTCTGGAGGACCGAGTTTTGAAATCAGTGGAATGCCCGGTGGAAGGAGAGTATGATAGCTAAGGAGATTGAGAAAATTCAGACGTTTGATTGCAAATGCAGAAGGAGTGGAAAAGAGAACACAGAAGGCTGTTGTATAAAACACCTGTCTCCGGATTACATCTTCAAACTAAGGGCAACCATGGCATCCGTGACAGAGGGAGAAGCGTTTTGTGTCTACGGGTAAGAGAGTCTAGCTAGCTACATTGTAATATATTCTAAGTTTCTAATTTTGTCAGAAAGTAGTTTTCATTGCAAGTTAAAGCATACTGTTAGCTAGCTAGCTAATGTTAGCTGGCTCGCTGGCTAACGTTACGTGTATGATCTGTGTAGTAATATTCGTATCTGAGCCATTTGCACTGCTAGTAATAGCCTAATGTTAGCTATCTACCATTGAACCTAGTTGGTTAGCGTTTAGCTACCTGTAGATTCATGCACGGTTGTAACGTTATGAGTTGGGATTATGGTTATTGTTTAGCTAGCTACATGTCTAAAACAAAAAGACTCCATTATGCAAGTAACCATTTCCCTGTACACCTTCTGTATTCTGTGCACGTGACAAATAAACTTGGGATTTTATTTGATATAGTGTGTGTTTACCAGAGACGTTAATGTGAAGAACAACATGACCTGTACCTAATCAGGATATAACTTTAAGCCAACGAGACAGTGTCCAAGTTCTAAAATGCTCTGGTAGAATGCCCTGCTTTATTTCGTCACTCACAACTGTAAGCCATTTTCTGTAATTAGCTTGCCATTAACCTCTTAAGGATCAGACCATTTTTTCAAATTTTCGCCTCAAAATGACATACCCAAATCTAACTGCCTGTAGCTCAGGACCTGAAGCAAGGATATGCATATTCTTGATACCATTTGAAAGGAAACCCTTTGAAGTTTGTGGAAATTTGAAATTAATGTAGGAGAATAACACATTAGATCTGGTAAATGATAATACAATCAAAAAAACATGCGTTTTCTATTTGTTTGTTCTGTTCCATCTTTGAAATGCAAGAGAAAGGCCACAATATATTGCAGTTTAGATTTTGGCCACTAGATGGCAGCAGTGTCCAAAGTTTCAGATTGATCCAGTGAAGCATTGCAATACTGGACTATTTTGTATCAAGTCTTCCCAAATGTGCCAAATTGGTCAACTGATACATTTTCAAATACGTAACTATAAAGAACATACAAAAATGATATGGTAATACAAAATGTAAGTTTACACACTTCCAGGAATGTCATACATGATGGATCATTAGCTTATACACTAACTTTCACACATCTAGATGGCCGGGCGGGGTGGGTGTGGAGCCAGAGACAGCAGGGGTTTAAACTGTAGAACCCAGTTCCTACATTTGAATAAAAAAATTGATTTTATCAAACAAAACGATGCTACATTTTATCTCTGGGACACTTAGGATGACAAATCAGAGCAAGATTACTGAATGTAAGTACATTATTTACCTTCAGAGGTGAATGTATCAAACCAGTTGCCGTGATAAGTTAGTTGTTGTGCACTCTCCTCAAACAATAGCATGGTATTTTTTTCACTGTAATAGCTACTGTAAATTGGACAGTGCAGTTAGATTAACTCAAATTTAAGCTTTCTCATAGCGACCATGAATAACCTCAACAAAACAATGCATTCTGAGTGTTTCGATCATTCATAATTTGGATAAAATTATCAGAAAATCACTATTGGTGTTTCTTAGTCGTTCGTTCGTTTCCAAAGCTCGGTCTTAGCTTCAGGCTGTTTCAGTCGACAGAGTAATCATTAAACAAGTAAACGTCGAGTGTTTCCAGAGAAGGCGAGAAGAAGAAACAGCCGAGCTTAATAAAAAAATGTGGTGTGTGTGTGAGTCACCTTTTAGTTCAGTAGTTTGGACTGTGTTGAATAAAATCAATTTGACTATGGAGGGTAATGGTGCAGCTCCTTGTTTATGTTTAATAATTGAGGCCAAAATGACCGCACGAAAGTTTGCTGTTACTTACAATGCTAATCACATTAGCGCACGTTAGCTCAACCGTCCCGTATACAGGACACCGATCCCGTAGAGGTTCTTGTTGTGAGTTTATTTCCCTGTAATAATGAATGACAAATGTCGATAGACTTAGTATAAACCAGCCTTTAGTCTTGAAATCTTTGGTTGTTTAGTACACGACCGTACTCACTGTTTAGCACATGGCCTCACATGTGAATCCTTAAAGAGATGGGTGGGACTAAGGCTTAAGAGGGTGTGAATGATGCTCAATGAGTGTAGACAAAGAGCTCTCCAGTAGGTGTACCAAAACATTCAAGGGCCATTTTCTCAAAAGTGGGGTTACAAGTTTATCAACTTTCAAAGCAGAATTACTTTCCCATTGTTCCTCAACTGTAGTGTATGATATACAATTTTCTAGCTCTGAGACTCTACTTTTATCCCATGTAAAAAACACAATTTCAAATGTTGCTACATAGGACTGAATCGAGCCGGTCGGTCACATATAGCGATTTTGACTTTGTGGCTGTGGTAACTAGTGACAACCGCAAAGAGCCCAAGCGGAAAATGACGCAATTGTTCCAAAATTGCAGCTCATTATTTGAACACACACAGTGAGGGAAAAAAGTATTTGATGCCCTGCTGATTTTGTACGTTTGCCCACTGACAAAGAAATTATCAGTCTATAATTTTAATGGTAGGTTTATTTGAACAGTGAGAGACAGAATAACAACAACAAAAATCCAGAAAAACGCATGTCAAAAATGTTATAAATTGATTAGCATTTTAATGAGGGAAATAAGTATTTGACCCCTCTGCAAAACATGACTTAGAACTTTCTGGAAAAACCCTTGTTGGCAATCACAGAGGTCAGACGTTTCTTGTAGTTGGCCACCAGGCTTGCACACATCACAGGAGAGATTTTGTCCCACTCCTCTTTGCAGATCTTCTCCAAGTCATTAAGGTTTTGAGTCTGACGTTTTGCAACTCGAACCTTCAGCTCCCTCCACAGATTTCCTATGGGATTAAGGTCTGGAGACTGGCTAGGCCACTACAGGACCTTAATGTGCTTATTCTTGAGCCACTCCTTTGTTGCCATGGCCGTGTGTTTTGGGTCATTGTCATGCTGGAATACCCATCCACGACCCATTTTCAATGCCCTGGCTGAGGGAAGGAGGTTCTCACCCAAGATTTGACGGTACATGGCCCCGTCCATCATCCCTTTGATGCGGTGAAGTTGTCCTGTCCCCTTAGCTGAAAAACACCCCCAAAGCATAATGTTTCCACCTCCATGTTTGACAGTGAGGATGGTGTTCTTGGGGTCATATGCAGCATTCCTCCTTATCCAAACACAGCGAGTTGAGTTGATGCCAAAGAGCTCCATTTTAGTCTCATCTGACCACAACACTTTCACCCAGTCCTCCTCTGAATCATTCAGATGTTCATTGGCAAACTTCAGACGGGCATGTATATGTGCTTTCTTGAGCAGGGGGACCTTGTGGGCGCTGCAGGATTTCAGTCCTTCACGGTGTACTGTGTTACCAATTGTTTTCTTGGTGACTATGGTCCCAGCTGCCTTGAGATCATTGACAAGATCCTCCCGTGTAGTTCTGGGCTGATTCCTCACTGTTCTCATGATCATTGTAACTCCACGAGGTGAGATCTTGCATGGAGCCCCAGGCCGAGGGAGATTGACAGTTATTTTGTGTTTCTTTTTGTTGCTATTCTGTCTCTCACTGTTCAAATAAACCTACCAATAAAATTATAGACTGATCATGTCTTTGTCAGTGGGCAAACGTACAAAATCAGCAGGGGATCAAATACTTTTTTCCCCCTCACTGTATTTCCCTACTTCAGTCAACCAGTCCATTTTGAATTTTGTTGTGTCCCGCAAATGCACATGTACAAATGGAACACTAGAGTAAAAGCAAATTAACGTAGTCTCCAAGACGAAAATGACTAAATCGTTTTACAGTATTTGAAAAAAATTGGATCTCTGGTTAAAGATCCAAGTTAATGTCCGTTCAAGTACTCGATTACTCATGTCCATCCCTAGCTCATGACACACCCAGCCCAAAGCGGGAGGTTTAAAAAATACTTAGAATTCGCCAAAGTTCCAGAGCATGTCTTTAACTAGATCATTGTCTACTCAGGTGAAAGCCTATAAACCAAATAAAACAGCTCCATACCGGTTGACCCTTCTGGGGCATTTTTCTGGCTTGATGTCGATGTCGTAGTGGTAGACCTCCAGTTTGGGGATCTCCATCTCAAAGAAGTTGGCCTGCAGTTTGATTGTCCTGCCCATGGTGCCAAAGTCTGGCCGTGATGGGGGTTTGAACACATACTCCGGCACTGGGGGAGACGGGGGATCTGGATCAGAGGGGTCAGGGGTAGGAAGCAAACAAAGAAACAAGTTAATAACTGTACAGATGGAACTGCTTTAGCCTAGCCCCAGATCTGTTTGTGCAGTTTTTCCAACTCCTATGATCATTATCACAAGTTAGCAAGACAGCACAAACAGATCTGGGACCAGGCTAGAATAGGGTAACTCACAATATTGTTCTGTAATATTATTTTTTAGAATGTGAATAGTTGGATGTTCAATACATTATACTGCCATGCTTGAACTATTTGGTTGGTGAGTCCTGACCGAGTTTGGACACATTATTGAACAGCGAGGACTGTGAAGACACACGATAACGCACACATGGATTTTGTATTGTAGATATGTTGTAGTAGAGTAGTGGCCTGAAGACACACACTTAATGTGTTGTGAAAAGTGTTATGAAATGCCATGTAATATTTTTTAATTGTATATAACTGCCTTAATGTTGCTGGACCCCAGGAAGAGTAGCTGCTGCCTTGGCAGCAGCTAATGGGGAGTCTTAATAAATACAAAATACTGTGTTCATTCAGGCTTCTTCAGCCTGGGGCCTTGATATCATGGAAGGACTGTGAACATACTCCCTTTGAAGTCTTCTCTGTTCTCCAGCTCTTCGCATCAACAACTCACCTGCTATACAATACACAGAAGTCATCTCCAATATGTCACTGAAGAGGACAAGTGGAATGTTCTTGTGAGTCTTGATGCATGATTAAGACATTGTTAATGTGGCAGGGGAAAGTTTGCCAACAGGAAAAAAAATTATCAGTTTAGCGAAACTGGTTCAAAGTCAGTCTTTTCTTTAGCGGTCTTTTAATCCTAGGGATTATGCGTTTCCTCAGCTAGCTAAGCCTCTATGAAGAGAGGGTCAAATTGTCAACTTCTAATCAGCATGTCTAAGAATAACTGGCATCCCACGTGATATCCAGCTTTGTTATAATAGGTAGAGAAGGGTATTTCAGGGGTCTGATATTCAGGACATATTTTAAGATGCAAACAAGTCCCTTTGGAAAAGATATAGGCCGTGTCTTGCGTTCTAAATAGTAGGCATTTTAGGTATACAAAAATACTATGTGAAATTTCAAAAATCGAGTATGCTTTAAATGCCTCGATGTTATACTCATTTTGGCTCTTCATCTAGTAGAATTCGCTGCACACTTGAGGAAGAGAATAGTTTTTCCTGACTGTGTAACAACAGCTGATAATCAGATAAGGGGACGTGCTGTAGCCAAATGAACGAACGGCAGGAATCAACGCGGTTGTGCATTACATGACGCATTCTCGGGATGGGTGAGCCTAGTATCTTGATGTTGCTTACTGCATTTGATTTTTTTAAACAGTGAGTTCTAAATAGTATGTAGTCAAATTAGTACACAGTATTTAGTTTTAGTAAGTAGAAGGCAAGACCGATTTCGGACATGGCCATTGTGCGTCAGTGCAGTCAGCTGTTATCCAGTGTTCTTTCTTGCCGGTAAACACCTTTTCATCTAATTGATTCCTACAATTATACTTGCCCTATTTTATATCCAATTTCCATTGCCTGCCAGAATCAAGACATAAATTACAGTGGTTGGGGGAATAGGAGAAACAAAATGTCTACTAGAGGGTACAGTAAACTGATGGTACAAACATAGTGCTAGCATAACGCAGTGTTGCAATGTCGTTTTTCCTCACAAAAGGGGCAGCTCCTTGTAATACGCTCCGGCATTCTACGTACTTTTGTACTACCTGAAATTGTAGACGTGCCGTAACATTCCTTCCGCGGCCGTGGGGGCAGTGTTGTCGCTTGGTTCCTTGATCTGATCTATAGGCTATTCATCAAAGTAGCCTATTTTACATTGATATCCAAATATAATCTCAGCGACTGATCAAACAGTAAACCAAAAAAGAAACATTGCCAAATGTCAAACTAAAATGCCTTAACAAAATCACGTGTTCATACCAGTCATGTATTGGAGAAAACGCTCAAATTAAATCCATGTATTATCATTAAAAGCGTAACTTCATATTACTTTCTCTTTGGTCTTCCAACAACAATAGCCGCTCCATCTGCGACGTGAGTAGGCTATATTCAGTAGCCTATAGCCCCCACCCTTTATGAGCGAACCACGTGTGACGTTTCGTGCACTCCCAAGTGCATATAGTGCATTCACACTACGGCTGGGACAATACCAGTATCGAGATACTCGTTAGTATCGTGGAAAGGAAACAGATTTAAGTTCTTTAGGAAAACAGCCCTAATGTTGGAAACAAACATAATTATGTTGTCATCCAGTCACATTTATTTATTTTCCAAGCTATAGCTAGTGCTGAGCGATTAACTGAAATGACGGTTATTTTTCGTTATTTAAACAACTAATTCACTGATGTCGGTTCAATTATTTGCGATCCATTTCAAAAAATGTTTCCTTCTTCTGTGAGCTCAAAGCTCACATCGCACTATTTCTCTAGAGATAAATCAGATCCAGCCTGAACTGTGCGATGTAGTTTCCAACAGGCCAATATTCTACAGACTTTAGCACCTAAAACGTGGTAATTAACTACAATGACCATAATCCATTGTGCATCTAAATTACATTACCAAAAGCATGTGGACACCTGCTCGTTGAACATCTAGTTCTAAAATCATGGGCATTAATATGGAGTTGGTCCCCTCTTTGCTGCCATAACAGCCTCCACTCTTCTGGGAAGGCTTTCCGCTAGATGTTGGAACATTGCTGCGGGGACTTGCTTCCATTCAGAGCATTAGTGAGGTCGGGCACTGATGTTGGGCGATTAGGCCTGGCTCGTAATCGGCATTCCAATTCATCCCAAAGGTGTTCGATGGGGTTGAGGTCAGGGCTCTGTGCAGGCCAGTCAAGTTCTTACACACCGATGTCGACAAACCATTTCTGTATGGACCAAGCTTTGTGCACGGGGGCATTGTCATGCTGAAACAGGAAAGGGTCTTCCCCAAACTGTTGCCACAAAGTTGAAAGCACAGAATCGTGGCACTAGGCGGTCCGGTTCTGTGAGCTTGTGTGGCCTACCACTTTGTGGCTGAGCCATTGTTGCGCCTAGACGTTTCAACTTCACAATAACAGCACTTACAGTTGACCGGGGCAGCTCTAGCAGGGCAGAAATTTGACTAAATGACTTGTTGGAAAGGTGGCATCCTATGATGGTGCCACGTTGAAAGTCACTGAGCTCTTCAGTAAGGCCATTCTACTGCCAATGTTTGTCTATGGAGATTGCATGGCAGTGTGCTTGATTTTATAAATCTGTCAAGCAACGGGTGTAGCTGAAATAGCCACTAATTTGAAGGGGTGTCCACATACTTTTGTATATATAGTGTACTTGTCCGGTCTGCGTTTTTTTTTTATGGCTGCTATGGAGGAGAGAATAGTGTGCAATCTTGAGGTGATATAGAGAGCAGCTGTTGCTTCGCGAGGCATCTACCTGAAAATACATGATCTAAGTGATTGATAGTTGGTATTCAGCAGTCATAAAAGTATGCCTCATTTACTTTGAAGAACTATACTGAACAAAAATATAAACGCAACGTGTAAAGTGTTGGTCCCATGTTTCATGAGCTAAAGTAAAATATCCCAGAATTTTCCCATACACAAAAAAAAGCATCTCTCTCTCAAATGTTGTGCACAAATGTGTTTACATCCCTGTTAGTGAACATTTCTCCTTTGCCAAGATAATCCATCCACCTGACAGGTGTGGCATATCAAAACGCTGATTAAACATAATGATTATTACACAGCTGCACCTTGTGCTGGGGACAATAAAAGGCCACTAAAATGTGCAGTTTTGTCACACAACACTAGCCACAGATGCCTCAAGTTGAAGGAGCGTGCAATTGGCATGCTGACTGTAGGAATGTCCACCAGAGCTGTTCCCAGAAAATTGAATGTTCATTTCTCTAGCATAAGCTGCCTCCAACGTAGTTTTAGAGAATTTGCCAGTATCGCCAACCAGCCTCATAACCACAGACCATGTGTAACCACTCCAGCCCAGGAACTCCACATCCGGATTCTTCACCTGCGGGATCGTCTGAGACCAGCCACCCGGACAGCTGATGAAACTGAGGAGTCTTTCTGTCTGTAATAAAGCCCCTTTGTGGGGGAAAACTCATTCTGATTGGCTGGGCCTGGCTCCCAAGCGGGTGGTGCCCTCCCAGGCCCACCCATGGCTGCGCTCCTGCCCAGTCATGTGAAATCCATAGATTAGGGCCTAATGAATTTATTTAAATTGACTGATTTCCTTATATGAACTGTAATGCAGTAAAATCGTTGAAGCTGTTGCATTTACATTTTTGTTCAGTATACAAAATAGTGATTTTGCCAGACAGCATAGGCAGAAGCTCTATAGAGATGAGATGCTGACTTGGAATTAAATAAGGTAATCAAATAAAACAAATGTAATATACACAACTTAAATGTTTTGTTAAAGTGAATAAATTATGGCTAATAAGTAACAAGCAGTAAATTATCGAAACCCCATTATTTTTAAATAATCTAACCTAAACGACCTCAAAAAGCACTAATCGCTCAACACTAGCTATAGCACACAATATCTTACATACAGCAGATTTTTAAAGGACCAAAGAGCTTGTTCTGCTTCGTGTTTTCATTTTTGCCATGGAAAAAATATTGCGATACTGGTATCGTCACAGCCCTGGTTCACACCAGTCCAAACAAACCGAACTAAAGGGGGAAACGTGCCAGAGTTCTGAAAAAACACTCCAAACAAATGTGGTGTTAAAGTACAGTGTGAAAGAAGCTTACCAGAGCCAATTGACCCTGAGGAGCGAGGTGGTTCAAGCATCTCAGCAGCTAGAAGAGAACAATTTGTTTTGTCAATTGACATGTCTCACAATTAATCAAATGAAGGCTGCATGGATCACATTTTTTACATTTTTGTCATTTAGCAGACGCTCTTATCCAGAGCGACTTACAGTTAGTGAGTGCATACATTTTCATACTGGCCCCCTGTGGGAAACGAACCCACAACCCTGGCATTGCAAGCGCCATGCTCTACCAACTGAGCTACAGTTTTGTAATATTCTTAGAACTCCCTCCTGTTCATAATGGCAATAAAACCTTGTAACTTCATCCTCCATGTTCATTTTCATTCCCTATAGTGTATTGCTGCATAGCTAGCTACCTTGCCAGAAGATACAGACTTACACAGGAAAATTAGCAGTATTTCAATCTTCTCAGTGGAGTAGCGCGGATAAAGGTACAATTTGGAGTACAGTGGAATATCCCATTCCTGAATTGAGGTAGGTTTTCCAACCCATATCTCGCGCCAGCTCCATGGTGTCTTAATGTAACCATGATTATGGTCGGACCTCAGTGCAGCTCACTGTAAACAAGTGTAACGGTAGGGTTGGCATCTTCTGGCACGCTAACTACCCATTTCCAAATGCCTCACCCTCTTATCAGCCTTAGAACAGAATCATGTACAACTGCTGGGCCACTTTTTCGGCTCCCTTATCAACAAGTACACACCAGCAGCCTGTCAATCTGACCACTCCTAAAACCACCCATCTTCCTGAAACTTGTCACAATCATTCTCAATAAATGGAGGATAGGAAATAATCAACTGAAAATAGTCAACCAGTGTACCTTTTTTTGTTTTTTGTGTGCAAATATTCATTTTCCCCAAACTGGCTCCACTTTGAACAACCTAAGAGGGATGGGAAATTATCCACTAGTAATAGTATAAAATATCTGTTAGCTAACGCTACTAGACACCATGGATGCTTTCCCCAACCTAAATACCAGGCCATGTTCCCACCTGCACAAACTAAAACATCATGAACTAAAACAGCATGTTAGGAGAGGATTATATTTTCTTTGATTAGCCTTCACTTAATGGCAATTTGTTAGTGATCAAACTATTAGTTCCCCATTATCAATTTCAACTCAATAGATAGTTAATGTAGCTAGCTAATGATACACAACTTAAGTATTGTACTTGCTCAATACATAGCCAGTGACTGGTCCCCATAATGGTAGTTAACGGCAAAGAGAATAACTCGGTGCAGTCAGTCTCCGAAATGTATGCGGGTTAGTTAGCTTGCAAGTTACACAACAAGTAATGGTTAACAGGTAGCTAGCTAACTAGTTAGCATGCAAACCATGTTAGCTAGCTTACGATTGAAAAGGCTAACAAGCTGCCGTTGGATAGCAAGGGGACTACCCGTTAGTTAGCAGGCTAACGTTAGCTAGTTTACTACAAATGTGTTCCTCTGAGCTAGCTCGGTAGCTAACTACTGGCCAACCATCTATTCTTCTAAATATTTGTAAAACACAATTTGTTATTTGCCCAGCTTGCACAAATGTTTCTTTAGGATTGGACTTGAACAACATTGAAGTTAATCGACTTCCAACTATCGTTAGCCAGGTCAACAGGCTTAGCTAACATTAGCTAGCTGGCTAACAACAACAGGCCGGGCAAACCGTGGCAAGGCTTGCTAACGCGAGACCTAGCTAACTAGCTAGGGACGAAATGTTATTGTGAAATTATACTGAGCTTGGCGAACAATGTGTTACAAAATGAAAACAAAACCGTGTAAATTATTGGAGGCCCCAAAGACCAAACTATCAGCACATTTATTCGCTAGCCGTCTTGCTAACTAGCAAAATGCAAAACTTACCTCCAGCTGCTCCACTGGAATACATTTCTCGTTTGTTCAGCGTCCACTCTGTGGTCGTACTCCACTTTTCTCAAACGTCGCCAAAATACATACGTAAATGTGTCCTATATATAAAACAGTGTAGGCGGCTCGGTTAGGAGGTGGAAGGTTTTAGCCAAGCAGTAAATTACAACACCACGAGAGCTTTATCATCCTCGGCACGGCCCCATCCCCCCAACACACAAACCGGAGCTATGCCGAGAGAGGCTAGCGAAGGATCTGTGTGATGTCACACGCACAGCGCTCGCTTATCCCCGCGCGATGTTTCCTTGGCTGTGTTTATCTTACAACATGGCGAAATTCAGAGGAAGATTAACCAACCAAAGTGCAATAAATGTATTTCATTTAGGCCCTGTTAACACTGTACAAGAACAAAATAGCTGTAACGTTACCAACCAAACGTGTAATTTTATGTTTACTTAATTTGGCCACTGCCAAATGGCTTTCACCGGAAGAAGAAACAGCAGTCATTTTCGGGGCATGTTGTATTTGAAATAAATGCTCACTGATAAACCAATCTCGTGGATTCCACAAAAGTCCTGCGAACTAGCTTGAAGAGCCACAGTCACAGAAAGGCTGTCATAATTAACATTCATTATTGTTACTGGATGATTTTGTATTGGTGTAGCGATGCAGCCCATCCTTCTCATGCCATTTGTGTCACGTCCCCCTGCTTATCCTCTCAAATTCGGAGTTTGACCCAATGGTTTGACCAGTAGGGGCAGCCTAACATGCTAAACTGAATTTAGGGGCCCAGCCTACTCCTCATAAAAAAATTCACTTCCACTTGAATTCCACTTGTATGCTTAGGCCTACCTGAAACAGAAAGAGAAGTGCAACATTGGGGTGGCAGGTGGCCTAGAGGTTGGAGAGACAGACAAGTAGCCAGAAATTTGCGGGAAAAGACAGAACTGAACTGGCAATCTGCTGTGGACTGCTGCTGAACCCTGGCACCATTTCCTGCCATTGTGCCCTGGAGCAAGGCACTTAACCCCTAAAAACGTATCTCGATCCAGGGGTGCTGCTTCCTGGTGGCTAACCCTGTGCCTCTCCAAGTGTGTGTGTATTTGGTGGGGTTGAGATAGACACATTTCTGTATTTCACAAAATGGACACATCCATTCTATTCTATTCAGAGGGCTCATCCCATTAACTTCTTAGGTCAATATGAAAAAACAAATCCAATCATTGGACTACCTCATAGTAATATAGGCCTATTAACACTTCACTCCATATGTATTTGGACAGTGAAGCTACATTTTGTTATTTGTGCTAGAATGTTTCATATTAGGCGACAGTACAGGATGTTACCTTTTATTTGAGGGTGTTTTCATACATACAGTGTATCTGTTTTACCATTTAGAAATGAAAACACTTAATGTATCTAGTTCCCCCGCATTTGAAGAATTCATAAGTATTTGGATAAATTCACTTATTGTGTATTAAAGTAGTCAAAAGTTTAGTGTTTAGTCCCATATTCCTAGCAAGCAATGTCTATATCAAGCTTGTGACTCTACAAACTCATTGGATGCATTTGCAGTTTATTGTGTTTTGGATTATGTTTTGCCCAATAGGAACTGCATGGTGAAAAATGTATTGTGCCAGTTTGGAGTCACTTTTATTGTAAGTAAGAATAGAATATGTTTTTGAACACTTCTATACTGAACAAAAATATAAACGCAACATGCAACAATTTCAACGATTTTACTGAGTTACTGTTCATATAAGGAAATCAGTCAATTGAAATAAATAAATTAGGCCCTAATCTATGGATTTCACATGACTGGGCAGGGGCGCAGCCATGGATGGCCCACCCACTGGGGAGCCAGGCCCAGCCAATCAGAATGAGTTTTTCCCCACAAAAGGGCTTTATTACTGACAGAAATACTCCTCAGTTTCATCAGCTGTCCAGGTGGCTGGTCTCAGACGATCCCGCAGGTAAAGAAGCTTGATGTGGAGTTCCTGGGCTGGTGTGGTTACACGTGGTCTACGGTTTTGAGGCCGGTTGAACGTACTGCCAAATTCTCTAAAACGATGTTGGAAAACGACGTTGGAGGCGGCTTAAATTATCTGGCAACAGCTCTGGTGGACATTCCTGCAGTCAGCATGCCAATTGCACGCTCCCTCAAAACTTGAGACATCTGTGGCATTGTGTTGTGTGACAAAACTGCACATTTTAGAGTGGCCTTTTATTGTCCCCAGCACAAGGTGCACCTGTGTAATGATCATGCTGTTTAATCAGCTTCTTGATATGTCACACCTGTCAGGTGGATGGATTATCTTGGCAAAGGAGAAATGCTCACTAAGAGGGATGTAAACAAATGTGTGCACAACATTTTAGAGAAATAAGCTTTTTGTGCGTATGGAACATTTCTGGGATCTTTTATTTCAGCTCATGAAACATGGGACCAACACATGTTGCGTTTAAATGTTTGTTAAGTATACGTTCATGTGGATGTTACTATGATTATGGACAATCATGAATAAATTGTGAATAATGATGAGTGAGAAGGTTACAGATGCACAAAGATCAAAATATCAAAAAGTGCTAACCTCCCCTGTTATTGGTAATAAATAATAATAATAATTAGTCATTTAGCAGACGCTCTTATCCAGAGCGACTTACATGAGCAATTAGGGTTAAGTGCCTTGCTCAAGGGCACATCGACAGATTTTTCACCTAGTCGGCTCGGGGATTAGAACCAGCGACCTTTCGGTTACTGGCACAACGCTCTTAACCACTAAGCTACCTGCCGCCCATAATGGTGAAAGGTTTGCATGTTTTGTTGTAGCCTCTGAATGGCATCCCACTCATTAGGCCTATTCATTTTTCTTAATCATAGCATTATCAGGATTCATGTAGAAGTGTTCAGAAACATCTTTATTACACACTTAGAAAGAAAATTACTCCAGTCATCATTCACTATTCAGTTACTATTGGGCAAAACATAACCCAAAACAAAACACAACCAAAACAAACTGCAAATGCATCCAACGAGTTTGTAGAGTCACAAGCTCGATGTAGTCATTGCGTGCAAGGAGTAAGGGACCAAATACGGAAATGTTAACCACTTTAATACACTATAAGTGAATTTGTCCAAATACTTATGAATTATTCAAATGTGGTGACTACTAGACTGCACTAGATACATGAAGTGCTTTAATTTCTAAACGGTAAAACAGATATGTATGGAAATACTCTCAACTAAAAGGTAACATTCGGTACTGTCGCCTCATATGAAACATTTGATCTCAAATCCAAAATGCTGGATGGAGTATAGAGAAACATTTAAAGCGTTAGCATCACTCTCCAAATATGGAGGGGAGTAGGTCTACAATGAATAGACCTATAACATTTTTCAGTCTTAATTGATTGATTACTTATGGTATGCAACAATAGCCTACTACGTTGAGTATCCGGCTACGAATGATGCCCCGTCCCAAAATATTTTCTTGGAATGTCTGGTCGCGTGTGGCTGATGCTGATTTCACTGCTTCGCACCAAGTGATCGTACGTTCCCTCATTTACCACCGAGTGGCGCCATTTTATGTTGATTCCACTGCTTCGCACCAAGTGATCGTACGTTCCCTCATTCACCACCGAGCGGCGCCATTTTACCACAATACGCGCGTTGTTCAGTTGCGCGCAACACCCACAGGCCCTACAGAGCTTAGTGAACGTAGTGATAAAATAAATGAATGTTGTATGTTTTCATTGTTTCAATGAGGAACAAATAATCGAGTTTAATTGGTAGTTCCCATAGATTTTCACCGTGGTAAGAGAAATATGTGTTATAGCCTAATAATTTATTTTATGCATAAATGTCTTTATGAGGATGCGGTAGACCTTGCTCTGATGTTAAAATTAACATAGGCCTACAAATTAATTTTCAAAGACCTCTTCCGAACAGAGATACATTTATACATTGGGCAATGGGCATATAGGCCTTTAGACTGACAATATGGGGTAGAAACACACAAAAACACTTGTTTCTTCTTCATTTATGAATATGCAAGTAAAACAGAAATCTAGTTTTATCTGTTCGTTGCATCACCTGCATTTTATTTTGTGGCAATCGAAACTGTTTCATTTCTGTCTGTGCATTAAGTCCAATCATGAGACATTGTAAGATAAAAACTGTAGTAATTTCTTTGTTTCTTGTCGAAAGCTGAATTATTAATGGCAGGTAACACATTTAAGTCATTTAGCAGACGCTCTTATCCAGAGCGACTTACAAATTCAACAGTCGTAATGTTTTAATGCGGAAGCTCATGATACATTTCAGTCATTTAGCAGACGCTCTTATCCAGAGCGACTTACAGTTAGTGAGTGCATACATTTTCATACTGGCCCCCCGTGGGAATCGAACTCACAACCCTGGCGTTGTAAACACCATGCTCTACCAACTGAGCTACACGGGACAAGACTGATATATCCATGTGGACGTTTTGGAAACGGTAATTTACCCCGCTAAATTGTCAATCGATGACATGACACCCAGTTTAATTGCCCGTTTTGATTGATAGTAAAAACATAACAAAGTAGCCTGAGTCGTATATCGCCTATGGCAAACTGGTCGAACGAGTTGGGGTGTATGCTGTCTGCACGCCTTGGCCAATGGAACCAGATCCTCCCTGCAGTGCGTAAGAGCGCAATTTAGGATTTAACCAAGTCTTTGCTGAGGGGCTGGCAGAAGTTCGAGAGACCACGTCGGCGTAAGCACACATCACACAATGCAAGTGTAGTCTTCAGTCAGTCTTCAGACGTCTCATTGGAGTTAGACAGCCATTTAACGTTGCTGCTTTCGAACTATGACTGGAGTATTCGACCGAAGGATTCCGAATTTCAAACCTTCCGACTTCCAGAACCCTTTTCAGCTTTCCACCAACATGCACCACCCGTCTCAGGAATCCCCTACGCTTCCCGAGTCTACGGCCACGGATTCTGGCTACTATAGCCCCGCTGGAGCAGTGCACCATGGCTATTGTTCGCCTAATTCCACCTCGTATGGGAAACCTCTCAATGCCTATCAGTACCAGTACCACGGCGTAAACGGATCTGCAGGAAATTACCCTGCAAAAACATACCCAGACTACAGCGCATACACAGCCTCTGCTTACCACCAATATGCTGGAACTTATAGCAGAGTACAACCACAACCATTAAGTCCGCAAGGTAATTACATAATGTTTTATTGTATTTGTATTAGGCTATTATTATTATTATTATTATTATTATTATTATTATTATTATTATTGAATCAAGTTTGTGTTGTGTTCGAGCTCTCACACACATTTTACATGCGAGTATTTCAACCTGACCTAGGCTATTTTCTCATCATGGTACAATTCTTGAAATCAATATTGGTAAAGGGGTTGGTAAAGTTTTCACCCAGGTTATTCTGTAAAAAGGACGGACTTTTCCTTTACCCGTTAGATTCTTTGCGAGACGCATTGGCTTCAATATCGGCCTCTAAATCGACAGATGTCCTCTTGATTTGATCTCTCTGAAATAGATGGAATATCCAGGAAATATGACTGTGTTATGCAAATACTTTGTTAGTATACCACATATAAAGTAATTGATTTCTTTCTTTCAGAAAAAGAAGTATCAGAACCTGAAGTGAGGATGGTAAACGGAAAGCCCAAGAAAGTCAGAAAACCACGGACAATCTACTCCAGTTTTCAGCTCGCCGCCCTACAGCGGAGATTTCAGAACACACAGTACCTCGCGCTGCCAGAGAGAGCAGAGCTCGCCGCTTCGTTGGGACTCACGCAAACGCAGGTAAATGGGTTACTTTTCGCCAATTTCATTGTATGTTCAGTTTCATTCTGTTTAAAAAAATGTTTAATCTAAATTATCACTTGGTCCATGTTGTTTACATTCACCGGAATTGTCAGTTCAAATTTGCATTGTGTTTACAATATACATGTCATGCGTAAAGTGTGCGTAATGAACGAAAACACCTCACCCCATTCTTGAAAAATTATCGAAAACTTAATTCGTATGAATACTTTTGTATAATGGCATTTTGGGATGTCAATATGCTTTTATTTATTAACTCACTTTGACATATTTCTCATCCATCCCCAGGTCAAAATCTGGTTCCAGAACAAAAGGTCGAAACTGAAGAAAATTATGAAGAATGGCGAGCTTCCACCAGAACACAGTCCGAGCTCCAGCGACCCTATGGCATGCAACTCTCCGCAGTCCCCCGCCGTCTGGGACACGCATGGCCCATCCAGGCCTCACAGCCACCAGGCACAGAACATCAACTCCGCGGCTTCCACCTTTTTGGAAAACTCTGCGTCTTGGTACTCCACCGCTGGTGTCATGAATTCTCACCTCCAGGCCCCCAACTCGATACAGCACTCTTTGGTTCTTGGATCTGGGACGTTATACTGAAACCCAGTTCAACAAATATTTACATTGTATTGGACTCGTGTTTAAAATGTTCAGAGGAATATGCAATGTATTGATGAAAGTCATAGAAGAACGTGTATAATGTGTAAATGTGTGCATGTAATTTATTGCATTTTGGAAGACTAATTAAACGTTTTAAATCGACAATGGAACCCAGAGACTTTTAATGGCGCCCTCCTGAATTATGACAGACTAAAAAAATGGCCTACCTACAAATCCTCCCTCATGATTAGGCCTATAGACAGGCTATTCGCACTGAAAACCAATGACTCCGTAACATTACAAAATTAGCCCACATTCTGAGACACTTTAAATCCATGCACAGATCAAACTTGCCTGGACTGTCTGCGTGCCATATTTGGTCAGTTGTGCACATTTGTGATTCACTTTCAACATTAATTTGGGCACAGATCTATCAACAAGGAGATGGTATAATGAGCTTAGGCTATAGGCCTACAATTAGGCAATTTTAGATGCTGGTATGCCAAAAGGTTAGGCTAGATTTGTTTCGTGTCATGTCATGTAGTTATTCATGTTTAGTACTACAACCTGTTTTATGGTTATGCGCATAGTAACATAGTACGTTATGTTTTGAGCGGATACATTACGGACTAAAACAGAACCTTATCGAAGAGAGCATCGTAGATGATTAGTGTCTATTGGTTTCGATCCCCGGGACCACCCATACGTAAAAATGTATGCACACATGACTGTAAGTCGCTTTGGATAAAAGCGTCTGCTAAATGGCATATTATAGGTATAGGCCTACTATTGCATTATTAGAGTTGTAAATGATGTTCCACTGAAAGACAAATATTCAAGGAATGGTATGCTATTGTTACTACTTTATTAAACAGTCATAACAAAAAATATAATTTAGTTTTTTCTTGTCGTCCGTGGTGAACGAGATGTAAACCAAACAAAAGAATCAAGAATTCACACGATTTAAATCAGATTATTGTGAAGATACACACATTGTTGTTGATACTATTTTCTTGCCGGTTAATATATTATTATTATTGTGCCTATTCTTTAAATCAGGTTAGCACATTTCAGTCTCATGTTTTGGAGTTGCATCTGGATTCCAACCTCCCCCAAAGAACATGGGTGTCGGTCTGACAGACAGTCTGCAGCCGTGCTCTCTTTTTGTCCCCTAGAATTAGTTGCTTTGAATGGCAGAGAGGAGGCGAAGGGCGGTACGAAGATCTGAGACAATTCGCATTCCTGTGGGGGCAGACCGGCTCCAGAGCTCTGCCACTCCCGGCCACAGCCCACCTCCGTCAGACCTTCCGGGTAAAATAAAATCTTCAACATTTGAACATATCATTAGCTGCCAGCAGTAGGCCTCCTACAAAAAGTGTTGCCACTGAATACCACTAAATAAACTTTACTCCACTGAAGCGAAAATCAAGGCCTATGAATGTGTTGTAATTGGGTTCTTGTTCCAAACTTTACATAAAACATGTTATCATTATGCATATATAAACGAATCAACCAAGAAACAATCACACACGCGCGCGCGCACACGCACGCACACGCACGCACACACACGCACACACACACACACACACACACACACACACACACGGTGAGAGGACACATTTACCACAAATTAAATCTGGCTGAATATAGCCTTAGCAAGCAACCAATGCACTTGGGAAAGTTCAGCTGAAATCATTGTGCAAAAAATATAATGGTTTGCCTGAACGCTAATCCAAAACGTCGACGTAGTGCACGTGGTCCCATAATTACACTGCCAGTACTCAAGAATTCTACGGTTTATTTTAATATTATTGTTTATGCCCCCCCCCAACACACACACACACACACACCACACACCACACACACACCATGCCATTATATCGAGAGCCCTGTTAAACTCCAACGGAACATTTTCCACTCCCCTACAAATCGAGTCTAAATAATGACAGTTAGCGTTACTGGACAGCTTCAACTGTAACACTCAAATATAATTATACTCCAGGATTAGGCCGCCATTATCATAATCTGGACATTGACAATTATCTATAATTTGCAAAGATGCGCTTGCTTCTTGATTGCAGAAGGCATTTTTTCTAGCTCACCATCACTAAACAGTGACAGTAATAACAGAACATTTTGCAGGCAATATATAAGAGGTACCGGGGTGTTCAAGCATTTTCACACCTGGATATGCTTACTCAACCACGAGCACTAGAACCGTGTACTGTCGCAGACAGCGTTCCCATTCGAAGCCCAACCTTTTTGACCACTGCTAACACTGTTGTAGGCTAAAGAATCGTATGAAGGTAAGGCTGTTTTTTCTCTGTGAATCACTAGATGAAAGATTGTTGGACACTTTCGTTTTAGAATTTTTAAATACCGAATGCATCTGGTTTGTATAGCCTAGGCTATAGGCTTTAACCTACCTTATTTTAGGTTACATTTGTTATATATTTTTCTAGTTAATTTGTGATAAATAACCCATGTCTTACGCGCTAAATAAAACAACGAAAATTGATCAAATCAGAGCAGCATGCATTCAACACTAGCCCGTAAATATTGACATTCATTCTAGCCTATGTATTTGTCAGGAGTTATTTCCATAGGCCTATATCCAAAGAGAGCCTTTGCCAATTCAGATTTTATAATCAATTACAATCAAGAAGCCAAACTGATCAAATATGATCAGGTTATACTGAAATATATTGCATCAATCTATATCTTGGCCAGAAAACCACGGGGGGCCAGTATGAAAAAATGTATGCACTCACTAACTGTAAGTCGCTCTGGATAAGAGCGTCTGCTAAATGACTAAAATGTAAAAAATGTAAATGAGTGCTGTCACCCCCCGCCCCTTCCAGCTCTATATATTTTTTCATGTAATATTAATCCATTTAATTACATAATATTAAACATGTGCATTGTTTGAGGCTTTTCACAGTTCTGATGCACATTCTAAGAAGAATGTGAATCTTCCTATTGCAACTATTTTCAAAATAGCCTTTAAAATGCATGACCATTTTATGACAATATAAGATTATTTATTGTAAAAGCTAGTGATTTCCTTTGGGTGTGAAAATACTTTGATAGGAGAAATTCCCCACACCACGCACTTTTCTGCTTTACGAGTTACTCTCGGCCAATGTAGGAACGTTTTTAAGTGAAAGGTTGTTTACGAGGGTTTGGGCAATAACTCAGACTATATATATATGCAAATATAGGCCTATAGATATGGTGGTGATAGGGCCTGTAGGTTTTGGTTAAGTGGGGCCCATGCAGGTATACTGTGTGCCAGTGGGGCATCCACGACTTGACAGCTGCAGACACTTTCACATTCTTCTTTTCAACATTGTAATTTCAGATAATATCCCAACCGTTCACTGCTCTCAGCAATTTGTATATGAATAACCTAATAATTTCCCTCTTTTGTTCCGTCTGTGCTACCTCAAATCCAAATAAAGATGCCTTTTAGTATTAAAAGTGATAGAAAATTACAGGTAATTATCTTTGACGGTAAAAACGCTGTAATCAGTGGGCTTACATCAAAAATTACCCTAATTATGCCTGCATTTATGAGAATGGAAAAAAAGCCTCACTTGGATAAAACCAATAAATTGTCCCAAATATCTCCTTCATATTGAACGGGACTGCAGCTGGATGCTTTGTTCAAGATCGATCCCGTGGAGCTTGGCATTTAGCGTCTTGCATTAGGACGGGCAGAGAGGAGAAAAACATTTTGTCAATACTTCTTATAGCCTAATTGAGGCAGAAAATCACAAGATTAACTGGACATGGAGCGACCATCTTTTTCGGGATGAATTGACAAAGGGGAACAGGGTAAGTTAATTTCCTCTAGTGTTGTTTAATGCATTTGACTATAGGCTATTTTGTTCGTTTGCAGTGCATTGGAAATGTATATTTTATGAAGAGGAAACATAGTGTTATGATGGATAGCCTGTAATATTTTCATGAAAAACCTATGGGACCTACATTTTAGAACGTCCATATGACATCTCGACAAGGAATTGCTCATCAGTCATGTATGACATATATCAATCATCTTATCTTGCAGTACAAAACACGAAACTTTGTTTTAAGTCATGGTTTACTCCATTTATGAAAGACAAAACATAAAAAGTGTATGTACAACTAAAATTGAAGAATATATATACAGACAGAATGCTTTGTTTTGCATGTTCGAGAAAAACACTCAGTCAAAGTGAAGTTTACATTTCAACAATATACCCTCGCATAAAGTTCAACCCGCAAAAAAACGCGTGAGTGTAGTCCATTCCGTGCCCAAGTGCTGGGCTAAATGTCAGCGATAGCCTATATTTGGTATGTTGACAGTCAGATGTTGACATGAATGAAAGCATAACAAAGGCAATCCACTGAACAGTCATTGGTAAGTTAATACGGTTAGTTCCTTTATCGTGTGTCATATCACAGAGACTTTGTCCTCAGGTATCCTTCACAAGCAGCCGAGCCTTTTTTCAAGGAAACTCTCTGTTCGAACGCGACAACACTTATGTCTCGAGGCTGACGGAAATCAATTGTCAGGCCTCGGGCCTCCCGCCCTTTACGCGGTCTATCTCTGCATTGTCTCTTGATGTGGGGAGGAGTACCAGTGAGAATAACCGGGCATGTAGCCGTTGGCCGCCATGTTCACTCCTTTGCTGGACGCTGAAACGTCCCATATAGGAGGAATTGCTGGAGAGCGGGGAGACAGGCCGATGGAACTAGGCATAGTAGGGTCGCTCTCGTGCGGGTTGCCACCTGCCTTCAGCAGCTTCTTGAACTTTGACCTTTTATTCTGGAACCATATCTTTACCTGCACGAGATAACAGGAAGGCAACGGAAGACCAGATAACATATAATGTTACTATCATGAATATATTTATTCATTCACATTTTAATAAATAGGCTTATAGACCAACTGAAATGTTGAATATGATTAGAAAACCTACAATACATTATTACAATGCATTCGTGCAGGACTACGTAAAAAAGAAAATATTACGAAGGAATATTAAATTGGTCAACAACAAAAACACAACAACCAGAGCAATTGTAGGGTAATACTAATAATAATACATGCTAATAATATGCCTAATAATAATACGAGTAATACATGATAATAAAGGGCTAATAATAATACAATAATGTATACCCTTCTGTATAATAATTCATGTTTTGAAAATACCTGTGTCTGTGTTAGTCCGAGAGATGCAGCCAGCTCAGCGCGTTCTGGCAGGGCGAGGTATTGTGTTTGCTGGAAACGGTGGTTTAAAGCTTGAAGCTGCAAACTAGAATAAATCGTCCGAGGCTTGCGAATCTTCTTGCCTTTCCCGTTGAAACGAATTTCTCCGTTTTCAATCACTGTTGTTTTCTGCTGCTCTGCAACAAAAAAAAGGGCAATGTTAGTCCACTACATAAGGCCAAAAATATTCCACAACAAATAGTTAAGAATTCCTCAAATCATGTTTTTTCATTTCGTAGATTATAATGCCCATTTAAATGGCTAAATAGCCCTATCTAATAAGGAAAATATGATACATTCGGTTATATTAAATCCAGACCACTGATACATATTCACATGTCACATTTGCTCAATCTGATTGTAATCATCCTTGAATCCTCTGTCATGTTTAGGATATTGCTCATAATGACATGTCAATTAAATGCTAATTACAACTTTCAAAGCGAGTAGACCGCCTAATTCCAAGAATAATTCGTGAGGATTCCTCGCTTGTCATTATACCCCGTGCAAAGCATGGTCATAGAATGGGATCTGGGGGAGTATTCTAAAGCAAAAAGAGACCATGAAATAAACATCGATGTAGAGAAAAACGAGGCAACAGATAAAATGTAATTCAGACACAATTTCAAATTAATTCGCCATTCAATGATCTGCTGGACGTTTATTGGGCTTGATCTCGTTCTTGACCGATTTGATAAGAAATACATATCATTCGCATTTTTATCGCTGTTCATGAAAACGATATAAAGCATATTTCTTCTCATGAATGGAAAAGTGTCTTACCTGTGCCGTCTAACCTTGTCTGGCCGCCAGTTGTGTTATTGTGGTAGGACGGCAGGTACGGGCTGTGATGGGGGTGGCTCACGTAGGAGTACGGTAGCGACCTGTTGTAGGAATTGGTGCCGGAGTACGAAGAGTTATCGTGCTGATGGTGAGCTGGTTGCGACCCGGAATGGAGACAGTGCAGCGGGTAGTGGCTGGCGGCCATCGACGGAGAGCTCTGCTGTGAGTGAGACTGCTGACCAAACTCCATGAAAGCAGACTTGGACGAGTCCTGAGCCTCCAAACCGTCAGCCATCGTAGTCATGGTCATCATCAAATTTTCTGCCTTGAGCGCACTCACCCCCTCTCTCAAGTCCAAATGGGTTCTCTCGCTGTGTTGTTGTCTCTCTCTCCTCAACGGACAGATATTGTCCCATTAACACCTGAATTTCGCAAGTTTCTTCGATTTTTTTCCTCCTCTGATTGTCTCACTCGGTATGGCGCAAAGTGGGCATAAGTTAAGGCAGATTTAAGGTGGATTCTGTTAAAATTGAGTCCTTGCTTCCAGACTTGATGCAGACACTACAAGTAAAATGGTTTGTCTCCAAAGGGCAGCGCCTTCCGATTGGTCATTCAACCCAACGTCATCAGTTGTGTGCTTCATGGAGATTTCAGTGCAAGTTAACCCACCTTACCAACTCCCACCGCAGCCACAACCAGGATAACCTCATTCCTACAGACAATAGTCAAACGCAAGAAGCTTGTATAATAATTATGGAAGCCCTTTGGAATAGTCAATTTGTTTAAGGATTAATCCCCAACCCCAAATTACACACAGCCTACGGTTTGATTTAGCTTAATGGACGAATATAATTTTGAAAACACCATATCATCACCCTGGAAATATACTGACACAATTTCCATACCGTCGTAATGATTAGGTTATTCAAACAAAATTACATGCAACAAATCAACAAGATGACAAAAACAATTTAGTCCTATTTCAGATAGGAAGGATGGATGTCGTGGTTAACCGATTGTATATTTGATCCTTACTGAAATAAGACGCATGATTCAGTAGGCTCACACTCTTAGAAAAAAAGGTTCTGGATAGAACCATAAAGGGTTCTATTGCTTGTTTCATATATGGCACCACTTAATGTTCTATATAGAACCCCAGGGGATCTTCTTCACTGAACCAAAATTGGTTCCATAGAACCCTTGGTTTCCATATAGGGTTCTATATGGAACCAATTTCGGTTCTATATAGAACCCAAAGGGGTGCCATATATGAAGCAAGCACAGAACCCTTTTGGGTGCTATTCAGATACTTTTTTTTCTAAGAGTGTATGAAATACTTGCAAATTATACAGTTTGCGGTTTGGCAAAATCTGTTGCAATATAAACTATCAATGCAAATGCAATAAAACGGTCTTTAAATGTACTTTTACATAGCCTATCATTTTTTAAAAAAAACATTATTGTCAACACGTTTTTCCCCATGGTGTGGCATTAATTTATTTCAAAATGGTGATGAAAAAGCAATTATGGTCGCAATCAGTTAAAACCAAAACCTCTTTGATTAACCACCACACTTAATTCAAATTGGAGCTATAAAATTAAGAACAATTCGCCTGTAATGATTATGGACTGGGTTTATTTTGGGAAGGTGGAATAAAACTGGATATAGCATAAATTATCCCCTAATTATACGCCAGTGTCGCCTCAAGTATCCTCTTACCAAAAATGGTTGTCTAAATGCAGCGTTTAGTTTCAATTTTCTCCCTTTCTATAACAAGAACATGGTACCTTGCTATTATTGCCAAGCTTGTTATTTACTTTGTGGGATTTAAAAAGTGCACAACCCAGCCGGAAAATCATTTTCCAGCAGTGGACCAAGCGAGAAGCACAGAGACAGTTGGTAGATATGAAATATATGAAATGCCTTTTGATATTGGATTTTAAACCAAAGCCATCATATAAAAACTAAACGTTTTAGGATACCTCTATATGGACATTCATATAGGTAAGAGACCCCAAAGAAAGATACATTTCTTCTGCATGATGGATTTTTATAATTCTTCGTATTTTTGTTTGTAAAGGCTATATGGGGATTTATGCATTTGTTCAGATAAATTGAATGAGGTAGGAATCAATGCAATTCTTAGTAACCTTAATACGGGAATTTGAACAGGCTTGACCTGAGATATAATAGCCTAGAAGTCGTCGTCCCTGAATGATCTAACACACTGTAGAACGCCTCACCCAGAGTTCCACCTCAACACGCAGGACAGAAACCAGATCCATACCTTATCTAATCGGATTTAAATGGCACAAGCCAAACATTGAGGGGCTTTTCCGTGCTGTTGCTCGCATGCTTCACTATCTTGGTACTTTATTAGTTGAGACATTATAGTTTATTACCTTTTGGAGAGACCGAAGCATCACCTACCTACCGTGACAGTTTTATGACTTCCGAACATGTTTTCTGTGTAATGTGGAAGTATAGTGTCCCGCAGGCGTGATAGGAAGCTGTACACCAGCGGAGATTATTGAGGTGGTGAAAATAGTGAAAGATCACTGGCTTTTTTTTGTTTTAAATGGTCTGAGGACACAGTGTGATGATGGACGTAGGCTATAGTTTTTTTTGGGGAAACATAACATTTCAAATGTGATGATATGGTGCATTTATTTTCTAAATAGTAAGCTATAAATCCAATGTATATAATTGTTATAACCATCATTTTTTCAGATTAAGTATATTTGCTTATGTTAATGCTGAATAATTTTATAAAGTATATACACATACATATATTCATACACAGCTATGTCACCTGTGATACAAATCAGTATTCGACGTCCATCCATGTCTGAGGACGTCGGGCGATGACGTGGAAGCCGGCCACTAGGGGCAACAGTGAGTGTTGTTACCTTCAAGTAGGGTTCGGTTTTGCTAGGGCCTTGCAAACGGGGATGGTGGATGGGCATAAGCATCTGCCTCCGATTCCAAAATTCTGAGTTAATTCCTAAGTTTAAAATTAAACACTTCGAAATGTGATGTTTGGAACAACTTTGAAAGGTGAAGTTTGAGAAACATGGATGCACTCACTAACTGTAAGTCGCTCTGGATAAGAGCGTCTGCTAAATGACAAAAAAAAAAAAAAATCTGACGAGAGAGCATACATACATGCATACATACATAGCTACATACACACATACATAAATGTACAAAATACATAGGCCTAGTTATATATGTTGCTCTCTTTTCAAGACCTAAATGACTAAAGATATTTTTATTTTTGGCCCTAATTCAGGGGAGATTATGCCTCAAATTACCCAAAAATGTATATAATAATGAACAAATGGCAGCTATGAAAAACTATTTTAGTTTTGGCATGAGTAGTAGGTGATTGACCTTCAGCTTGAAATCAATGGTTGTGATGATTTACAGAAGTGGTCTTTAATTCAAGCTGTCCTACAAAGGTGATAGATGACTCTCTAAAATCACTCAAACATCAAACCACTGGGAATAGGCATGGATTCCTAAACTGGAACTGCATGGGCTATGAGTTACTTGCACAAAAAGTCTGCCTTTTAGAGGAACATAATGCACAATATGAATAGCCTATATAACACATTTTAAAATAAATTGTACTACTATTAATACTACTACTAAGACTCATAATAAATAATAACAGTGGTTACTATCAATCATTATTACTGAGGTAAAGGCCTATTGCCTTATAAGTCTCTTCGAACAGGAACTGTGTGTGTGTGTGTGTGTGTGTGTGCATGCGTGCAGGTGTGTATGATTATGGCTGTCTGTCTTTATGTTAGCCTGTCTGTGTGTGCGCATATGTGTGTGTCTGCGCGTATATGTATGTATGTGTGTGTGTGCCAGCGTGTGTGTCTGTGTCTGTGTGTCTTTGTGTCACATGTGTTTTTGACGCTTTGCGTCTCTGTGTAGAAAATAGCGACATATGTTTAATCGTATTTGAGCGTTAATATGTAGCCCGCTGAGAACACATTAATTTCTCTGCCAAGTGGCAGAAATATGAATGCAGAAATATGTATGTAAAGTCATCTCCTTGATTGTAGAGCTCGGTTTTCAGGAACGTTTGGAACGTGGGGACTTGCCAATCTAGTGTCTCTCTTCTCCAGAACTCAAACCCATAGGCTCTTCACAGACTTACAGGCGTCGATGGATTTCCATCGCTACGGTGTAAGGGAAATGGCGAGGGGAAAGCGAACGCAGATAGATACCACACGCAGCTGTCTAAAATGGGTCACCGAAATACAGCTGTCTAACAAGGGTCACCGTAATATCAATCAAAAGGGGAGCAATGAGCATCTGCAGTCCCCCAAACATCACCAGACGGAGTTCCTTGTTTGCTCATGGCAGAGCTAGGCTAACCCTTCACCATATAGCGCAAGACCTACGCACTTTTACGCACGAAGACTGTGCGTAAAAGTGTGGAACGTAAATCATCCAGGCATCCATATAGGCTATACAGTATTACGGTCACAATAACAAAACATTGCTGTTTATTTGCATGTTTAAATGAATAGGCTACAGTAGGGATGGGCAACTGGCAGTGAAGGCCCTCGGATCAAACCCCCACCCCAAAAAGCTATAAATGTTCCTCTCCACCCCATGGCAAAATGAGTAGAATTGAACGAAATTAATTCTATATTCTATATATTTTCTCCGCCACATGGCAAAATGTTTAGAATTGCAGCAAACTAGCTTTAAAACAGCAACATTTTCTCTACACCACATGGCAAAATGAGTAGATGTGTACGAAATGAACTCATGATGAGTTCAGATATGTTTGTGTCCTCCACAACCATCAACGTTGCCCATCCCTGTGCTACACTGATCTGACTCATTTCAATTGAAGCCAAGGGATCTTTCTCAATCATCAGAATCATATAATACAAGGGCGACTCAACCCAAACATGACGATTTCTATAAGAGCATAACAGCAGGATAGGTAGGTGAAGGTATAGGCTACAACTAGGGACTAACTGGCAATTCGTGCGGTCATTTTGGCCTCAATTATTAAACATAAACAAGGAGCTGCACCATTACCCTCCTTAGTCAAATTGATTTTATTCAACACAGTCCAAACTACTGAACTAAAAGGTGACTCACACACACACCACATTTTTTTATTAAGCTCGGCTGTTTCTTCTTCTCGCCTTCTCTGGAAACACTATGTTTACTTGTTTAATGATTACTCTGTCGACTGAAACAGCCTGAAGCTAAGACAGAGCTTTGGAAACGAACGATCGACTAAGAAACACCAATAAAGTGATTTCTGATAATTTTATCCAAATTATGAATGATCGAAACACTCAGAATGCATTGTTTTGTTGAGGTTATTCATGGTCACTATGAGAAAGTGGTCACTACATGAACACCGTTTGTTAGGTGCCAAGGCAACACCTAAAAAACTAGCATTTTTATCAAATTAATTTATCATGAGGTTGACTTTCTCCCTGATGGTTTATATCAAGTGAATGTCTAGCTAATATTAAAAACATAGCCTATACTGAGGACAAACATGTACTTATTGTGATTGTCTTATTGGTTATGCAAATACAAACCCATCTCACAATATGGCCTAATGTTATCTGCATAGTGTTTTTTACAGGAAGAGCCTAATGACTCAGGCCTATCACTGATTTACAAATTGGACGATTTATTTCCAACAAGATGTCTACGCAGCAATTAATCGTAATTAAGCTGCTGGCTGAGCCGAACACCTTTTATCTTCGATGGGGACAAATAAGAACACTGTGCTTTCTCTCGCTCTCGACTTAATGCGCGACGTTATTAGGTCTGACAGCACACAGCTCGGGTTTGAAGGAGAGGATTTCCCCGAGAGATGACAGAGAGGAAGGCCAGCAATCATGGGCTTTTTAAAAAATCAGAATGTACTGTTCGATGCCGTTTATCCCTGATGATAGAAAATTGCTCTGTTGCCAGGACGCTGCTGCCGAAGTAGAGGGCAAGAGTAACATTTCCATTTTCCAGTTTGAAAGCCATTAAAATGAATTAGTAAAATGGGAGAAAAAAGTCCTCCTGGTAAACAAAGGGGGCAAAGAAAGATTCATTTTTGTTGCCGTGAGCCAGTTTTTCATTTCGTAATTTTTTCGTTTGCAGCTACAGCGGGAAAGGCCTTCGGTTCAACACTTGCAAATCACAAAGCCTTCTAATGTACTTCAAAGGCAATAGGTAATTTATTTCCAAACCTCTTGAAATATAATTGGTGTTATATGTCTTTTATCCTCTATATCCATACTGTAAATAGCATTTTTTTTTTTGCCATTCTTGAAGAATAGTACGCATGCATAGCCCAGTATGTGCAACTGAAAAACTAAAACAATAAATGCAAAATATGCGGCAGGTAGCTTAGTGGGTAAGAGCGTTGTGCCAGTAACTGAAAGGTCGCTGGTTCTAATCCCCGAGCCGACTAGGTGAAAAATCTGTCGATGTGCCCTTAAGCAAGGCACTTAACCCTAATTGCTCCTGTAAGTCGCTCTGGATAAGAGCGTCTGCTAAATGACAAAAATAAAAAATAATATGGACACAATCGCGTATAGGCTTATAGACACTACCTTTTTAAATAGATCAATGTATTTGAGGAGCAACATCTCATAACTGCAGCTTCTAGCTTTGGTCTGCATTGGCAAAATTTGTCAGATGATAAATGTAGTGGAGTTGAATGATGGGTTAGCATGTCAACTTGCACATAGAGGCCACTGTTGTTTAGGCGTGCAGAGGCCAAATCACATATTTTGGATAAAGAAGTTCCCATGTGTGCGAAAATCCTAGAACTGCCAATGGTGCCCTAAAAGTCACGGATACGTTCATATTTTAATGCCACAGTAGTGTTATCACTGTTG
Organism: Coregonus clupeaformis; assembly: GCF_020615455.1. Classification (NCBI taxonomy): domain Eukaryota; kingdom Metazoa; phylum Chordata; class Actinopteri; order Salmoniformes; family Salmonidae; genus Coregonus; species Coregonus clupeaformis. Next base: position 42,737,384 of record NC_059199.1, read on the forward strand.
TAGTCTACATCCCAAAACAATATATAAATATTCACAATTTCACATATATTCACATAGAATCGAATACATTATTTGCTATTAATATAGGCTAATTATTTTATACATAATATTATCATCAGAATTATTAACAAGCCTATTTGCATGTAGGCTCCCCATGTGAACGTTTTCCTGGGTTGAGTGTTGGCTAACATGGTGCTGCAACTGATCATGTTTTAAGAATCCTTTATTCCGCGCAGACTATGATAATGCACCTTTGAGCTTCAACTATAAAACAAAAAAATCTACATATTCATCTTGGAGATCCCGCGGCGGGGCCTTCCACTGAAGAGGAATTATTGTGCATATTTGAGTCTGAACAGGCAGGTGGCTATAACTCCAACAGGGTATTCCTATACAGTTGTCCGCAATGCTATCTCTAGTCTACTCCATACGGCGATGTAAATTACAATCACTGCAGTGTATTAATAGTTAATAGTTAATACACTGTGCAGCATGGCTCACGGTGCGAGAGACAATACTTCTATGACAAATTATGGGACGCTAAATTGGGGTCATGAGCTGGTAATTCACGAGATTGATAGATCAGTGCACACGTTAGGGTTTGATAGAGTAAAGTCTGCTGTCCTCATCTCAGAAAATAGATTTAATTAAATTTGTTGTAAATACAAAACAAACGAATGGGTGACAAACATTGGGTAGAGGGATAAGGAAAACTATGGAAAAAACTATGTCATTTTTCTTAGAAAAATATTTATGTAATTTAGTTGATGTGGACTGGGACAATCCACATAAAAAAATCAACATTTCAGTTTTCACATCAGTGTGCTGGAGTTTTAAAAAACAACGAGGCCCAATTCACAGTTGCTGGGCAGGTAAAAAAATAAGAAAAAATAAAGTTATTTAAAAAATCCCACAAATCTTAATTTTTTCGTCATAATCAGCATTTAGTGAAATTCTGATATGACCGAGTTGCTTGTGCATGCATGTCGGCTGGTGGGTAAAATCCTCTAGCCTGCACCACGCTGTGGTGGGTAAAGTCATCTACACAACGCTGTAACCCCTGGAAGGGATAAGTGAACAGATGTGGTGTAAGAAACCTCAGACCTAATGATTCATGTGGCATACAGTCTGGAACATAAACATATTACACTATTCAGTAGAGAGGATAACGGCTAACAGACAGTTATGAAAAATAACTATGAGAATCGCATTTCTGTACATTTTCAAAAAAATTAGGAATATAGACTTAGGCATGGAAAAAAACAATTTACAGGGTGAATTTCCTCGGGTTGGAAAGGCTAACATTTTAACATCCAAAAATAACAATATTTCAACAAAATTGAGAGAAATTAAAATCCTTGATGCAACAGAACCAACTGCACATTGCAGTTGGACAGAACAGGAGTTGCACATAGCAGATAACACAATTCACAATACAAATTTGAGCAAATTGACCTACATTCGCTTAAACAAGAGAACTTGCACTGACGAAAGTGGGAACCATGGAGGAAGTGGCACAGACAATGCATTTATGCCTGTAACAAAAGGAGCATGTAATTTAAGAGCACAGAGTGACCTGAGGCGGAAAAAAACGAAGAAAGAAAAATCGCACCTGGTCATGTGCACTGTGACTGACAGCCCAACTCATTCACTGGGCTGCCATGGTTCTCATAAAAACAACAATGCAGGAGTTGTCAGATTATATTTCCTAACTATTGTCTACACCGCCCCCAAAAACACCTACCTGAAACTGCATTTCGAGGGGTATACTCATGGCCAATATTTTGAAAGCTGAATTAAAGTAACTATGGCTTTGATTGCGAAATGCATTTATTGTTTTCACGCACGTTCTAGGAGAAATTGTCTTCTTGGTCCATATCCCAATGTTACAGTAAATTGCTAAATATTTTCCTAAAAGACATCAGCCACAACTAAATAGATGGAGATGACAATAAATTAATATACAGCCCATTATTCCTCTTATACGAAAAGATGTTCAAACGAGTTTAAGGCTTTGTTGTTCATTAACTGAATGAACATCAGAGACAAAATGCAATATGAAATAGTTTGGGGAATGGCCTCATCTCCGAGCTCGGAGACAGATGCTGTTATGGCAGGTAGCCCTATGCGGCGCAGCTGGCATCGAATCCCCCGCGCTGGGAGAAAGGAGTTCCAATGATGGGCCTTAGCTGGTGGTGGTGGGGAGGTGGAGGGTAACTTTTGCTGTAATGCATCAAGTAAGAAAACATGGGTAAATTTGACATGTAAATACATTCCAAGATTTATGCCCATTGGTTGAGAAAGAGAAAGGTGATGATTGCAAGAGTGTGCCCATTGGTTAAACACAAGCGTGAGGAATGTGCATTATTGTGCCTTGCTTATAGGCTATAAGGTAATATAGGTGAATGACATTCTGCACGTGGCTAATATTAAAATAGGAAGAGAGACATGATGCTGATGATTAAGTTTGTAAACACTTATGTACTTATGTATGCCACAATGCCTGTAGAATATGAATCTATGTTTATTATATTATGCCTTACTGTATGAAGTTAAAGCGAGCTAGCCATTCAGACCAGCCTTACTGTATGAAGTTAGAGTGAGCTAGCCATTCAGACCAGGCTTACTGATTGAAGTTAGAGCGAGCTAGCCATTCAGACCAGGCTTACTGATTGAAGTTAGAGCGAGCTAGCCATTCAGATCAGCCTTACTGTATGAAGTTAGAGCGAGCTAGCCATTCAGACCAGGCTTACTGATTGAAGTTAGAGCGAGCTAGCCATTCAGACCAGCCTTACTGTATGAAGTTAGAGCGAGCTAGCCATTCAGACCAGGCTTACTGATTGAAGTTAGAACGAGCTAGTCATTCAGACCAGCCTTACTGATTGAAGTTAGAGTGAGCTAGCCATTCAGACCAGCCTTACTGATTGAAGTTAGAGCGAGCTAGTCATTCAGACCAGCCTTACTGTATGAAGTTAGAGCGAGCTAGCCATTCAGACCAGGCTTACTGATTGAAGTTAGAGCGAGCTAGCCATTCAGACCAGCCTTACTGATTGAAGTTAGAGTGAGCTAGCCATTCAGACCAGCCTTACTGATTGAAGTTAAAGCGAGCTAGCCATTCAGACCAGCCTTACTGGTTGAAGTTAAAGCGAGCTAGCCATTCAGACCAGCCTTACTGATTGAAGTTAGAGCGAGCTAGCCATTCAGACCAGCCTTACTGATTGAAGTTAGAGTGAGCTAGCCATTCAGACCAGCCTTACTGATTGAAGTTAAAGCAAGCTAGCCATTCAGACCAGCCTTACTGATTGAAGTTAAAGCGAGCTAGTCATTCAGACCAGCCTTATTGATTGAAGTTAAAGCGAGCTAGCCATTCAGATCAGCCTTAGTGATTGAAGTTAAAGCGAGCTAGCCATTCAGACCAGCCTTACTGATTGAAGTTAAAGCGAGCTAGCCATTCAGACCAGCCTTACTGATTGAAGTTAAAGCTAGATAGCCATTCAGACCAGCCTTACTGATTGAAGTTAAAGCTAGATAGCCATTCAGACCAGCCTTACTGATTGAACCATCATAAACTACATTTGACTTTCGTAGTTCTGGATCACAGAACAAGGAGAGCATTCGTTTTATGGTCACTCTGGAAGATCATTTGTATTGCTAGCCATATCATTTAGTTATTAATGCATTGCTGTCACGTTCGTTGAAGGACGGGTCAGACCAAGGCGCAGCGTGATATACGTACATGTTTATTAAACCAAATAAGCACCCAACAAAACAATAAACGAAACGAAACGTGAAGTCCAAGGTAGAACACACACAACATACCTCACACGGAACAAGATCCCACAACTAGACAGTGCCAATAGGCTGCTTAAGTATGGTCCCCAATCAGAGACAACGAGCGACAGCTGCCTCTGATTGGGAACCACACCGGCCAACATAGAACTAGACATACTAGATCCTCATACATAGAACAAGCACAACAAGGAATATACACACCCTGACTCAACATATAAGCGTCCCCTGAGTCAGGGCGTGACAGTACCCCCCAAAGGTGCGGACTCCGACCGCACAACATAAACATAACAGGGTAGGGGCCGGGTGGGCATTCCGCCTCGGAGGCGGGTCCGGCTCGGGGCGTGACGACCTCTCACTCTCCGCCTCCCTGTTGCGCCCCTGGTCTGGTCTAGACCTCGGCGTGCTGCTTCCCCTCTCCTTCCTCCCACGATACGCCAGGCCCTGTCTGGACCCTGGTGTGGGAGACCCCGAACCTGGAGAGGGGCTGACGTCATGGTCTGGACTGGAGCCGCTGACCGGAGCTGGACTGGGCACCGGTGGAGCGGACTGCTCTGGCTCCGGAGTGGAGCCGCTGACCGGAGCTGGATCAGGCACCGGTGGAGCGGACTCCTCTGGCTCCGGAGTGGAGCCGCTGACCGGAGCTGGACTAGACCCCGGTGGAGCGGACTGCTCTGGCTCCGGAGTGGCACTGCTGACCGGAGCTGGATCAGGCACCGGTGGAGCGGACTGCTCTGGCTCCGGAGTGGAGCAGCTGACCGGAGCTGGATCAGGCACCGGTGGAGCGGACTGCTCTGGCTCCGGAGTGGAACAGCTGACCGGAACTGGATCAGGCACCGGTGGAGCGGACTGCTCTGGCTCCGGAGTGGAGCAGCTAACGGGCACGGGCCGTGCCGGACTGGACAAACGCACCACTGGTCTGGTGCGAGGAGCAGGCACGGGCCAGACAGGACTAGGAACACGCACCACTGGCTTGGTGCGAGGGGCAGGAACGGGCAGGGCCGGACTGGCGACGCAAACCACTGGCTTGGTGCGAGGAGCAGGAACAGGCCGGGCCGGACTGGTGACGCGCACCACTGGCTTGGTGCGAGGAGCAGGAACAGGCCGGGCCGGGCTGGCGACGCGCACCACTGGCTTGGTGCGAGGAGCAGGAACGGGCCGGGCCGGACTGGGAACACGCACCACTGGCTTGGTGTGGGGAGCAGGAACGGGCCGGGCCGGACCGGACTGGCGACACGCACCACTTGCTTGGTGCGAGGAGCAGGACTGGGTTCCTTTATTAACCCCCGCTCCTTCTGCTGCCTAACCAACTCCTCTCGCCGTGCCTCTACTTTTTCCTTCTCCCTTTTAGCCTCCTGTAGCGCCTCCCTCTGACCGAATAACTCCTGCTCCCTCTGAGCCAACAGCCCCCGTAACATGGTGGCCTCCTCTCCTAACCTGCAGATCCGCCCTTTCACGGCCTCCTGCTGCCTCGTCGTCCACACCGTGTGCCCCCCCCCCAAAAATGTTATTTTGGTTGCCTTTCGTGTCTCCGTCATCGGCACTGTTGGCGCCGTTTCTCCTCTCCTACCTGGGCATCCTCCTTCATCGCCTTCCGATAACGGACGGCTTCCTCCTCCGTAATTCTCCCCCAACCGAGGAGGACATCTACTAATGTAACCTCCTGTTGAGTCCCAGGCGTTTGCTCCTTCTTGGCACGCTGCTTGGTCCTCGTTTGGTGGGATCTTCTGTCACGTTCGTTTAATGACGGGTCAGACCAAGGCGCAGCGTGATATACGTACATGTTTATTTTAACTATTAAACACACAACAAAACAACAACCGAAACGAACCGTGAAGTCCAAGGTAGAACACACAACATACCTTACAAGGAACAAGATCCCACCACTAGACAGTGCCAATAGGCTGCTTAAGTATGGTTCCCAATCAGAGGCAGCTGCCTTGGTCTGACCCGTCATTAAAGGAACGTGACAATTGCCTAAGTACCCAAGCTCTTATTTCCATTAGTTCCAACTGCCATTTTCAAGTTGAGGGTTTTAGACTTTTAGACTTCTGGCCATTTGACCCAACTAGCCAATCATTGTGATCAGTGCGCTTTGAAATGCAACAAACCTCACCAAAGGGCTCATTCAACAAAACTCAAAAGAGACTGAAGGGGTGCTTAACTAAGGACCAAAGATCTTAAATCATGACTACAATTACCCAAAAGTCAATGATGCAACAACTACCAGAAATTACTCATTCACCTTCCTCATATCAAATCTTTCAATACTACATACATGTAGCTATGGCACCATTGTTCTCCATTAGCTTGAAACATGAGCGGTTGCATTGGATCAACCTGCAAACTAGACACTATCTTGATGTATTCAACAAATTGGTTACCATCTGTCCTTGTATTCAGAGTGGGGTATACTGTATTATATAAGCTGTAAAGCTAATACCAGTCCAGCTAGATGTAAAGAAAGCCAGCCAGGTGTAAGCTATGTATGACATCATTTAGTGCTGGTTGTTTTTCCTGTCACGTGAGTACTGTCATCATGATGGCAATCACGTCCAATTGCAGATTAAATCATGAAATCTTTATAAGTCAGAGTGTTTTCACATTTTCTTAAATGAATTGACCGTTTACAAAATAAATATTGAGCACAACTCCACTTGAATTTGAACAAGAACAATGAGGGCTGAAATCGTTAAGGGAAATGCAATGATTGAAATGGAACAAAGACATTTTGTTGTCTCAATATCATGACATAAGGAGATTAATGGCAAATAATTGTATGATTAACCATTTTTATTGCATTTCCCTCTCCTCATGTTTCTTTCACCATCTCTCCACTCTCTCTTCTCTCCATTTCAACCCCTGAGTGTTTTTAACTATTTGTACCCCACTACCACCGTCTGTCACCCTCCCCAACCCTATATTTCTCTTTCTCTTCATCACTCAATCCTCCTACTCCTCTCTTCTCTCCCATCTCCATCCTCTTTCTCTTCCAACCACCCCATCATCCCCTTCTCCATCTCCTCCTCCTCCTCCTCCTCCTCTTCCTCACCTTGCCCCCTCTTTCTCTCTCCCCCAGACCTCCTCGCCCCCTCTCCTCTCCTCACCCTATACCCGTCAACCCCCTCTCTCCCTCTCTCACCCCATCCCCCACCCTCCCCCACCCCCTCTCTCCCTGGTTGGTTTCCACAGCTGCAGAGAGTGAGGGGAGAGATGACCGACCAGAGAATTGGCCCCTGGGAGAGCGGCGGGCCATCCTGGTGCTATTAGGCTCCTGGCTAATAATAGGCGTTTCAGTCCGGGAGGAGATCAATCAGGGGGAATCATGGGGAATGTTCAGAGCAGCACTTTTACACATCAGCCCAGATGGATGAAATTACACTTGTCTGTTTTTAGTTGCATTACTCCCAAATTGGTTGTCTACTTTTTTCCTATCACTTATTCTCTCTGCCTCTCCGTCCTTTCTCTCTCTCTTTCTTTCTCCCCACATTCATGTGTCATTGGGCTACTAAAAGGATTCAGGCGCAAAATTCCCTGTCATTTTTGTATTTTCCTTTGCTTAGCCGCACTCTCCTGCTCGATTCTCTGTCACTTGGACTTAGCTGACATCACTTGAGGTCTCGTCTTATACGTTGTTTTACTTCCAGTGATTGGGCTGGGTTATGTGCAATTTTATTCTTTGTATAAATGAACATTTTTGTAAAAAATGATTTGCACAGTGAAAGGATAAGTATTGAATACCTGAATAATGAGTAATAAATACCCTTATTTCAGTACACATTTGAATGCAATATTGCATCTATTCTACTACCACATATACCTTCAATCTATTTGTGTAGGCCTGTGTAGAATGAAGACAAACTATTTTCTGACATGCTTTTTCTTTTAATAATATTACAGCTCCTGAAATGCATTGAATGAAATATTTAATATTTCAATCTGATTGTATCAAATCTAAATAAATAGTTCAGAAAATAATGTAATACTGAGTTGTCTTTACTAAGACTGGGCATGTTGTGGCGATGTGTTCTGTGGTTCCATATGTGAACAAAGACAACAGTGGGGCAATGGAATCAGACACTGAGGAATCTTGACTGGAACAAAGGACAACTCCAAAGGCACTATACATTATACATACCAATGGTAGAGACACAACAATGAAGACAGACCAATATCAGGGACACACAAAGATGGAGATATACTGTATATTACTTCCTCTATCACCGTAGAGGGATAACAACTCTCTTGAGATTAATGAGAGTGAAATTATGTGTGCTATGCCATGTGTCATTTCCAGCCTCCCCATACTCCGACCTTTCTAGAATGTTCAGTGGCAGCGCGGGGCAGTCAGACAGGTGAAGCACGGAGGGCTCATTTGAAGGCAGTGCATAACAGCTACAGTGGGGGAAAAAAGTATTTAGTCAGCCACCAATTGTGCAAGTTCTCCCACTTAAAAAGATGAGAGAGGCCTGTAATTCTCATCATAGGTACACGTCAACTATGACAGACAAAATGAGAAAAAAAATCCAGAAAATCACATTGTAGGATTTTTAATGAATTTATTTGCAAATTATGGTGGAAAATAAGTATTTGGTCAATAACAAAAGTTTCTCAATACTTTGTTATATACCCTTTGTTGGCAATGACACAGGTCAAACGTTTTCTGTAAGTCTTCACAAGGTTTTCACACACTGTTGCTGGTATTTTGGCCCATTCCTCCATGCAGATCTCCTCTAGAGCAGTGATGTTTTGGGGCTGTCGCTGGGCAACACAGACTTTCAACTCCCTCCAAAGATTTTCTATGGGGTTGAGATCTGGAGACTGGCTAGGCCACTCCAGGACCTTGAAATGCTTCTTCGAAGCCACTCCTTCGTTGCCCGGGCGGTGTGTTTGGGATCATTGTCATGCTGAAAGACCCAGCCACGTTTCATCTTCAATGCCCTTGCTGATGGAAGGAGGTTTTCACTCAAAATCTCACGATACATGGCCCCATTCATTCTTTCCTTTACACGGATCAGTCGTCCTGGTCCCTTTGCAGAAAAACAGCCCCAAAGCATGATGTTTCCACCCCCATGCTTCACAGTAGGTATGGTGTTCTTTCGATGCAACTCAGCATTCTTTGTCCTCCAAACACGATCGAGTTGAGTTTTTACCAAAAAGTTCTATTTTGGTTTCATCTGACCATATGACATTCTCCCAGTCCTCTTCTGGATCATCCAAATGCACTCTAGCAAACTTCAGACGGGCCTGGACATGTACTGGCTTAAGCAGGGGGACACGTCTGGCACTGCAGGATTTGAGTCCCTGGCGGCGTAGTGTGTTACTGATGGTAGGCTTTGTTACTTTGGTCCCAGCTCTCTGCAGGTCATTCACTAGGTCCCCCCGTGTGGTTCTGGGATTTTTGCTCACCATTCTTGTGATCATTTTGACCCCACGGGGTGAGATCTTGCGTGGAGCCCCAGATCGAGGGAGATTATCAGTGGTCTTGTATGTCTTCCATTTCCTAATAATTGCTCCCACAGTTGATTTCTTCAAACCAAGCTGCTTACCTATTGCAGATTCAGTCTTCCCAGCCTGGTGCAGGTCTACAATTTTGTTTCTGGTGTCCTTTGACAGCTCTTTGGTCTTGGCCATAGTGGAGTTTGGAGTGTGACTGTTTGAGGTTGTGGACAGGTGTCTTTTATACTGATAACAAGTTCAAACAGGTGCCATTAATACAGGTAACGAGTGGAGGACAGAGGAGCCTCTTAAAGAAGAAGTTACAGGTCTGTGAGAGCCAGAAATCTTGCTTGTTTGTAGGTGACCAAATACTTATTTTCCACCATAATTTGCAAATAAATTCATAGAAAATCCTGCAATGTGATTTTCTGGATTTTTTTTCCTCAATTTGTCTGTCATAGTTGACGTGTACCTATGATGAAAATTACAGGCCTCTCTCATCTTTTTAAGTGGGAGAACTTGCACAATTGGTGGCTGACTAAATACTTTTTTTCCCCACTGTATTTGTGTCACTGATTTCCACCTTTGAACGTTTGACAGCCTGAAATGTTTAGTGTTTACAATAGCTCCCTGGCAACTTATCTTGAAGTTGACAATTTCCCCGCTGATGTGTCTCTCTCCTTGCCAGCATTTTGATACTGATAACTTAAAGAAACTGAGCCGTTGCTTATGTGTGACTATATGTAAGGGGAAATGATAACTATAGCCTACCCTCGTCACACTGACATGACAATCACGGTGAGAAGGCACTCCGTAAAGTAACTACTCTAAATAGGCTTGCAGGGGGGACGTTTTCCACCATTAGAAAATCAATAGCGGCCTTCTTTGTTGGGTCTCAATGCCTGCAGAGAGACCCACTGATTTGGAGATGTTCCTCTGTATCTGATTGCACAACACGGAGAGAGAGATTTCTGAATCACTGAGAACACTGTCCACGGAAAGAGTCCTTTGAATGAAAGCTTCGGTGACCAGGGGGAGGAAATCAGCGCCCTCTCAGAGAGTGTCTCCTTAGCAACGGGGAGAGAATTCGCATTGACATCCTGACTTTCAAGCAAAACTAAGCTTTTGCTGGTTGAGATTTCCTCGGTGAGCAAAAGTGATGTTCAAAAAGCCAATATAAAAGACACACGTCTTCCATTTATATTGAAATGAGTTTTATCTCTGTTGTGTGCTGGGGTGAATACAGAGAGTCTTAATGTATGTATTTTGCTCATTTTACTGTCTCACATTTCCCCGGCTCTCCTCTGTGACTCCATGTTTGCCTCCCACTGCGGTAAACACGACATCGCTATGATAGTGAATGCATTTCAGAGAGCTCAAAACACCACCGTTGGTGAGACGACACTCCTTCTCTCACAGACTGCACACATGCACACACACACACACACACACACACACACACACACACACACACACACACACACACACACACACACACACACACACACACACACACACACACACACACACACACACACACACACACACACACACACACACACACACACACACACACACACACGACAGCAGCATTTCCCAGGGCCTTCCTGCTCTCCTACTGTTGCAGGGGCTTATTCTGTCGTCACCAGGCAGGAAATGGGGCGGGCGGCTGTCTGCCTGGGGAGAGCTTTGGCAACGCAGACCAGAAGCTAGCTGTTTCGGTTAATAAAAATGAAGCAGAAATTGTGCAATGGAAGAACAGCGAGGTGCTTCCTCCCATTAAGATCTAGGCAGCCAGGCAGGGAGAATAGTGTGGAAGGCAGCTAAAGTAACCGTGAATACATTAAAAAGTAATGAGGGAACATGGAGAAGAGGGTCTAAAGTAAAAGTAACCGTGAATACATTAAAAAGTAATGAGGGAACATGGAGAAGGGGGTCAGAGGTCATCGCTTGGATCCAGAGGCCTGGCAGCGGAAAGCTTTCAGCGGTGTTACGTGATGGGCTTGTCATCCTCGTTTGAAGAGCAAGGGAGAGGTGGAGGTCAACAATGTTACACATAGCAACAGTTGCTAAGACTAGCTATGAGAGAGGGTTATTCAGTTTTTGTAATATGTACAGTTACTGCTATATTTACCTGAGGTAGTTTGAATAGGTGTATAGAACTATTAGGGCTGTTTTGTATATCAATGATAATCACATTTGTGACAATATCACATAATATGCTAATTAACATAATATGCCCCAAATACTTCAAGACTATGGAGATACTGTTGTTGACTAAAGGTTAGATAATCTGAATCTTAATCTGGATAATGTTTTAGCATATCATGCATGGTAATGAAATTATAGAAAAACAAAGTGAAACAGATATTTTGAATTTGAGGCAGAGGCTTATGTAAAATAGGTCCTGCCAAACATGTATTAACGCTACACAGAAATAAATTCTTACATAAAAAGCAAAATCCATACTACCTTTCACTTTCATGGCCTTGGCCCTATACATCCAGAAAATCTTACCCACAATCCATCACACATCACATAATTGATCTAATTGAGATGATCAAACCCAATAAAACACAAGCATCACTCAGCAGCACATCATCTTCAGCATGTGGAGAATCGACAGTGACACACCTAACATCAGTGAGAAGCCAACCCTCCAGTGGCTGGTGCCTCCTCTTTGTCAATCAGCCATCACATGTCATGCTGCACTGCTTCCAGAAGATGAGGATGAACGTTCTAGAACCACTCAGTCCCTCCTCAGTACCCTCCCTCTGGCATTCAGCTACTGATGAGGCGCTATCGAGTCACCTAAGGGAATGCCATGGCAACAACACCTGGCAAGAGATCATCCAACCAGCTCCTTCTCTTCTCCTCCTCCACCCCCCTACTACCCCTCGCCTCCCCCACAGAGCTAACTGAAAATGCTGGAACATATTTCCCTGAGACAGAAAGCTTTCCCTGTGAACAAATAATGGGTACGAGTCAGTCTAAATAAAGTGTGGTTTATGAGTTGCGGTCAGAAACGTCTTTCTCTCTCTCTCTTTCTGTCTCTCTCTCTCTCTCTCTCTCTCTCTCTCTCTCTCTTTCTGTCTCTCTCTCTCTCTCTCTCTCTCTCTCTTTCTTTCTTTCTCTTTCTCTTTTTTATGTTCTGCACAAAAACGGCTGCCAACATTTCTTTCCGCCATATGGTTGGTTATTATACAAAGCCATTTTTTCCCCTCGCACATTGAGACACACAGTCAATAAAAGGCGGCCGGGTAGACCAGTAGTCTGCAGCTCTCTGGGGAATGGAACAAGCGCCACCCAGGCCAAAACAAACCTGATGTGTCCCTTTACCATTTTTCAACCTCGTCTTCTCAATAATATGTCTATTAGCCTTCTGTGCTGAATAAATCTACTGAAGCATGACCTGCCGCACTTGTGGTATTAATTAATCAACAAAAGACCCAGAGGAGGGGGAGGGTTCACCCGCATCCTATCAGAATCAGATGTTTCATAAACCTTCAGACTGAACCTTTGTTTGATGTAGAGTTGACCATCAATCAAATCCATTGATGAAGTACTGGAGTTGGGCGTGTTTAGTTTTGGAGGCCAACCATAATCCTTCTTTTGGAGTTGCTGCCAGACAAGAACAGTGTTAATAGTTGAAAGACACTTACAGTAGCTAGGTACATATTGTACTGCTTTGATAACAGCTTGGATTAAAACTAGCACTTGAGAACTGGATCAACTGGTGTCAGCTAGCCTCCTAAGGGACCAATCAGCAACATCTCAGGGACCAGAGGTAGTCCAAGGACCAGAGGTAGTCCAAGGAACAGAGGTAGTCCAATGACCAGAGGTTAGTCCAAGGACCAGAGGTAGTCCAAGGACCAGAGGTAGTCCAAGGACCAGAGGTAGTCCAATGACCAGAGGTTAGTCCAAGGACCAGAGGTAGTCCAAGGAACAGAGGTTAGTCCAAGGATCAGGATTTTAGGGGCACTGACTACTGATTATGATGATGCCGGCTCAGTCCATCTTCTTATCGCTCGCTTTTTGTCTCTCTCTCTCTCATTTCTCTTTCTCTCTAGATTACCTTATTATCCCCTTCTGTCTGGGCTCCAGCCAGGTGAGTGTGGAGTGGGGTGAAGTTGCCCCTAGATGCTGATCTTGGGTCAGTTTTGCATTTCCCCCACAAATGCTTACGGTTAAGATAGGGAGAGGGGAAGCTGATCCTAGATCTGTGCCTAGGGGAAACTTCACCTCAGAGCGGTGAGTGCTGCAATGGGAGGAGCCGCTTGGGTAGCAGTCTGGTCTGAAAACGTGTGTAAAGAAAGAGACAGTAGCCAGCCAAAAGAATGTTGAACAGTTGTTTCCAGGCCTGGAGCGGCTAAGTGGACTAATAGTGCTAAGTGCTGTGAGAAAAAGCTCTGTGTTAATGCATCAGTATCAGTTTCACCTGGATTTAATGCAAGAGTCATTTGAAATATCTAAACTTAATTTAATGCACACCAATTAACCCATGGTAGACAATAGAGTGGAGAAATAAAAGGTTTCACCTGTAATCTGACCAATGAGAATGAATAGGGGTCTAGGAATTTCCTGGCCACTTGACCTGACTAAGAAAAACTCCTGTTAAAGGCTATAACTAAAGCCAAGAGTCTTTCCTGGTCTGATCCTCCCGAGTGGCGCAGTGGTCTAAGGCACTGCATCGCAGTGCTAGCTGTGCCACTAGAGATCCTGGTTCGAATCCAGGCTCTGTCGTAGCCGGCCGCGACCGGGAGACCCATGGGGCGGCGCACAATTGGCCCAGCGTCGTCCAGGGTAGGGGAGGGAATGGCCGGCAGGGATGTAGCTCAGTTGGTAGAGCATGGTGTTTGCAACGCCAGGGTTGTGGGTTCGATTCCAGTATAAAAAATAAGAATGTATGCACTAACTGTAAGTCGCTCTGGATAAGAGCGTCTGCTAAATGACTAAAATGTAAATGTAAATCACATGGTCAGGAGAAACATCAGACCCTGAGCGTGACATACAGTATGTTGATGCAACTTACAAAAACAAGTCCAAGAAACAGAGAGAAAACCATGAAGCCTTGTGTTAACCAAGGGAAGCACAAGAGGCACGAGGCCCTTAGTTGGTAGCAGACTATTGTCTATGTCCCCTGCTGATTCGGCCTGTTCATAAATACAGCAGCTATCAAGAACTGGTTTAGCAGCCTGTGATTAGTGGGCAGGTCCATGTTATGGTTTGGTCCTTCTTCTCCATGTCTGGCATCAACGACAACACTCTTTTTGTCGCTCAAAACCAATAGACGGAGTGCAAGGCCACAAGGTTACCATTTCTTGCTAATTCAACTTAAATGGAAAGGGTCTGAGGCTTTAGGGGCGAAGTGTATTAAATCATATTTTAGACCCCGTGTGAGGAATTCTGTTTTTATGGTTTTCTGTTAGGATTATTGACCAACACAGACGGAGCCCTTTAAGCCCTTTCATCGCTCAAATGTCTCCAGTGAAGTATGCAGCAGCCAGCAGCAAATTAGTTATTCTAAATGAAGAGAGCTTTAGGACGTAAAGCCGGGTGGAGATTTAAATTGAGCTGGGGCCGCATTATACTGTGGCTCATAAAAATCGTAGAAAAGCCATACATTTAATAACGTAATGGAGCTTTTTCTAATTTGTATATACTGTAGGTAATCATGCTGCTTTTACCATGATGACATTTATGCATTTACACTCATTAACACAGTGTGGAAAATATGTGCTTTATGTGCTTTGAAGGCCACGAAGCTGTGCTGATGACAACAATGTTACCAATATTAAACCATTATGTCATAGTATCTTAAAATAAACGTGAAACTCAAGTAGAAGAGGCTATTTGAATGGAATGGATGCACAGTAACTTGTCTAAAGACTACACTCAGAAAAAAGGGTTCCAAAAGGGATATTCAGCTTTCCCCATAGGAGAACCCTTTTTAGTTTCAGGTAGAAACCCTTTTGGGTTCCATGTAAAGTAGAACCCTCTGTGGAAAGGGTTCTACATGGAACCCAAAAGGTTTCTACCAGCAACCGAAAGGTTTTTACCTGGAACCAGAAAGGTTTCTACCTGGAACCAAAACGGTTCTACCGGGACAGCCAAGGACCCTTTTAGGTTCTAGATAGCACCTTTTTATCTAATAGTGACCCTTCTTGGTATATTGGCATCCAATATAGTGATAATGTGGAGGCTTATAAAGCAATGAAACACATTTACAGCGTAAGTATTGAGTTAATTCATGACTTTGAGTCTCTCTGTGACAAATTGTCCATAATGTGTAATAGATGATTTATTTAAGTGGTGTTATATAAATACCAGTAGCAGCTTTTCTAAGTCTAAGTTTATGGAGGCTTTAGAGTGCCTGGATAATATCTGGGCATTGTGGCACTCACTCAACGGCCACTCACACAGGAGCAAAGTTCTACACACTCATGGATTCATATAATACAGCTCATTGTGACATTTCCAGAAAAAACATTTTCCACCCTCTATGTAGTATGACATTTTCTTATACATTTTGTGTACCATCTATGAAGGCCTTATGAAGGGTTTATTAAGGCTTCATAAAGACTAAGTTGTTGTTGGTTTATAGTGGGACCAATACATGAAGTCTTAAAGGGGCGTGAAGACTAGATGTAAAATCAATTGCCATATTCTGACAGGTAACCATTGGTAACACATCAATAAATCACTAGACACTGTATATTCTAATGCATCCCCTTTTATGTTGGTCTTGTTCATGTCTGGAAGATGTCAGACTTAGGAGGAGGAATATTATTTTGTGAAGGATGCTTCTGTTTTGGAGATGTGTTCAGAAAACTCAAGTCAAGGACTCGTATTCCCTTTATATCGTGCAAATACATAGTTATGAGTAAGATGAGTGCAGCCCTAAATCTAATAAGGTTGACAGGTTATGCTGTAAGAATACAGTTTTGAAATATAAACAATGTTTACAGTGTGAACTGAAAAGACACTCAACTGCATACCAATTCAAGCCTACTCTCTCCCTTCGCAGGGATAATGTTAGGTTTTACCTATCTCTGAAACCTGGGTACCTTTTTGATTAAACATCGCCTATTGCATATGAAATGTTGTGTATCTGTGTGGTGTAGAAAGTTTGTATGTGTTGTAGGGCTCCCACTTGTGTGTGTGTGTGTGTGTGTGTGTGAACATGCCCGTGTGCATCATGCATGTATATGTGTGTGAGTGTGTGTGCGTGTGTGTGTGTGTGTGTGTGTGCGAGCATGCCCGTGTGCTTCATGCATGTATGTGTGTGTGTGTGAGTGTGTGCGTGTGTGTGTGGTTTCTAAGAGCGATGTAGTGGGACCTCTGCCACGGGGTCTGCAGCAGCCAGGAGTAAAAAAACACCATGTAGTCACTCTAATGAGCATTAAAAACCTCTTAACTATAATCATCTGGACCAAACTCCCAGAGGTAAAGCTTATCACATGCCCTCAACTGGCACCACCTTCACCCTAGCCACAACCCAGCCAGCCACACTCTCACCCAGGCCAGGGAGGAGGAGAAA
The DNA here is from genome assembly GCF_020615455.1 of Coregonus clupeaformis. Taxonomy (NCBI): domain Eukaryota; kingdom Metazoa; phylum Chordata; class Actinopteri; order Salmoniformes; family Salmonidae; genus Coregonus; species Coregonus clupeaformis. The sequence goes on from NC_059199.1 coordinate 42,754,152, forward strand.
CATGACTAGGGCCTTGGTGAAATACTTACAACATGCATCCTTCCTTCCTCCTTTCCCTTGAATTAATTACTGATCCAACACGGTTGGATAGGTGGAAGTGAGGGTTTCTCTACATATGGGGATTTTATTAGATGCAAGAGGAAGGAAGTATTCATATTGGAACATGTGGAGAGGGAAGAGGAGGAGAGGGAGAGGAAGTTAGGAGGGAAGACAAAGGAGAGAATAGAGAAAGACAAAAAGAGACGGATGCACAAAGAAAAAAGAGGGAGTGATTACGAAAATGAGCTGCAGAGAGACAGCTAGGCAAGAGGGCAACATGACAAAATCACATATTTACATGGCATAGTACGAGACCAATATGTGCAAAAGGGACAAATGGCTGAAGGGGAGAGCTGATCTCAGTCACAATGCAGGTGCAGGTACCCCATGCACACGCTCAGTCGCTCACACCAACCTGAGATTGGGATTGATTAGCTTTCAGCAGAAAATTAAACAAGCTTTTGCTTACATAACCACCTCAGAACGGCCTTCATAAATAATCACGCATTAGCAGACGCTTCTGGTGTTTACAAACTCACTCCATGTGTGTCCCAAACAGCACCCTATTCCCTATGTAGTGCACTACTTTTGACCAAGGCGCATAGGACTCTGGTCAAATGTAATGCACTATATAGAGAATAGTGTGCAATTTGGGTTGTAACCCATCCCCTTCCTATTAGAGGAGGTGTGGACGGCAAGCACCAGGGGACAAACACCACTCTGTCCACTTGATTACAACAAATAAATACTTCGCTAGGCACGAGATGGGAGAAGGAGAAACCCTTTTGTCACAATTTATTTATACAGTAAATTTATGAATCAGAGCAAATCAAGTACATCTTTGTGAGTAAGTGATTTTCACGTCTTTGCTGGAGCACCAACGGCAACAGCAATAGTTACACTACTATATTTTCTGACGTGCTCATTCAAACTTTGTTTTACAGGCCTGACACGCACACATGACAAGCAGCTAAAGTGCTGCCTAATAAATATCTCCCCCTTTTTTATGCCCGCTTTGAGGTAGCATTAATTATCCAGCCTCTGCACGCACTCCCCAATGACATATGTCCTGAGGAGAGCCAAACATAACACTGCCATGAAAGAAGACGGAAAGGGGAAAAAATTGTACAGTGGGCCACAGGTTTCTCTCAGATATTCAATTCAAGTGAGCTGTATTTACATGAAGAGAGCAGCAGCAGGCATGCCTGGTTCTCTGGTCTCTGGTCTCTGGTCTCTGGTCTCTGGTCTCTGGTCTCTGGTCTCTGGTCTCTGGTCTCTGGTCTCTGGTCTCTGGTCTCTGGTCTCTGGTCTCTGGTCTCTGGTTCTCTGGTTCTCTGGTTCTCTGGTCTCTGATCTATGGTCTCTGGTCTCTGGTGGGGTCCCAGAGGAGTGCTTTAGAGGCCAGGGCCTGGGGCGGTGGAGGAACGCAGGGCAGAGCCACCTGTAAAGAGAGAGAGAGAGAGAGAGAGAGAGAGAGAGAGAGAGAGAGAGAGAGAGAGAGAGAGAGAGAGAGGGAGGATAATGTGTAGTGTTTTGTTCTGACAGGGGGCATCTGTCAGCTGGTGCTGGAGGCCTGGTAGATCTATGGTGGTGGTGGAGGAGGAGGTTTGAGCAGGTCCATTAGCACAAGCGACTGGGTCCAGCAGGCAGCAGGGGTGAGGAAACAGGCAATAAGTTACCATGGAGGATCTGGAGCTCAGAGGGGCTGCACAGGGGGATGTAATCAGGCACAATCACACTCCTCCACACACCTGTAACAACGCTGCTCTCTCTCTCTCTCCCACTTGCTTTGGAATAGATGTATATACATACAAAGTGGACCTTTGTAATTTGCACAACCACATCCATGACCAAAGTCCATGACCAAAGAGACACATAAAAAATCCATCAAATCAAATCAAATCAAATTTTATTTGCCACATGTGCCGAGTACAACAGGTGTAGACATTATCGTGAAATGCTTACTTACAGCCCTTAACCAACAATGCATTTTCTTTAAATAAAAAAGTAAAATAAAATAACAACAACAAAAAAGTGTTGAGAAAAAAAGAGCAGAAGTAAAATAAAATAACAGTAGGGAGGCTATATACAGGGGGGTACCGGTGCAGAGTCAATGTGCGGGGGCACCAGCTAGTTGAGGTAGTTGAGGTAATATGTACATTTTAATTTAAAAAAAAAACATTTTTGTCATTTAGCAGATGCTCTTATCCAGAGCAACTTACAGTTAGTGAGTGCATACATTTCCATACTGGCCCCCCGTGGGAATCGAACCGACAACCTGCAAACGCCATGCTCTACCAACTGAGCTACACGGGACCGTGGGTAGAGTTAAAGTGACTATGCATAAATAATTAACAGAGTAGCAGCAGCGTAAAAAGATGGGGTGGGGGGTGGGGGGGGCAGTGCAAATAGTCTGGGTAGCCATGATTAGCTGTTCAGGAGTCTTATGGCTTGGGGGTAGAAGCTGTTGAGAAGCCTTTTGGACCTAGACTTGGCGCTCCGGTACCGCTTGCCGTGCGGTAGCAGAGAGAACAGTCTTAGATTAGGGTGGCTGGAGTCTTTGACAATTTTGAGGGCCTTCCTCTGACACCGCCTGGTATAGAGGTCCTGGATGGCAGGAATCTTGGACCCAGTGATGTACTGGGCCGTACGCACTACCCTCTGTAGTGCCTTGCGGTCGGAGGCCGAGCAGTTGCCATACCAGGTGGTGATGCAACCAGTCAGGATGCTCTCGATGGTGCAGCTGTAGAACCTTTTGAGGATCTGAGGACCCATGCCAAATCTTTTCAATCTCCTGAGGGGGAATAGGCTTTGTCGTGCCCTCTTCACGACTGTCTTGGTGTGTTTGGACCATGATAGTTCGTTGGTGATGTGGACACCAAGGAACTTGAAGCTCTCAACCTGTTCCACTACAGCCCCGTCGATGAGAATGGGGGCGTGCTCAGTCCTCTTTTTTTTCCTGTAGTCCACAATCATCTCCTTTGTCTTGGTCACGTTGAGGGAGAGGTTGTTATCCTGGCACCACATGGCCAGGTCTCTGACCTCCTCCCTATAGGCTGTCTCATCATTGTCGGTGATCAGGCCTCCAACTGTTGTGTCGTCGGCAAACTTAATGATGAAACCATCCAGTCCTATTTCCAGGCCTACCACAGAGTTGACTGCTTTCCAGACTCCAAAAGCTTGTCAATTATATCTTTACCCTCACAATGTTCCAGAATCTAACTCTAATTGACAAAATCATTGCAGTTGGTCTAGACTAGACATGACATCACTAAGCAAGGCTGCAGGTAGTTTTAATCACTACAAATAAACATGGTAAAGGTTAGGTCCATGACTGGTACACAAGATGGCATCTGTAAGAGATCTAGTCTGACAGAAGAATATCCTATCATGAATACAGTACACAAAGATTTCAACCAGGGTTAAGGTCATATCATGTCAGACAATTCAGGAGCTGATCTGAAACTCAAATTTTCCAATTGAAACATCCTAATCGAAAAGAAAGGACCATTTTCAATTCTTGCATCTCCTGAACTAACAGAATTTAAATGCAATTGACCCCATCACCTCAACTTTGACCTCAAGAAACGAAGAAGAGATGACCTGTAACTCAGCCAAAACAGAGCAGAATGTCAACAGATTCTGGCGCACGGTCGTTTGGGGTTTTTCCTCCCTCCTTGGCACGGAGGGATGTTGGACGTTTCAGTGTCAGCCACACTGTTATTTCTCTAATCCTAAACAGATTCACTTCCACCACCAGAGAAACTCGGAGTCTGGGCGGCTCCGCGGCGCTCTCTCCGCAGAGCCCATTAATCGGCTGCATATGTCGATAAGTTATGGAATGGATTAGGAGCAACGTATGAGGTCCTCATGCCCTAGCTGTAATTGCTCGTGGCATTCTGGGACACATTTATAACAACCAGAGAGAATTGATCCGTGCTGTTCTCACTTTTACAGCCTGAACCAGGACGGGTTAGCTGTCAGTCAAACTCACAGCCCATCCCAGAGAGCAAGCCAAGTCAATGGCTTCTCTGACAAAACCATTAAAACCAAAGAAACCCATGTAAAAGGCTCAACGTATAATTATCAAACTTATAGCTGCTTATTAAGATGAGGAGAGAACAAGGCAATGTGTTGTTTTTGTTCCCAAGGACAATAGAGTAAGTGGAGCTGTGTGTGGCGTCGTTGCCAGGGAGAAATACACATGAACTGGAATACTGTAGACAGGAGGGAGAGAAAGAGGGTGAAAGGGAGAGAGAGAGAGAGAAGAGAGAAAGAGAGAGAAGAGAGAAAGAGAGAGACAGAGAGAGAGAAGCCTAGCAGGGGGAGGGAATCATACAGGCAGACGCATAGAGAGATATAGTCACAGTCTTCCAACCTCGCCCGCTGTGCTTGTGGGACTGTGTAGGCCGGAGACAGTGTGTGTCTGTCTACCTTTGTGTGTGTGTGTGTGTGTGTGTGTGTGTGTGTGTGTGTGTGTGTGTGTGTGTGTGTGTGTGTGTGTGTGTGTCTGTCTGTCTGTCTGTCTGTCTGTCTGACTGTCTGTCTGTCTGTCTGTGTGTCTGTCTGTCTGTCTGTCTGTCTGTCTGTCTGTCTGTCTGTCTGTCTGTCTGTGTCTGTCTGTCTGTCTGTCTGTCTGTCTGTCTGTCTGTCTGTCTGTCTGTCTGTCTGTCTGTCTGTGTGTGTGTGTGTGTGTGTGTGCATGTATCTACCAAATGGGGTTGGGGTAAGGTCTCTTTAGTTTCAATTTCAAGTTTCATTAGTTGTATGCACGGGATACACATGGTATACACTGTCCAACGAAATGCTTACCTTCTCGACAATTGAACAACAATAAGAAATAATAAAATATAAGAATACAAACATAAAGTAAATGGCAGTAGAATAGAATAAACATTTTAGCATCAATATAATACAGGAAGACACAGTTTATAGTCCAATATTTACATGTTTTGGGGAAGGGGGGGATTGGGGGCAAGTGTTTAAATTGTTCAGTATTTAGCAATCATAATAAGAGTCTGGTAGCAGCAGTTGTGGTGTGTGTTTGTGTGTGGACGAGTGTACACTGAGTACACAAAACATTAAGAACACCTGCTCTTTTCATGACATAGACTGACCAGGTGAATCAAGGTGAAAGCAATGATCGCTTATTGATGTCACCAGTTAAATCCACTTCAATCAGTGTAGATGAAGGGGAGGAGACAGGTTAAAGAATAATTTTCAAGCCTTGAGACAATTGAGACATGGATTGTGTATGTGTGGCATTCAGAGGGTGAATGGGCAAGACAACATATTTAAGTGCCTTTGAACGGGGTATGGTAGTAGGTTCCAGGCACACCGGTTTGTGTCAAGAACTGCAACGCTGCTGGGTTTTTCACACTCAGTTTCCCGTGTGTATCAAGAATGATCCACCATACAACTGTGGGAAGCATTGGAGTCAACATGGGCCAGCATCCCTGTGGAACGCTTTCGACACCTTGTAGAGTCCATGCCCCGACGAATTGAGGCTGTTCTGAGGGCAAAGGGGGAGGGGGGAGTGCAACTCAATATTAGGAAGATGTATTTACTCTTTTGAGAGTTTTCCTCATGTCACCTGGTCGTTCGCAGCATCGAGAGTCTTCCTGGATGGCTCGGTATTGAAGCGAGCATAGAATATGTCAAGCTCGTCTGGGAGGGAGGCTTCAGTGTGCACCACACAGCTGGATTTGCCTTTGTAGTCCGTAATAGTCTGTAGTCCTTGCCACATGCAGCGCGAGTCTGAGTTGTCAAACATCAATTCAAGTTTGAGTCTGAATTATCTTTTTGTGTCCCTAATGGTTTGCGGAGCTCGTACCTGCTTGTCTTGTGCGTGTCACACACCACCGAGTCACCGGGGTTCATTCTGCTGACATGGAATGCTGCAGTACGGGCTCTCAGCATGGTACGGATATCTCCGTTCATCCAGGGTTTCTGGTTGGGGTATGTCCAGATTGTTATTGTGGGTACAACATCGCCAACACATTTCCTAATGAAGCCTGTGACTGACAATGTATATTCCACAATGTTGATGGATGAGTCCTGGGTGGAGGAATCTTTGAACATATTCCAATCAGTATTCTCAATACAGTCCTGCAGCATTGAGTCTGCCTCCTCTGTCCAGCGCCTCACTATTCTCTGTGTTGGTGGCTCCCTCTTGAGTTGTTGCTTGTAGGCGGGGAGTAGGAACAGAGAGACGTGATCTGATTGGCTGAAGCGGGGGCGGGGACGGCTTTGTACGCATCACGGATGTCTGTATATACATGGTACAGCACGTTGTTTCCTCTCATGGGGCAAGATACATGTTGATGACATTTTGGAAAAATTTGTTTTAAACGTGCTTGGTTAAAATCACCCGCGACAATAAAGACTGGTTCCAACTGAGAGGATTCTTGCTGGCTAATGTTCTTGTACAGTTCGCTGAGTGCTGCCTTGGTGTTTGCTTGTGGCGCTATGTACGTAGCTGTGATAATAACACACGTGAATTCCCTCTGCATATAGTGGGGTCGGCATTTTAGCATCAGAAACTTCAGGTCGGGTGAACAGGAGCTCGAGATGTTTCCAACTTCTGTACACCAGGAATTGTTGATGAGGAAGCATAAACCTCCCCCTACTCTTACCAGAAGCCACCGTTTGATCCATACGGAAAATGGAAAAGCCGTCTGGTTGAATAGCAGAGTCGAGTATATCATCCGTATGCCATCTCTGTAAAAACAAAGACACAGCATTCTCTGATGTCCTTCTGCGATTGAAGCCTTTCTCTGAGTTCCCAAAGTTTATTTTCCAGCGATTGGACATCAGGATACTAGGAAGGCCGTGTTGCCTTCGGTCATCTTGGTCGGCAGCAACAGCTGAGTCCGCTGTGCAGGGAACAAAGGAGCGAATGTAGTATTCCAGATCTGGGAAGCTGAAACACGGTCTCCAGCTGTAAGGCCTGCTCTGCCTCGGTCTCCAGCTGTAAGACCTGCTCTGCCTCGGTCTCCAGCTGTAAGGCCTGCTCTGCCTCGGTCTCCAGCTGTAAGGCCTGCTCTGCCTCGGTCTCCAGCTGTAAGGCCTGCTCTGCCTCGGTCTCCAGCTGTAAGGCCTGCTCTGCCTCGATCTCCAGCTGTAAGGCCTGCTCTGCCTCGGTCTCCAGCTGTAAGGCCTGCTCTGCCTCGGTCTCCAGCTGTAAGGCCTGCTCTGCCTCGGTCTCCAGCTGTAAGGCCTGCTCTGCCTCGGTCTCCAGCTGTAAGGCCTGCTCTGCCTCGGTCTCCAGCTGTAAGGCCTGCTCTGCCTCGGTCTCCAGCTGTAAGGCCTGCTCTGCCTCGGTCTCCAGCTGTAAGGCCTGCTCTGCCTCGGTCTCCAGCTGTAAGGCCTGCTCTGCCTCTGTCAATTGTGCAAAGAAAACCAGGGTGAAAAGTGACGCAGATTATCAAAAAAATCAGCGTGTGTGTGTGTATGTGCCTGTGTGTGTATGTGTCTGCCTGTGTGTGTGTGTGTTCGTTCGTGTCTGCCTGTGTGTGTGTGTGTGTAGTGTTTAAGGGGGTAGCCAACTTCAGGAAGATGGGGTGAAAATTACACCCATGCACACATGTCCAGAGAAACCACAGAGTGGATCACGCACTGGGAGGGAGTTAGCTACAGATCCCTCTGAAACAGGCACATGGAGAGATCCTGCACCCAGAGAGAAGCACTGTCTCTGGGCAGTGGGTGGAGCCGTGGAGGGGGCTTGGGAGGTCGTAAACAATGGGAACGTTTCATAGACCCCAATCTCAGAGGCCTGGGGCGTAGGAGACATCAGCACATCAGCCGTCCAGACAGACAGACGAGGCTGTAGAGCGATTATCTCTATACAGCCACTGGCTGCTCAGTGTACACTGGCCTTTTACAAGTGACAAAAAGGCTATTAGTAGGACAACTTGTAAATGCGTAAAAAAGGCCATTCATAGAGTTAACTTGGTTTTGAGAGGGAGGCTTGTTACACCACACAGTGTCAAATAGCCTGTGATCAAGCTTGAGAAATGTGCATCTGCTTTTTTGTGCCATAGTTGTTTTATACTGAGTTGTTTTTCCATAAAACGTGCATACATTAGATATGAAGACACGAATGGAGACACGAACGTTTTTAAAAGCTTTTTTAAAAGCCCTGTGAATGCCTCAATCCCCTCTGCCCTTTGGTATGATACAATCAAGCACATTGATAAAAACTATAGAGATTATTCTTAAAGTGCTGTGTTCTTTTTATATTGTCGTTTAGTGTCCACAATCAGTTTTATTTGATTGAATTACTTGGAGGGCTAACCTCTTGGAACACAGTGATCTGTGTACTGTAGTGTGTGGTGTGCATACCAAATGGCACGCTATTACTTCTGTAGTGCACTACCCATAGGGCTTTGGTCAAAAGTAGTGCACTACATAGGGAATAGGGTGCCATTTGGGGCACAATACACAATGTGTGGTGTTACTATTGTCATGAGCCCTCTCACTCCACCGGGTTACCACCTTAATTTGTTTCCACTCTGCTCACCACTCTCTCTCTACTCAGCCTAACTAGCTCCACCTGTCCCTGCTCTGCTCGGCTCTAATTACTCTGCCAGCTGCGCTGCATTACCCACTAACCTCTCCCAGTATTTATAGCCCTGTCTTTCAGCTCTCCTTTGTCAGATCGTCTGCAAAGCTCACACCCGGAACCTGTTTGCTCGCGCTTCTGGCTCACCCTGGTTTTGTGACCCCGGACCTGCCTGTTTTTTGGATACTCTTCTGCCTCAGGAGATCCAGACCTGCTTCTGCCATTACGACTCCTGACTACTCTTCAATCCCGGTAACTCTGACCAGCCTTCTGCCTTGCTACTACGTATTTTGGATTTCCCTTGAACTGTACTGCTGCCTTGTTTCATTCCGCCCTGTTGTGTCTGTGTCTCCCCCCCCCAGGACTTCTGGACCACCCACCACCGGCTTCATAGGACGCATCGCTGCCACTGGGGGGGGCACAGACCCAGCACATTGGACGGGATCCCTGTTACCCCTGGAGCCTTCATTCACTCCCTACTTCCCTTTTCCCTTAAGTTTAATAAACTTTCTGGTGTGACGCAATTGTGGTCCTCTGGTCGTCTGTCTGAATCGTGACAGTACGATCTGACCATCATGGACTCAGCGCACACTTCCCCCGACATGGAAACCGAAGAACCTGAGCAACCCACCGCCATGCTACGCCTGGAACACACTGAGAGAGAGCTAGGCCGCATGAGCGGCGACATCACCTCTCTGCTTCAGGTCGGCCACCAACAGCATCAGCAGTTCCAGCAGCACCAGCAGCAGTCCCAGCAGCAGCAACAACAACTCGCCATGATCATTCAACTCCTCACCAACCTGACCCCAGCCAGTCTGCCCACCAGCCCCTGCCCCCGAGTTACCTGCCCCGGTCATTGCAGCCGCTGCTCGGAACCCAAGATTGGAAACCCCGAGCGGTTCAACGGCGATTCAACCCAGGTCCGGCCATTCCTGACTAGCTGCCGACTTCAGTTCTCCTTGCAGCCAAGGACCTTCGCCACGGAGGGGGCTAAGGTTGGGTATGCCATCACTCACCTGACGGGCCGAGCTCGACTCTGGGGAACAGCAGAGTTCGAACGTCAAACCCCCGCATGTGCAACCTTCGACCTGTTTGCTGAGGAGATGCTGAAGGTGTTTGACCTGGATTCACCAACCGCAGAGGCGTCTCGTGAACTGTTCAGTATTCGACAAGGCAGACGTACAGTCGCAGACCATTCCATCGACTTCCGAACCCTGGCTAGACGAAGTTCTTGGAACACACCATCGTTGGTGGACGCGTTCTTCCATAGTTTGGCTGACTATATCAAGGACGAGTTGGTCTCCCAGGAACTGCCTTCCACTCTTGATGAAGCCATCGCACTGACTGTCAGGATCGACAGAAGGATACAGACCCGTCGTCGTGAGAGGGGGGCGCCAAGGTCCACCTACTACCGGCATTCGGAGAGATCCGACTGGGTTCCTGTCATCTACTGCCACTCACCCAGGTCAGCTTGATCAGTCTGAGCCTATGGAGATTGGGCGAGCCTCTCTCACTCCTGCAGAGCGCCAGCGACGCTTCACCTCAAACCTCTGCCTCTATTGTGGAGGTGATGGACATCGTGTGGTAACCTGCCCTTTAAAGGGCCGAAGCTCACCGGGCATAGGGGGAGTCCGGTTGAGTTCAATGACCATCCAGTCCTCCGACCGCAAACCCCTGCTGCAAGTTCACCTCCGCCTCTCTGACTCAACTCACACCCTGGCTGCTCTGGTGGATTCTGGCGCCGAAGCCAACATAATGGACATCAAGCTGGCACGCCAACTGGGACTGGAGAACCTCCGTTTGACACCTCCTATTCCTGCCCGGGCACTGGACGGACACTTACTCGGATCGGTCACTCATGTCACGGCCCCGGTCTCGATGGGTCTGTCCGGAAACCATCAAGAAACTATCCAGTTTCACCTGCTCCCCTCTCCAGGCCAACCCCTCATCCTGGGTTACCCATGGCTCCGCCCGGCACAACCCTCAGCTCGACTGGGTGACCGGGGTGATCAGGGAGTGGGGAGAGGACTGCCACCGAACCTGCCTGCTTGCTGCCGCACTACCCCCTCGGCCAGTACCTACTAACTCCGCTCCTGACCTCTCCAATGTCCCAGAATGCTACCATGGTCTCAGAGAGGTGTTTAACAAAGCTAGAGCCACACTCCTCAGATCCGTTGCCAGCTACACTACCGGGGCCAACCGTCGGAGAATTCCTGCTCCCACCTACCATGTTGGTCAAAGGGTGTGGTTGTCATCGAAGAACCTGCCACTCAGGGTGGAGTCGCAGAAGCTGGCACCTCGGTTCATTGGCCCATTCCCTATCATAAGAGTGATTAGCCCAACTGCTGTCCGGCTCCAACTGCCTAATTCCCTGAGGGTGCACCCCACTTTCCATGTGTCTAAGATTAAGCCCATCCATGAGAGTCCGCTGGTCCCTGCTGCGCCTTGTCCTCCTCCTCCACGGCTCGTCGATGGTGGTCTGGTTTACACCGGCCCGCCGCCTGCTTCGGTCCAGACGGAGGGGTAGGGGTCTCCAGTACCTCATTGACTGGGAGGGCTGTGGACCTGAGGAAAGGACCTGGGTGCCAGCTAGTCGGATTGTGGATAGGACTCTCATCACCGCTTTCCACCAACGGCATCCTGATCAACCTGCAATCCGTAGGGGGCCGCCCCCAGAGGGGTCCCTAACCGTCCTGCCCGCTCGGCTTCCTGTCCTGTGCCTGATCCTGTCTCGGGACCTGTCCCATCTCCCGACCACGGCCCTCCGGCTTCCTCCGAGGATGAGGACGTTCGCTCGGACCGTTCGGAGGAGTTCTAGCCCTCCTCCGGCTCCCCTCCTCCCGCCCGGCGTGGTGTTGCTCTTGGGACTTCTGGGGCCGTCCCTTGGGGGGTTCTGTCATGAGCCCTCTCACTCCACCGGGTTACCACCTTAATTTGTTTCCACTCTGCTCACCACTCTCTCTCTACTCAGCCTAACTAGCTCCACCTGTCCCTGCTCTGCTCGGCTCTAATTACTCTGCCAGCTGCGCTGCATTACCCACTAACCTCTCCCAGTATTTATAGCCCTGTCTTTCAGCTCTCCTTTGTCAGATCGTCTGCAAAGCTCACACCCGGAACCTGTTTGCTCGCGCTTCTGGCTCACCCTGGTTTTGTGACCCCGGACCTGCCTGTTTTTTGGATACTCTTCTGCCTCAGGAGATCCAGACCTGCTTCTGCCATTACGACTCCTGACTACTCTTCAATCCCGGTAACTCTGACCAGCCTTCTGCCTTGCTACTACGTATTTTGGATTTCCCTTGAACTGTACTGCTGCCTTGTTTCATTCCGCCCTGTTGTGTCTGTGTCTCCCCCCCCCCAGGACTTCTGGACCACCCACCACCGGCTTCATAGGACGCATCGCTGCCACTGGGGGGGGCACAGACCCAGCACATTGGACGGGATCCCTGTTACCCCTGGAGCCTTCATTCACTCCCTACTTCCCTTTTCCCTTAAGTTTAATAAACTTTCTGGTGTGACGCAATTGTGGTCCTCTGGTCGTCTGTCTGAATCGTGACAACTATCCCATTATCTTGGATTGCGGATATCCACATAACGGTGGAGTGTAGAGCGTTTTGCAGAGAGAGGTCAACACAAAGTTAAATAATTGCAAACTCTTTATGGTCTCTTCAACTGTGTTGAAAGCCTTTGAAATGCTTGTACATTACAACACAAGGGTTCATTTAGGGGGGCTTCAGTTAAGTACAGTATAACATCCATTTAATACTACAGGCCCTGCAACCAAGAGGGAGCAATAGAACATTTCAACACTAATTGTAATGCAGTATTTCCCCCTTTCACAGACACCACAAATACACGCGTATTGAATCAGTACATTTAGTTGTACAAAATATTTTCATCTTAAAATATAGGCGATAATATCTGAATTCAAGAAAGAGAAATCCTACAGTTCCCTTGCCAACGTACAAAACAACCACAGTTCTCTTACATTTGTACTATAGATCACAGAGTCAGAAATCATTGTAATCTTATGGATCAATCTTCAGTCAGCATTTCCACGGTGCAGCCCAATGCAATGCACTCCAGTTCCCCCTTTGCGTGTGTCGAGATCAGAGTGCCGCCCGCCACATCACAACACCCCCGCAATCCCAGACTGCCCCTCTCTGATCAAAGGTACAGCGTGTTTGTTCATACAGCCTGTTACTATGATAAAGGGGGTCCCTGTTACAATTAGGGGAAGTTGTACTTTGCCTTTCTGCTTTCTTCCACTCCAGATGTACTGGTCACTGGTCAGACTCTGCCGGACAAAAGAGCGTTGGCTCTGACCTCAGTTTGACTCTAATGATGCCGTCTTGACCTCTGGCATTCTTCTCTAAGTGATGAGTTCCACATACACTATATATACAAAAGTATGTGGACACCCCTTCAAATGAGTGGATTCAGCTATTTCAGCCACACCCGTTGCTGACAGGTGTATAAAATCGAGCACACAGCCATGCAATCTCCATAGACAAACATTGGCAGTAGAATAGCCTTACTGAAGAGCTCAGTGACTTTCAACGTGGCACCGTCATAGGATGCCACCTTTCCAACAAGTCAGTTAGTCAAATTCCTGCCCTGCTAGAGTTGCCCCGGTCAACTGTAAGTGCTGTTATTGTGAAGAGGAAACGTCTAGGAGTAACAACGGCTCAGCCGCGAAGTGGTAGGCCACACAAGCTCACAGAACGGAACCGCTGAGTACTGAAGCACGTAGCGCGGAAAACTCATCTGTCTTCGGTTGTAACACTGACTACTGAGTTCCAAACTGCCTCTGGAAGCAACGTCAGCACAATAACTGTTAGTCGGGAGATTCATGATATGCGTTTCCATCACCGAGCAGCCGCACATAAGCCTAAGACCACCATGCGCAATGCCAAGCGTCGGCTGGAGTGGTGTAAACCCCAGTGGAAACGCGTTCTCTTGAGTGACCAATCAGGCTTCACAATCTGGCAGTCCGACGGACAAATCTGGGTTTGGCGGATGCCAGGCGAACGCTACCTGGCCCAATGCATAGTGCCAACTGTAAAGTTTGGTGGAGGAGGAATAATGGTCTGGGGCTGTTTTTCATGGTTCGGGCTAGGCCCCTTAGTTCCAGTGAAGGGAAATCTTAATGCTACAGCATACAATGACATTCTAGACGATTCTGTGCTTCCAACTTTGTGGCAACAATTTGGGGAAGGCCCTTTCCTGTTTCAGCATGACAATGCCCCCATACACAAAGCGAGGTCCATGAAGAAATGGTTTGTCGAGATCGGTGTGGAAGAACTTGACTGGCCTGCACAGAGAGAGGCCTGACCTCAACCCCACTGAACACCATTGGGATGAATTGGAACGTTGACTGCGAGCCAGGCCTAATAGCCCAACATCAGTGACCGACCACACTAATCCTCTTGTGGCTGAATGGAAGCAAGTCCCCGCAGCAATGTTACAACATATAGTGGAAAGCCTTCCCAGAAGAGTGGAGGCTGTCGCAGCCGGCCGCGACCGGGAGACTCATGGGCGGCGCACAATTGGCCCAGCGTCGTCCAGGGTAGGGGAGGGAATGGCCGGCAGGGATGTAGCTCAGTTGATAGAGCATGGCGTTTGCAACGCCAGGGTTGTGGGTTCATTTCCCACGGGGGGCCAGTATAAAAAAATATGTATTCACTAACTGTAAGTCGCTCTGGATAAGAGCGTCTGCTAAATGACTAAAATGTAAATGTATAGCAGCAAAGGGGGGACCAACTCCATATTAATGCCCATGATTTTGGAATGAGACGTTTGATGAGTTGATGTGACCCCCACCACCACTACCACACCACTGACTGACTACAGCCCTACATGATTGCTGTATACATGGGAACATAGGAATCATACCCAGCCCCCCCCTCCCCAGTCACCCCTCTTCCCCTCTTCCCCTCTCCTCTTCCTGCTATCTGCAGGGCCAATCTAAAGCCCTGCTATTATGATTCCATTCCTGTACTCAGTGTATTCCAGGCCGATTTAGAACATCAACATCATCAATCACCCAGGCAGAGGGGCCGAGCAGCTGGCTGAACCTCTGCTGTCTGTCCGCAAGGCCTATTTGTCATCCGGGGCACATCTGATTCGCACGCTTACCCTTTTCCCCTCTGTCTCACCCCTCACGACTACTACCCTTTCCCCCTCTCTCACCCCTTTCCTCTCTGTCTCACCCCTCACGACTACTACCCTTTTCCCCTCTCTCACCCCTTTCCTCTCTGTCTCACCCCTCACGACTACTACCCTTTTCCCCTCTCTCACCCCTTTCCTCTCTGTCTCACCCCTCACGACTACTACCCTTTTCCCCCTCTCTCACCCCTTTCCTCTCTGTCTCACCCCTCACGACTACTACCCTTTCCCCTCTCTCACCCCTTTCCTCTCTGTCTCACCCCTCACGACTACTACCCTTTTCCCCTCTCTCACCCCTTTCCTCTCTGTCTCACCCCTCTCTCACCCCTTTCCCTTCTGTCTCACCCCTCTCTCACCCCTTTCCCTTCTGTCTCAACCCTCTACTACCCCAGTAATGTTCGTAGTACTGTCCCTACGGAAGGAGATGATTGTATGGACACACTTAACAAAACATAGATTGCTGCTTTGTCTTGGGGCTCTCCGTCTAAGCTGAGAGAAAGAGGTGCTACTCTCTTTTTCTTCCCTGGAGGCCTCTCTGCGCTTATGCTGACTGTGTGCTTGTACCCAGGACGTTGATAATAGTTCCCTTTTCCTTTTTTGGTTTGCTGTTGTAGGTTATTATACCAGAAAATTCAAATGTTGCCTACAAATAAACAAACAAACAAACACTTAACAGAGAAGCTATGAGTCATAGCTCCATAAAATGTTGTCTAAGACGGTTACCACGCTCTTATAAACAACACAAAATATTTGCGTTTATGTGTGCTCCAGGAAAAAAAGTTAGCCTATTTCTACTTTTAGACCACATACACTCTAATTCTAGAGTAGAATGGAGTTTATATGTCAATAAAAAGAATGGACACGGTCAATAAAGAGGTAAGTCTGTCATAAACTGACAACACAAGAGCATTAGCTGTATCTACCAAATGTCATGTTACTAATTCTATCTAGCACACAATCGTGAAGTATTTTGTTTTCATGACTATGTGACTGCAAGCTTGGAAAGCGCAGTCAACCAGAACTACCTTTTCAATATCACTGCACATTGCAATATCACTGCACATTGCAATATCACTGCACAATGCAATATCACTGCACAATGCAATATCACTGCACAATGCAATATCACTGCACAATGCAATATCACTGCACAATGCAATATCACTGCACAATGCAATATCACTGCACAATGCAATATCACTGCACAATGCAATATCACTGCACAATGCAATATCACTGCACAATGCAATATCACTGCACAATGCAATATCACTGCACAATGCAATATCACTGCACAATGCAATATCACTGCACAATGCAGCTGACAGAACTACAAGGAGAGGAAGTGAAGCTAACAAACAACAAAGCCCATCAATGTCAAAACAGAACGTCTGATGTCATGGATGGATGTGTCATCAATTTCCTCCTTGACCCTCATGTATGGGCTGTGTGCGTCCCAAATGGTACCCTTTTCCCTATATAGTGCACTACTTTTGACCAGGGCCCATAGGGTAGTAGTGCACTATATAGGGAATAGGGTGCCATTTGGGACGCAAGCCTGGTGTTCTACAGAACCTTCCTCCTAGTCCCTCTACAGCCAGCTGAGAGGAGCCTGCCCTGCCCTGGGGGCAGAAAGGAGGATTATTTGTACAAACACCCCAAATGAAAGTCTGTGCTTTTTCCTCTGCCTTCAGCTCCGCCTTGGAAACAAGTGCAGCACAGTGCTGGGAGTGTGTCTGTTGGACTAGACTGGTCACGCTATCTCCTCCAAGCCCCCGACAGACACTGTCCCAGCTCCCCAGACAGCCAGCTGCAAAACTGCCTGGGACATACAGACAGAGAGGGTCACCATCTTTAGTCCAATGAGGGAATAAGTGGACGTACTGCCTGTGTGTGTGTGTGTGTGTGTGTGTTTGATAAAGACTTGGACACTTGAGGGTATGCCACAACTAGCACCCCACCCAGCGACCCCCCTACTCTTTTACAGTGCCATCAGACAACTGTATGTTTATTTGTAGTACTCCTTATGGAAAGTGTGTCGGACATGTGAAAGTGACCGATTGAAATCCCCACTCACTCACTCATCCTCAACAATGACTTCGCAGGTAGTATTTTGTATATCAAGTTAAAAAGACAACTTTCAACTGAGACAGAGATTAAATATGCCTAAATATGCCTACATTACACAATAACAGAATTTGTGTTTTAATATTTTGAATGAACATTTATTCAGCTGCTAACCAGAACAGTTTCCACAACTTGGACCACTTGGTCTCACGCAACTTTATTTGCCTGTAAATAATTTTCCAACATCACATTCAAAAAGTAACATTTTGGATTACAAACGGTTTATTATAAAATGGGTGGTTCGAGCCCTGAATGCTGATTGGCTGACAGCCGTGGTATACCACGGGTATGACAAAACAATTATTTTTACCCTTCTAATTACAGTGGGGGAAAAAAGTATTTAGTCAGCCACCAATTGTGCAAATTTTCATCATAGGTACACGTCAACTATGACAGACAAAATTAGAAAATAAATCCAGAAAATCACATTGTAGGATTTTTTATGAATTTATTTGCAAATTATGGTGGAAAATAAGTATTTGGTCAATAACAAAAGTTTCTCAATACTTTGTTATATACCCTTTGTTGGCAATGACACAGGTCAAACGTTTTCTGTAAGTCTTCACAAGGTTTTCACACACTGTTGCTGGTGTTTTGGCCCATTCCTCCATGCAGATCTCCTCTAGAGCAGTGATGTTTTGGGGCTGTCGCTGGGCAACACGGACTTTCAACTCCCTCCAAAGATTTTCTATGGGGTTGAGATCTGGAGACTGGCTAGGCCACTCCAGTACGTTGAAATGCTTCTTACGAAGCCACTCCTTCGTTGCCCGGGCGGTGTGTTTGGGATCATTGTCATGCTGAAAGACCCAGCCACGTTTCATCTTCAATGCCCTTGCTGATGGAAGGAGGTTTTCACTCAAAATCTCATTCATTCTTTCCTTTACACGGATCAGTCGTCCTGGTCCCTTTGCAGAAAAACAGCCCCAAAGCATGATGTTTCCACCCCCATGCTTCACAGTAGGTATGGTGTTCTTTGGATGCAACTCAGCATTCTTTGTCCTCCAAACACGACGTGTTGAGTTTTTACCAAAAAGTTCTATTTTGGTTTCATCTGACCATATGACATTCTCCCAATCCTCTTCTGGATCATCCAAATGCACTCTAGCAAACTTCAGACGGGCCTGGACATGTACTGGCTTAAGCAGGGGGACACGTCTTGCACTGCAGGATTTGAGTCCCTGGCGGCGTAGTGTGTTACTGATGGTAGGCTTTGTTACTTTGGTCCCAGCTCTCCGCAGGTCATTCACTAGGTCACCCCGTGTGGTTCTGGGATTTTTGCTCACCGTTCTTGTGATCATTTTGACCCCACAGGGTGAGATCTTGCATGGAGCCCCAGATCGAGGGAGATTATCAGTGGTCTTGTATGTCTTCCATTTCCTAATAATTGCTCCCACAGTTGATTTCTTCAAACCAAGCTGCTTACCTATTGCAGATTCAGTCTTCCCAGCCTGGTGCAGGTCTACAATTTTGTTTCTGGTGTCCTTTGACAGCTCTTTGGTCTTGGCCATAGTGGAGTTTGGAGTGTGACTGTTTGAGGTTGTGGACAGGTGTCTTTTATACTGATAACAAGTTCAAACAGGTGCCATTAATACAGGTAATGAGTGGAGGACAGAGGAGCCTCTTAAAGAAGAAGTTACAGGTCTGTGAGAGCCAGAAATCTTGCTTGTTTGTAGGTGACCAAATACTTATTTTCCACCATCATTTGCAAATAAATTCATAAAAAATCCTACAATGTGATTTTCTGGATTTTTTTTCCTCAATTTGTCTGTCATAGTTGACGTGTACCTATGATGAAAATTACAAGCCTCTCTCATCTTTTTAAGTGGGAGAACTTGCACAATTGGTGGCTGACTAAATACTTTTTTTCCCCCACTGTATGTTGGTAACCAGTTTATAATAGCAATAAGGCACCTCGGGGGTTTGTGGTATATGGCCAGTATACCACGGCTAAGGGCTGTATCCAGGCACTCCGCGTTGTGTCGTGCATAAGAACAGCCCTTAGCCGTGGTATATTGGACATATACCACACCCCCTCGGGCCTTATTGCTAAAATAGAACATGTTTCACAAAGCCTCAGAAGCCAAAACGAACTGCTACCTGGCAGCCATACAAAAAAAGGCACACCACTCTCCCTCACTGTATTAATGAACTCAAAACTAGCTTTAATTCAAAGCCATAAATAAAATAAAATCAATGTTTATTGGTCGCGTACACAGTTTAGCAGATGTTGTAGCGGGTGTTAGCTCCTAACAATGCAGTAAAATGTCAAACAAGTACAAAACATATTTTACAAATAAAGAACACAACAATAAATGAATAATTGTCAGAAGGTGTCCAATGAACAACCCAGAATACAGTGATGGAATAAAAGAAAAGCAGTTGCTAGGCAACAGTACAACATCATGAGAAAAATGAATGAAAAGAATGTGCCCAATATCAGAAATAAATACATGGAGTTCTTCCAAACTGCATTCTGCTCAGCTGACTCAATTACATTTAACACAAGCAAGCCATTTCATAGGCCTATGAAGGTATGGTAAAATAATAAAATGCGTATAATTATAACAAGCACAAAATGGACCCTTGGCATCCTCCTTTCTTTGAAAAATCTTAATGGCAAATCACCACTTTCCCTTTCACCTCCTAGTGTTTCATCTGCAGTCTACCCAGGGTGCTCAGGCCTGCCTAAACGCTTGTCATTGGCCGAGCCATTTAAGCTTTTGCCTTCGGCCATACGCTCAAAACGTATTCTTGGTTTCATGCCCTGGACTTCCATACACACAAGTGTGGCTTGATACTCCCCCTCTGTGATCAATTTGAGAGCCCAGACAGAGCCGTGTCCACACTTTAGGTCTATGTGGGCTGTTGTAGGTTCTGCAGCGTTGGAGGGTTGGTTCAGTGTTACTAATGGCTGTGCACACAATCTGGCCAACACGATAAATCATACACGTCTTAACACTTTCCACCCTCCCTGGGTTGCAGTGTGAGAGAGAACCATTCTCACCATTATAAAGAAACATTTAAAGCTGTAGGCCTACGTTGCAGGTCAGAATAATGAATCTGAAAGCTCATTCAATTCGCCCCTCCTTCTTAATTGAGGTAGTTTATGCACAAAGGACTCTTTTTGTCTGCTTGAAAATTCTGAAATTGATTGTAAACACACACGGTGCATCCCGGTTCAAAAACTCAATGAAGGAGAAAAAACAATTATTGAACAGTAATGACTTTGCTGCGCTGGGGGAAGCTCCTTCTGTGCATGCCTACTCTTGCACACTTCCTGTTTTTATAATTAACCACCTCAATGCAAATAACCATACTTGTGAGGTGAATCCAAATGTTATATAGTAAACTTTGACAATTTACATATTGTTTGCAAGATACAAATATAGAGGTAAACGGACTACTTCTGTTCATTCGATTCCTGCAGACCGCCTTTAACAACATACAACACCTGCAAGTACTCTAGAGCAGGGGATCCCAGACATTTTCACTCGGGACCCCCCTTCGAGCATGCACGCCTATTTCTATGGGCACAAGCACTGTTCATGACACAAACTGTTCACACCCCTCTTGTTGGTGGAGAGAATGTTGTAGGTTTAAAGCTCATTTTCTGCAATTATACACATTTTGTCATTGGGTGCAGCGAAAATGTGCAGTTTTAAACCTAATTTTCTTGCAATTCTATACATTTTGCCATGTCTAATGTGTATTCATGTGATATTTGAGTGACAAAATATTACAACATCTATGGGCTAAAAAACCTAATTAATAAAAAACATAGACTAGTTGATCTGGACATTTCTGACAAGTTATAAATAGCTCTCTAAGGTATGCAATGACTAACATGACAAGAGGAACTGATGATTCACTACCCAATTTAGAAAATGCACCTTGTGCATTCTACTATTACAACTTTCAAGAGTAAGTTTAAAGCCGGACTGAGTCCCCATGGGGGCGAGCTCCACAGTTTAGGAACCACTGCTCTAGACGTCAGGGACAAAGACACATTGGTGGCATGGAGCGGTGTGGGGGATGGCGGTTGTTGATTTTAATAAAATACTAATAATTACAACTCTGTAAATAACCCAGCCAAGCTGTGAAAACACAGGAGCACTGACCTCTGTGGAGAAGAGAAAGGAGAGGAGAGGAGAGGAGAGGAGAGGAGAGGAGAGGAGAGGAGAGGAGAGGAGAGGAGAGGAGAGGAGAGGAGAGGAGAGGAAACAAGACTAGAATGTGACCAATGGGATCTGGACACTGGGGCAACTCCGAACCCAGGTGACCACCATCAGTCCCTGCACCCTCGGCCGTCTCGCCGCCTAGTGGGTCTAACTACTTAATAAGTAGCTGTTAGAGGTTTCCTGGACATAGTCCAGACCCCACGGAGGCCCTCAGAGCTGCTGCAGACCCCCACGAACACAAGGAAAGCTTCATTTATCAATCAGACCAATAAGGAGGCCACTTCCTTGGTTAGGGACGAATCAGAAAGCCACATGTTGGGGATTACATGTCGGAATTCCATAGTGATGTAAAACCACCTGAATAACACTAACAGTAGAGTTATTGATTAGATTAAAATAACAACCCAGAGAGTTGCATTGATACATTTGATGCTTGATTCATAAAATATAAAGTCGAAAGAATTGCACAATTCACACCATGGCTATAATCATGCAAGATAATATATGCTTGAAATGTCTGAAATGTATGTATTTAACATGATATCATATTAAAGTGACACTTGTCTCAGGAATGGATGGTTTAATTGACATCACACAGTAAGGCTCCATGATGCACAGCTTGGTGTGTGACTGCTTTCACGCTGGTGATGAGAAGTCAACGTAGCTAAAAGAGAAGTCAAGCTATGCGTCCCAAATGGCAACCTTTTTCATATAGTTCATTACTCTATGGGTCCTAGTATTGCACTACAGATATCGGATCTTAATTTGATCACCCTGTTGTAATTTCCACGTTAAATGTCAGAATTGATTTGCCCTAACAAAACATGTATCAACCCCTACAAAAACGTCCATTCATTATAATCCACACATTTCACATTTCCTGTTGCTGCAGGATTATTTTCCTGCTGTGAGAAACTGGTCAAATTAAGATCCTACATCTCTATATAGGAAATAGGGTGCTATTTGGGACGCAGACATGGTATGTAGAAAAAAGAGCCGTCACCGTCACCTGAAGCATGTGTAATTCGTCCTCATTTTCCCCCTGCGATGACAGATGAGGAGGAGCGGGTTAGGGGGGTGGGAGCAGGTATTAGAGCAGAGCAGCTCGTCACCCCCTCACTGGGCCCCCGTGCTGAGGGACGACCACTTTACACTGTCATACCAGGGCATACCAAGGCCCAATGGGAGGGAGAGAGAGAGAGAGGTATAGTCTATTCTATTGGGACATGACGTGAGAACTATAACCATAGAATTAATGCTTGTTCCAGGTAGCCAGGGCATCTCCACAGATATGCGACACGTCACCACACAGACCACCATTGTACTGGTGACCATGGGACACGTTATCCTACAATAGATACACTTCAAGCCTGGATCAATGCTGTCTCACTGAGTAGAGGGAGAGAAAATGTGTATCGTTTTACAATTATTTTGGGGTTGACCACTCTGTAGAGAGGAGTAGTTTCAAAATGGATCCAGAAATGTGGTTGACGTATAGTACATTTAAAAACGAATGAATTATAAAGAATCATAGGATCTAATGCATTTCAAATGTAACATTCATATTTGCATAGACATTAACCATGTACCCACACACAGGGAATGACTCATGTTGGTTAATGGGTACTCACACTGAGAGCTCTGTTCACAGAAGGGGACATCACCTCTGCTAAGATGGTAAGAGGGTCCAAATGCTTTTCACATACTACAGAGCTAAGCAGATTTGGCCGGGATCATAGCATAGCAGCATGGATGTAAAGTCAATGTGACATTACAGGCTATTGGCAAAGATTTGCTAAAATTTGATTCAGGGTAATGTGTCATCCATCACTGGATTAAATGGTATTTTGTAATTTGTTGGAGACACCCATATCATGTTAATTTAATTGACAAAAAAGTAACAAAAATGATTATGTAATGAGAAACAATTGTTATTTCAAAAGTAGATACGAAATATATGTAAATATTTATCTCATGTTAGATAAACAAATTTGAAGTCCACAAGTGTAGTTGTATAAATGTTGAGAAAGTCCTGAGTATGCATGTAATTGATGTGCTGTCATTAAAATCCAATTTATTTCAAATTTTTGTTATCAATATCAATATGATAAAATCACTAATCACATGAAATTTGCACATACAAGGTGTGAATTGTAAACTGTACAAGGTTTAAATTGTAACCTGTACAAGATGTGAATTGTAAACTGTACAAGATGTGAATTGTAAACTGTACAAGGTTTACATTGTAAACTGTACAAGGTTTAAATTGTAAACTGTACAAGGTGGGAATTGTAAACGGTACAAGGTTTAAATTGTAAACTGTACAAGATGTGAATTGTAAACTGTACAAGGTTTAAATTGTAAACTGTACAAGATGTGAATTGTAAACTGTACAAGGTTTAAATTGTAAACTGTACAATGTTTAAATTGTAAACTGTACAAGATGTGAATTGTAAACTGTACAAGGTTTAAATTGTAAACTGTACAAGGTTTACATTGTAAACTGTACAAGGTTTAAATTGTAAACTGCACATTGGGAAAGAGAGCCCCCAGTAATATAGGTGTCATTGTTCCCCTGCACAGTGTTTACAGATCTGAAATGAGGAACTGGGGGTCCTCCTGTACCTCTGTCTGTTTTTTGGAACTTGAGATAGACCTCCCATATTTCATTCCTACCTCGCTGATAGCATTTATCAGCGACGTCCTGATAAAAACAAAATATGCAAATTAAGCCTGAGCATGGCTAAGCCGCCGAGGAGGACTGGATTACCTGGGGGCTGGCTGGGACAGACATCAGATTGTATTGTCATAAAGGGACCATTAGCCTCTTGGCAAACTGTACCTCAAGCCCCAGATGACAGGCCTTTTCAAGACAGACAGGGGAGAAAATATGAAACTTAAATTCTTCATGACAGACACTTGAATGAATGAGTCATAAAATCATAAGAGAATAAAACAGACAAAAGCAAACATTTATGTTTACCTCTCTCGCATAAATGTATTCAAATTGATATTTTTTGTCTTTATTTGATCACCTATTTTCCTTTGAAAAGAACTGTCCTTTTTTATTAACGGATAGAGGGTCGCCATACAAAACACAATGACCCAGACTTAGTGACTGGATGGGATTAAGTTTAATAGCGAATCTTGACAGACATATCCTGGAAGCATATCAGTCCCCTCAGATTTCCAAAGAGAGCAAAGCTGTCATGTTTGTTTGGGATTTATTTTATTAATTGGATGGTTAAATCCAGCTAATCCGCGCTGATCGCTTACTATGTCTCAGGGCATATTCTATTGCTTCTTCGACACATTTTGGCTACCACATTTCTTAGAATGTCTAAACAAAAAAAAGATGACATTAACCTGAATAATTATTGCCACTAAACTGTTATTTTATTCACACAAAAGAGTGAGATTAAAAAAAGAAGAGAAATGACTAAATATGCAGACGAGGCAGCAACAAAAAAGGCAGAAGTTCCCCGGCAGGCTGTCATCTTCTTTTTCCTGTTCAGCTTTGAGTTGGTCTATTCTTTAGGAAGAGGAGCATTTCTGGCGAGTAGTACAATGTATGCCTGCAATGTCTGAATGACTGGAGGGGATGGTGATGGTCAGACAAAGGGCCCCGGGACAGGTCGACTAGACAGCTTCATGTTCCTGTGTGTCGTCACTTTCCATGGCTGGGAACAAGAGGTCTGGTCTGTCCCTAATCTGAGGGGGATCAGTCAGGTGGGAGGGGGTCAGTCAGGTGGGAGGGGGTCAGTCAGGTGGGAGCTGGGGGTCAGTCAGGTGGGAGGGGATCAGTCAGGTGGGAGGGGGTGGATGAGAGTGGGGGTGAAGGTAGACTAGGCGATGATGGTTCAGACTAGGTACCCCCCTCACTACTCTTTCTCTCTATGCACACCCTCAGGACCATATAGTGATCTGGGTCGTGATAAAGGTCCAGTCAGCGACAGAGACAGAATGCCAGACTGGCTGGGCAGGCAGGGTTGGAGTCAGACTCCTCTGTCTCTGTGAGGTGAGGACTTAGTGGCCCAGCCAGCCTGTCCTGAAGGGCTGTATGAAAGGCATGCATTCTCAGAGACGCGACACAGAGAGGAGAAAGTCTGGGAGTCGGTCTGACTCTGGCCAGGCAGCCCTGCTTTCTTACCCTTCATTCCCCCCCCTCTGTCCCTCCCTCTCTCTCCCTCCCTCTGTCCCATACCTGGGAGACTCCAGGCGCCACAGTGTAACTGCAGTCTGAGATATGCTTCTGCAGGAACACTACTACACAATCTCCCCAGGCTGGGATCAGAGGAGTGATCCTCCCACTGTATTATCTGAGCTATTCTATACCCAGTGTCGATTGTTGTTCCCCAATTCCAATACATTATTCTCACATCAAACGTTAAGACTTCTCACATCAAACGTTAAGACCACTCCTGAGTGGCGCAGTGGTCTAAGGCACTGCATCGCAGTGCTAACTGTGCCACTAGATCCTGGTTCGAATCCAGGCTCTGTCGCAGCCGGCCGCGACCGGGAGACTCATGGGCGGCGCACAATTGGCCCAGCGTCGTCCAGGGTAGTGGAGGGAATGGCCGGCAGGGATGTAGCTCAGTTGATAGAGCATGGCGTTTGCAATGCCAGGGTTGTGGGTTCGATTCCCACGGGGGGCCAGTATAAAAAAAAATATGTATTCACTGTAAGTCGCTCTGGATAAGAGCGTCTGCTAAATGACTAAAATGTAAAAATGTTCTCACATCAAACGTTAAGACTTCTCACATCAAACGTTAAGACTTCTCACATCAAACGTTAAGACTTCTCACATTAAATTTAACATGATGAAAGTATTTTCTCCAACTTGTTGTGTAGTACAGTATTGGCCTCTTCTTTTCCTTGTTCAGTTCTCCCTCCCTCTACTCCCCTTCCTCTAATGTTGTGGTATTGTCATCATGTTTAAGGGTTAAGGATGATTACAAAATAATGTGAAAATAGAATAAGTAAGCAGAGCCTATGTTGAGGTTCACCCTCTGTCAGCATAGTGACAGCTGCAGGGGCAATTTTCATTGTGGTGCGTGTGGTTTTGTGGTAGATGTGCTCTCATCTAAAGTACATACTAAGCTGTGACTGCTGGTTCATTATTTAAACAGGCCACATGGATCAGAATGGACATTTGTTCCTCAATGAAAAATCTTGACTTACATTTGGGGGATTTCTCTGTATATTTTGCGGGACCGTAGGACTGCACAGGGTTTTGTGTTTTAAGTAGGAAGGATTTGAGTGTGATTATGCGTTGACAATGTGTTGACATAAATTAAAAGATTTATGATGGAAGATTTTAAATGTAGTTGTAGCCTATTATTTTCCTTCAACATACACTACCAGTCAAAGTTTGGACACACCTACTCATTCAAGGGTTTTTCTTTATTTTGACTATTTTTTACATTGTAGAATAATAGTGAAGACATCAAAACTATGAAATAACACATATGGAATCATGTAGTAACCAAAAAAGTGTTAAACAAATCAAAATATATTTTATATTTGAGATTCTTCAAATAGCCACCCTTTGCCTTGATGACAGCTTTACACACGCTTGGCATTCTCTCAACCAGCTTCATGAGGTGGTCACCTGGAATGCATTTAAATTAACAGGTGCACCTTCTTAAAAGTTAATTTGTGGAATTTCTTTCCTTCTTAATGTGTTTGAGCCAATCAGTTGTGTTGTGACAAGGTATACAGAAGATAGTCCTATTTGGTAAAAGACCAAGTCCATATTATGTCAAGAACAGCTCAAATAAGGAAAGAGAAACGACAGTCCATCATTACTTTAAGACATGAAGGTCAGTCAATACGGAACATTTCAAGAACTTTGAACGTTTCTTCAAGTGCAGCCGCAAAAATCATCAAGCGCTTTGATGAAACTGGCTCTCATGAGGACTGCCACAGGAATGGAAGACCCAGAGCTACCTCTGCTGCAGAGGATAAGTTCATTAGAGTTACCTGCCTCAGAAAATGCAGCCCAAATAAATGCTTCACAGAGTTCAAGTCACAGACACATCTCAACATCAACTGTTCAGAGGGGACTGTGTGACTCAGGCCTTCATGGTCTAA
Organism: Coregonus clupeaformis; assembly: GCF_020615455.1. Lineage (NCBI taxonomy): Eukaryota > Metazoa > Chordata > Actinopteri > Salmoniformes > Salmonidae > Coregonus > Coregonus clupeaformis. The sequence continues at coordinate 42,781,317 of NC_059199.1, forward strand.
TTGCTGCAAAGAAACCACTACTAAAGAACACCAATAATAAGAAGAGACCTGCTTGGGCCAAGAAACACGAGCAATGGACATTAGACCGGTGGACATTTGTCCTTTGGTCTGGAGTCCAAATTGGAGACTTTTGGTTCCAACCGCCGTGTCTTTGTGAGATGCGGTGTGGGTGAATGGATGATCTCTGCATGTGTAGTTTCCACCGTAAAGCATGGAGGAGGAGGTGTTATGGTTTGGGGGTGCTTTGCTGGTGACACTGTCTGTGATTTATTTAGAATTCAAGACTCACTTACCCAGCATGGCTACCACAGCATTCTGCAGCGATATGCCATCCCATCTGGTTTGGACTTAGTGGGACTATCATTTGTTTTTCAACAGGACAATGACCCAACACACCTCTAGGCTGTGTAAGAGCTATTTGACCAAGAAGGAGAGTGATGGAGTGCTACATCAGATGACCTGGCCTCCACAATCCCTCGATCTCAACCCAGTTGAGATAGTTTGGGATGAGTCGGACGGCAGAGTGAAGGAAAAGCAGCCAACAAGTGCTCAGCATACAGTGCCTTGCAAAAGTATTATTTTGTTATTATTATTTATTTATTTTTTTAGTCATTTAGCAGACGCTCTTATCCAGAGCGACTTACAGGAGCAATTAGGATTAAGTGCCTTGCTCAAGGGCACATCGACAGATTTTTCACCTAGTTGGCTCTGGGATTAGAACCAGCAACCTTTCGGTTACTGGCACAACGCTCTTAACCACTAAGCTACCTGCCGTATTTATCCCCCTTGGCGTTTTTCCTATTTTGTTGAATTACAACCTGTAATTCCAATGGATTCTTATTTGGATTTCATGTAATGGACATACACAAAATAGTCCAAATTGGTGAAATGAAAAAAATTACTTGTTTCAAAACATTCTAAAAAATAAATGATGGAAAAGTGGTGTGTGCACATGTATTCAACCCCTTTGCTATGAAGCCCCTAAATAAGATCTGGTGCAACCAATTAACTTCAGAAGTCACATAATTAGTTAAATAAAGTCCACCTGTGTGCAATCTAAGTGTCACATGATCTGTCACATGATCTCAGTACAGTGAGGGAAAAAAGTATTTGATCCCCTGCTGATTTTGTAGGTTTGCCCACTGACAAAGACATGATCAGTCTATAATTTTAATGATAGGTTTATTTGAACAGTGAGAGACAGAATAACAACAACAAAAAAACCAGAAAAACGCATGTAAAAAATGTTATAAATTGATTTGCATTTTAATGAGGGAAATAAGTATTTGACCCCTCTGCAAAACATGACTTAGTACTTGGTGGCAAAACCCTTGTTGGCAATCACAGAGGTCAGACGTTTCTTGTAGTTGGCCACCAGGTTTGCACACATCTCAGGAGGGATTTTGTCCCACTCCTCTTTGCAGATCTTCTCCAAGTCATTAAGGTTTCGAGTCTGACGTTTGGCTCGAACCTTCAGCTCCCTCCACAGATTTTCTATGGGATTAAGGTCTGGAGACTGGCTAGGCCACTCCAGGACCTTAATGTGCGGTGAAGTTGTCCTGTCCCCTTAGCAGAAAAACACCCCCAAAGCATAATGTTTCCACCTCCATGTTTGACGGGGGGATGGTGTTCTTGGGGTCATAGGCAGCATTCCTCCTCCTCCAAACACGGCGAGTTGAGTTGATGCCAAAGAGCTCGATTTTGGTCTCATCTGACCACAACACTTTCACCCAGTTCTCCTCTGAATCATTCAGATGTTCATTGGCAAACTTCAGACGGGCCTGTATATGTGCTTTCTTGAGCAGGGGGACCTTGCGGGCGCTGTAGGATTTCAGTCCTTCACGGCGTAGTGTGTTACCAATTGTTTTCATGGTGACTATGGTCCCAGCTGCCTTGAGATCATTGACAAGATCCTCCCGTGTAGTTCTGGGCTGATTCCTCACCGTTCTCATGATCATTGCAACTCCACGAGGTGAGATCTTGCATGGAGCCCCAGGCCCGAGGGAGATTGACAGTTATTTTGTGTTTCTTCCATTTGCGAATAATCGCACCAACTGTTGTCACCTTCTCACCAAGCTGCTTGGCGATGGTCTTGTAGCCCATTCCAGCCTTGTGTAGGTCTACAATCTTGTCCCTGACATCCTTGGAGAGCTCTTTGGTCTTGGCCATGGTGGAGAGTTTGGAATCTGATTGATTGATTGCTTCTGTGGACAGGTGTCTTTATACAGGTAACAAGCTGAGATTAGGAGCACTTCCCTTTAAGAGTGTGCTCCTAATCTCAGCTCGTTACCTGTATAAAAGACACTTGGGAGCCAGAAATCTTTCAGATTGAGAGGGGGTCAAATACTTATTTCCCTCATTAAAATGCAAATCAATTTATAAAATTTTGGCATGCGTTTTTCTGGATTTTGTTGTTGTTATTCTGTCTCTCACTGTTCAAATTAACCTACCATTAAAATTATAGGCTGATCATTTCTTTGTCAGTGGGCAAACGTACAAAATCAGCAGGGGATCAAATACTTGTTTCCCTCACTGTATATATACACCTGTTCTGAAAGGCCCCAGAGTCTGCAACACCACTAAGCAAGGGGCACCACCAAGCAAGAGGCACCATGAAGAGCAAGGAGCTCTCCAAACAGGTCAGGGACAAAGTTGTGGAGAAGTGCAGATCAAGGTTGGATTATAAGAAAATATCCAAAACTTTGAACATCCCACGGAGCACCATTAAATCCATTATTAAAAAATTGAAAGAATATGGCACCACAACAAACCTGCCAAGAGAGGGCCGCCCACCAAAACTCACAGACCAGGCAAGGAGGGAATTAATCAGAGAGGCAACAAAGACACCAAAGATAACCCTGAAGGAGCTGCAAAGCTCCACAGCGGAGATTGGAGTATCTGTCCATAGGACCACTTTAAGCCGTATACTCCACAGAGCTGGGCTTTATGGAAGAGTGGCCAGAAAAAAAGCCATTGCTTAAAGAAACAAATAAGCAAACACGTTTGGTGTTCGCCAAAAGGCATGTGGGAGACTCCCCAAACATATGGAAGAAGGTACTCTGGTCAGACGAGACTAAAATTGAGCTTTTTGGCCATCAAGGAAAACGCTATGTCTGGCACAAACCCAACACCTCTCATAACCCTGAGAACACCATCCCCACAGTGAAGCATGGTGGTGGCAGCATCATGCTGTGGGGATGTTTTTCCATTGGCAGGGACTGGGAAACTGGACAGAATTGAAGGAATGATGGATGGCGCTAAATACAGGGAAATTATTGAGGAAAACCTGTTTCAAGTCTTCCAGAGATTTGAGACTGGGACGGAGGTTCACCTTCCAGCAGGACAATGACCCTAAGCATACTGCTAAAGCAACACTCAAGTGGTTTAGGGGAAACATTTAAATGTCTTGGAATGACCTAGTCAAAGCCCAGACCTCAATCCAATTGAGAATCTGTGGTATGACTTAAAGATTGCTGTACACCAGCGGAACCCATCCAACTTGAAGGAGCTGGAGCAGTTTTGCCTTGAAGAATGGGCAAAAATCCCAGTGGCTAGATGTGCCAAGCTTATAGAGACATACCCCAAGAGACTGTAATTGCTGCAAAAGGTGGCTCTACAAAGTATTGACTTTGGGGGGGGGTAATAGTTATGCACGCTCAAGTTCTGTTTTGTGGTCTTATTTCTTGTTTGTTTCACAATAAAACAATATTTTGCATCTTCAAAGTGGTAGGCATGTTGTGTAAATCAAATGATATAAAACCCCCAAAAATCCATTTGAATTCCAGGTTGTAAGGCAACAAAATTTGAAAAATGCCAAGGGGGGTGAATACTTTCGCAAGCCACTGTATGTGGGAACTCCTTCAAGACTGTTGGAAAAGCATTCCAGGTGAAGCTGGTTGAGAGAATGCCAAGAGTGTGCAAAACTGTCATCAAGGCAAAGGGTGGCTATTTGAAGAATCTCAAATATTACATGTATTTTTATTTGTTTAACACTTTTTATGGTTACTACATGATTCCATATGTGTTATTTCATAGTTTTGATGTCTTCAGTATTATTCTACAATGTAAAAAAAATAGTCAAAATAAAGAAAAAACCTTGAATGAGTAGGTGTGTCCAAACTTTTGACTACTAGTATATATATATTTTAAAACGGACACAAAACAATGCAACATCAACATACCTGGCTGGCTTCAGGGTCCGAATACGGGATCCTTGGGAGGACCCTACCCCATTGAAGTTGAAATGTAAAATGGTTAGGGTAAGCGTAAGGGTTAAGGACGTCCCAAGGAATCCGAATAGCACTGACCCTGGCTTCAGTCAAAGAAGAAGAAGACCCTGGCTTCAGTCATTGGCTTACCTTTGCGCAGAATCAGTAGCGTCAGGTGATGTGGACGTCTTGATTGTGTTTGGGGAACGCTCTCTGCCAATGCGCACTACCACCACTATCCCATAACTACCCTCCATCCATTCCGTCACCACAGGGACGCGCAAAGAAAAGATAGAAAACATGTCGGACAAGAAACAGACTGTGGATTTGGGATTATTAGAGGAGGACGATGAGTTTGAAGAATTCCCAGCCGAGGGTAAATTAATTATATTTCCATATGTTACCATTGTTCTCTGAATTTAGTGACAACTTTTCAGACTGGGCCAGACAGTGACTCAGCTAGTTTAGCAATCTATGTTAACAACATTGAATGAAGAAGTATCTAGCTAATGTGCTAGCAGCGGCTGGCTAGCTAGGTTAGTAGCTACCACTTTTAATTGTATTATTCACATGATTGAACTTATAACGTTAGCTAATTAGCGATTGCACTGGCGGAAACTTTACCTAGTTAAACATTAACGTTAGCTGAAATGTAAACAACGCGCAGCATCTAACTAAAAGACAGCTAATGAACTAATTACTGTAGCTAGCTAGCTACGTTATTTAGCCAACGCTAGCTAGTGTAGTAGCTAGTTGAGTAAAGGCCCATCCACACAAAGATTGATAACTTGAACGATACATTCTACATAACTATAAACGTTGGCGAGCATCCACACCAGCCGACCATTTATCGTTCTTCTGTACACCTGTCAATCAACTGATCAAAGCATCCTACTGAAGGCCTATTAATAAGGTGGTAACGTTTACATTACATTTTAGTCATTTAGCACAGACCATTTACTTCTTCAGGGTGTGACAACTGCAAATAATACTATAATACTTCAATGTACATGTAGGCCTAATGAAAAATAACAAACTCATATTTATATCTAACACTTCAACAACAAACGCTGTTTATCCCGTGTATCTTTTACATCATGCCTTGTTGCTCAAGTGGTTTGTAAGTTGTCTAAATGTTTTCAAATCGTTTGGATCTTATTTTCCTCTGTGTTCATCTCTCTGTCCTGTGAAACTCTTTGCAACGCATCAGTGAAACAATGTTATCATCACTGGCCAAAGTGATTACACCAACGCAAGCTCTCTTTAACTTTCCCCGAAAGTTCATTTGGCCTATTTTACTTTCAGCAATTAACAAGAGCAAGCCAGCTTCTCTCCACGAATGCCTAGTATAAAATAATATTATATAAAGTATACAAATAAATGTCCTAAAGCTTTTTCTGGGATTTCACGTGAAATGGAATAGCGGAGAGTCTTGCGTAGCCTATAGCCTATCTTGCGCACTAGAACACCTGGAAGAGAGGCTAGCAATGTGTAGCCGAAGTAAGAAACTAAATACTAGCTTCATTAGGCCATTCGTTAGCTAAATATTAGGGCTATAAATATTTATGTCAGTGTACGAAAAAGTTAACAGATAATGAAATGGCAGATCTGGGCGTTCCTCCAGGATGCGCTCTGCAGGCCCTGACACAAAGCTCCACTATTGATTAGGCCTACGTTTTAAGACAGTAAAATTATTCTACCTTGGCTACAACAACACAGTGCAATGAGTTATGTATTATTGTTATCAAGTGAGTACACAATTATTGTCTGGGGCTGTAAACTGCAGTGATATAGGTGAATTTGAATAACCGCTCAAATGTCCTGTTTTGAATGCTTCATGCTGAAATAACTGCATACAGCCTAGGCCTGATCATGCAACCATTGGGATCAGTTATGGGTTTATTCTCTACAGTTTACAATGTCCAGAAAGGTACTTTAGCAGGCTACTCATATAGTGTATTTTGATCACCCCATAGCGCTCTCTCTCTCTCCTTTCAAACTTCCCGGATTTTACATTCGGCAAGCTGGAATCTCTCGTTGATAGGCTAGTAATAGTAAATAAAATGCTTGAATTAAGTGTACAACAAGCTATTTGTAGTCTAGCTTTTCCTGGGACTCCAAGAGCGAAGAGGAATGGCGGAAGCTGAGAGGCACCGGAGAGGCCAGGCACGTAATTGCGAAAGGGAACCGTGAAGACAGACTAAAGATATGCAGCCTAATTTAGAAGCCAGAAAGGCACATTAGCATGCCAGTCTGTGTGTATTTTGTCAAGATGTATAGGTGTTAAGATGGACCTACCATCGGAAAATATGGCCTTCTCATGCGCTGTTTGTTGACATCGTTCTCCCAAGTCGTCCTATAATTAATGTGCCCACCAATATGTTCACTGCGCTCTGCCTTCTCTCTTCTCCGAGCAGCCTCACGTACCTAGAACCAAGAACGCTTCAATAAAACGTGTTTTTTATTGGTTGTCAATGTTTAAAAAATATATTTTAAAAAATCACTCTGAAAGTTATCCAAACGATAGCTGTCGTTATCCTTCTACACTCTTTTTGTAGTTATCGTTGTAGTGTGAACGCTCCTGTTCACTTGAATTAGAACAATTTACTTTTTATTGTTATAGTCCTTGGTGTGGACGACCCTGTAGAGTTACTTGTCAGCTAGACATGTTGATAGCTAGCTAACGTTGTTTCATAATTTGTCGTTTTCATCATTGCATTTCTCTGTGTTCAGATTGGACGGGTCTGGATGAGGATGAAGATGCCCACGTGTGGGAAGACAACTGGGACGATGACAACGTAGAGGACGACTTCTCTAATCAACTCAGGTAGCCAGCTACCCCATTCATATATTTACCTTTTAGTAATTTAGCAGACGCTCTTATCCAGAGTGACTTACATGAGCAATTAGTGTTAAGTGCCTTGGTCAAGGGCACATCGGCATATTTTTGACGTAGTCGGCTCGGGGGATTCAAACCAGTGACCATTAGTTTACTGGCCCAACGCTCCTAACCGCTAGGCTACCTGCCGCAAACAGCCCCGCTTGCTGCATGGTTTTGGAAACATAAGGAACATCTCTCATATCAGCGAGTAGTAATAATGATACAAATTAAGTTAAATTATTACACACCTTTTTATAAGGTGTTCACCCAATCTACCCAAACGCACTTTGGTGATGACATTTCACTTCCTTATGTTATAAAATACATTTCACCAAGACAAATATGATTCTTCATGTTCTGAATCTTTCAGTGAGGTCTTTCTCTAACATATCATTAACATTATTATATAAAAAAAAGTCTGATTTGGTAACCTAATACATCCGATAATAAGCACTGAGCTCTGACAGAGCGGCGTGGCTTTATTGCAGAAACTTTTGAGGATTTGTGGTCGTGTCTTCCAAGTTGCTTCTGCGGGTCGAAAATAGCTAAATTAGCATGGCACGAGCTGAATTGAATGTTAAATGCTTTGAAAATAAAAAGCTTGTGGGTACACTCAGTGCTCCGTTGACATTTCACAGAGCTATGCTTGTTTTTGTGAGAAATCTTCAAAAAATAACAGTAACTTTGCATTTAATATGAACAGCGTGTACTAAAATATGAACATACTACATGTCACGTCTCAAAATCGATATCTATCTTACCTCTATTGTTTTATATCCTCTGGATTTGAGAAGAAAGATGATGAGTTCAATGGTAAGCCTGTCAGTTAGCCTTCATTTTCACACAGCATTCAACCTAGCTGACACAATGCTATTTTCCTGATTTATGACCACTTTTTATTTATTCTTCTCTGGCCTCCATTGATTGTTGCTCTAATTTTGACTATCCTACAAGGGTAAAAACTCCAATAAGGTTTGAATGGATGATGCTAGAGACATGAGGTCTTTTGAGGAGTATCTACACAATTAATGTATAATTTTACCCATTGTTCGAAAGATGCGTTTTTGATTGGACACCCTACTTTATAGGGTTAGTGTTCCCACATGGCCATCTCTCCATGTCACATCGCTTATTTACGGAAGACAGACGGAAGACTGAGGCGGCCATCTTTGCTAATTAGCTATCTAGCCTGCTCCGAACACCTGTGTGTAAGCTAACGGGGGAGGAAGTGTAGTTCTTCAACTGGAGGCACATACAGCGTATGGATCTGTGCAAAACTGCTAGCTAACGTTACAGTAAGTATCTTTTTTTGGGGGGGAAACATTCTTTCTCGCTGATTTGAAAGATAAGGGCCATACATTTTCAAAACCATTTCACCAGCGATGATTATTGATGTTTCTAACACAGCGTCAGAATTGTAGTTCACATGGCTAGCCGTGGGCGAAGCTAACTGCTGAAAACCCTAAGGAGAGAATAGTTTTCAAGCACTAGTAGCCAGCTAGCTACACCTATCACCTTTTTACTTATGACAAATCATTGTGCCCCACTCAGCTTCACGCCCCTAGAAATAAGATGATGCCCTCAGTTCAAGGGATGTGATGCTTTGATCTTTGAGTAGGGCTGTAAGATTTGACAAAGGTCATATGGCTAAATGGTAACTAAAACAGTCAAATTGTCATGCTGAATGTTTAGGCACAGCAAATTTAATCAGGCTTTAGACTCCCCTTGAGAGTACTAGTTGGCAATAATAACAAACACTGATAACGTTTTAAAGTTATTAGGAGATGCAAGCAATAGGCACTATGCAGCTTTCTTAAAAATTATTAATGTCTTGTAGCTACACATATTGGCCTAGTTTTTTGTCAATGGTGCATTCGAATGCTATCGTAGAGACCCGAGTTTCCGAGTCAGAAATGACCACTAGAATTACCCTCCTAAGTCTGTGTTCCAAGTGGGAAACTGACCAGAATGATGATACCTGAGTTTACGAGTTGTGGCGTTTCATCAACTGACCTTTCACCTTTCCTACCAAAAGATAATAAAACAAAGACATTTACAACCTTGATAATGTAGTCTAGTTAATTTACATGCATACAATCTTTTGTTTTGAGATATTGTCAAAGTAAGCCAGCCAACTGAACGATTAGGCTATTATTAGCAATGTTTGCTAGCTTAATCGTCTAGCTAAATTCAAGCTCATTGGTGGAACAGTTGTTTCGGACGCATTAATGATGTCTTCCCGAGTTCACCAACTGAGAGCTAGGAGATCCCAAGACGCATCCGACTGCACCATAATCCTGGAAGTCTTTTCTGTTGTCTGGATACTGTTTGCTCCCGCTGCTTTCAGTCGTTCATCTTGGTTGTCTCTTTTCTTACATAGGGAGACATTTGTCAGCATTATTGCATGTCATTTGTAAATGATTATGCAGCCTTTGAATGATACAGACAGTCTACAATGTGTGCTTTATTGTCAGTAATATGTATTCTATGCATTTACATTCTTAGGCTGCACTTGTTGAATAATCAACTAGTGTATTGACTTGAAGTGGCCAGACTATTCATTTTTTTGGTATACTTCAGACAGTGTTATGGATTTCAAACCTTTGATGGCTGCAATTAAAACATTTATAGAAGACATGAGGTCTTATATATGTTTTAAGCATTCATCCAAGTACAAGTAGGTCTACTGATAAATCCATAGCTGTAGCTGTCTGCATGATATTTCTTCAGTCGGATTTCATAATGCTTCTCTCAATCAACATAGGACACTTGTGCTTTAACCATTGCACTGCTTGGATGTATCCCTAATGGCACACAATTCCCTATATAGTGCACAACTTATGACCACAGCACCCACTCTTCCCATAGGGCTCTGGTCAAAAGTAGTGCACTATATAGGGATTAAGGTGCCAGTTGGAACGCACCCTTTGTAATCATCTCAATTGACTGGTCCTTTTTTTCTCTCTGTAGAGCGGAGCTGGAGAAACATGGTTCCAAGATGGAGACGTCGTAGGAGCTGCCGAGTCCACACAGCTGTTGGGATTGGATATGGATGGACATTGGTGTTATGAATGTTATAACTTCACACTTACGATGGAGGATGTTTAACTAAACTCGCTCCTTTTTTTTCTTCTAAGAAACCTTGACACGAGTAAAGTGTTTGAAAATATCCCCCTTTGGATATTTTCATTGTTCTACTGATCTGCATTTATTCAGATAATGTAAGAGTTATGTAAATATTAAAGGTGGTTCAGTTCACGTACTCTTTGTTATTTATGCACATTTTCCATCTCTTTAGACATAATCAGCTGGTCAGTTACTGTTTTAATATAAATCCATATTTTCCAATGTTTTGTTTTACTATAAAGACCACTTTGTGTCCAGGGCTTGTGTTTAACATCCATTTAAATACCACTTTTTGTTAGAGCCATTGATTTGAAACTGCCAGCGCAACACTTAACCTATGTTTTAATGGTCCAATAATTATTGGACTGTGACACACTCCACATCCATTTTAATCCACAATATGAATGTTGCATGATGTTTAGTAAGTCAAGTGCTGCACCACTCAGTTTTCAAACCAAGACATCACAATGAAAAAAATATCACCCACTTTTCACACGGTCACTCTCCCATAGTAAACCATTAAATGAGCAGGTGTGTGTCGGAGAGCTAGGAGAGTGGGTAGAGACGCGCACACAGGGAGATGTGGGAAGTTGTGTGTGTGTACATTGTATATTTGTCTGTCTAAAGTATGACACACACACTGCCAGCCACACAGTGAAGAGTTCCTCTCTGCTGTCTGTATAACAGAGCCCCTACCTTCCCTCTGAGCCCATGGGGTTGGGGCTGAGTCTCTGAAGGAGAGATTATCCACTGCCATGTTTGTCAGGGGCAGGGAGGTGGTCTCAGCATGGGGGCCCCTGCCCTGCCTGGGCCTGCCCTGCTACCGACCAGGCCCTACTCCTCCGGCTCCGCACAGCAGGGACCCCCGCACTGAACCGGAGGCCAATTTACCCCAGCCACACTCCCCCGGCAAAATGATTTCTCTGCATTTGTGGACTCTCAGGGTCTTAATGAGATGAAATAGATGCCAGTAAGACCTGCTGCCTGCCAGCCTGCTGTAAAAGAGAAAAGATGCTTCCTCTTCCAGTGTTCCTTCCTCTGCCTGGCACTTGGCTGTGTCTCATCTTCCTTTGTGTTGCTGGTAGGCCTGCTATAGCTCCTGTTGGAATAGGATTTAGGTATGTTTTATACACATGCTGTTTTGTTTGTTTCTCTTCATTGTACTTTTTTATTTATTATGGACGTATTATTAAAGATGAAATCCTGATTTCCTGTTCAGAACAAAACGGAACGTGTCAATGAATGTTTAAAGCAGCGAATGGCAGTCCTATCGTCTCTGACCGCATTTCCCAAAGATTCTGCGTTGAGATTCTATGTTGAATCGCCACCGTTCATCGACACCCAGCAGGTGATCCACTGTGCATTGATGTTCATTATGGTGTCTCTTCTCTAAGGTATGTTCTCTGATATTTGTGAAGTTGTGTAGGTGTAAGTCCTCATGATGAGATGGTATCTCCTAAGAGGTTATAGATCCCTCTTCGGCAGTTTTTATACCAAACACTGTTGTCTGCAGACCACAATCCAACTTCTCCCTTGTGTATAAAGCCCTTACACCCATCCTGGTTTCTCCATCCGTTCAGAATGGAATTTCAACATGTCCAAAATGAACATTGTTGTCTTTAGACCCTAGTGAACCAGTGAAATCAGCGGTCCCTTTACTTGTATACATTACTGCTCTTGTCTTGCAGTTAAGGGTTTTTACATGTCAAATAAAATTAAAGTGTATGAATTTGTCACAATATTATCAAATGGAGGATATAGAACCGAGACTGACACATTACACAAAGATGCTCACATCTGCCTATGCCCTTGAAGCTAAGTGCCAGGAGCCTGATCATTATTTTAATTGTTGGAAAGGCAGCGGAGTGAGAGAATCGGTAAGTGAGAGAAACGGAGGAGAACACACGGCCATTTTGTTTGTGCTGAGAGCGGAAGATTGTCCCCTTGTATTGGGGCTTGAGGAGGGCCTCTGTGGCTCCCCCAATATTCAGCCTCATAGCTTTTCACCCTTCACTATAATATCTCCATCTAGAATTGCTTTTCATTTACCTAACTTTTGTCATTCATTTATGACCCGCATGATTCACCTTGACATGGGCAGTCTGCCCACTTTGACCAATATTGATGTATCAACTCTATCACATTTATAGTTTGAACTGAGACCCAATGAGCATTTATTTTTGGAAGGGAATATGATTTCATTTTGGGTTTCATCAATAGACTGCTACAATTGCTTTTGTCCACTTTGTCTAAAGCATCTCTACATGGAACACCAGATTATGGTTTGACCATTTTCTTTGCTGGTAATATAAAAAATATAACTAGCAAGACATGTCTCAATATAAAACCAGTGAAAAGAATACTGAAAAGAACACATTCTGTAACGTTTTAGATATAGATTTTATTATATTGTTCCTTGTGGTTGTGGGCGATGGATGGATCCATCCCACTGTGTCAACACCGTAGAAAGGACACACTCCGCAGCCTCCCAGGCTATACTTTAGTTCCCTCAGACACTGGTGGGTACTGCGGTTGTTCCAGGGTTCTGTGACCGCAGCAGGCCTCTCCACCACCAGCCAAGAAAGATGGGGCCGTCGTAGTCGTGCAGGCAGGGAGTACGCAGCTGCTACAATAATAGGCCTAATTGCATGTTTCTTTTGTGGGGCTGAAATTAATGGCAGAGTACTGCTACATACAATGCCCCCCCCAAAAAACCTAGAGTATAATAAAAAAAAGAGACACGAGGGGGCGAGTCATTCACCAGAGAGAGAGACCCATCACCGCCTGCCACCCACGGCCAAGCGTCGTCCCACACCTGCACTCGCCCTCGCTAAAGTAAACACGGATAATAAGGTGTAATTACTTCAGAAAATAAAGAGGAGGGCTCCCCCATGTGACAATGGCTCGCCTGTTTATTGTGGGGCTGAAACAACCTCGGAGGACACTGGAGGAAAACCCTATCAAAAGCCTGAGTGGCCCCACAGAGAGATCCCACAGGACAGACAGGCATGCATCAGTTTCAAGGAGGACCCTGTTTTTTCATGTCTAGCCTGAATCCTTTCTGCCGTCGTCACCGCAATGTTGGTTGACCCTGGAGGGTGTGGGCTTGGTGGGGTTTCAGTATGGCAGTAAGCTTAGCTGGGCGTTAAAGTGACGTAGCCCCTGACTTGAATTGCATGCATGTAACTAATAAAGAGTTATGTTTTGTTCCATGTGTTCTATCTACACTATACCCTGTCTAGTTCCCAGCTGTTTCTCCATCACACATATTCAAGTTCAAAGGGGATAGACTCATCATAGACCGTAGAATACGACACTGGACAGTTCAGACAGCAGGATCCTGCTGGAGCTTCAGTGTCATTCAGGAGCGGACAGGCCTTAAACACATCTGACGTGTTCTCACACAGGGAGAAAGCGAAGGGTATGTTTCTTTTTAACGCCATCAGTGGTGGTTGAGTCACTATGAAAACACAGACTTTAGTTTAATGTCAGTGTGGATTATGGACTTCCCTGCTGCAGCAGAGCAGTTTAGCATTCCTCTTCTCTTTGGTCTGGGAGGAATTTTGAGTGGAATAAATGTATAATCTCTCAGACATTGAGCAAGAGGCCACTCTCAGCCTAACGTGAATGTGATATGGACATGCATGGTCCTGCATTGACAATGATTAGAAAACAGTGGATGCGTCACAAATGGCACTCTATTCCATATAGGGCACACTACTTTTGACCAGAGGCTTATGGTGCACTAAATGGGGAATAGGGTGCCATTTGGTACACAGACAGTGAAATTCATTGTATCATGGAGCTGCTGATGGGACTACTTTACTAAGACTTGAAGGTGAGGGCCTCCTCAAATAATATAGTAATAAAATCAAAGTAGAAAGGACAGCCAGTATTCATTACTCACAATATGTTGTTATGGTACAGCACGGTCACCTCTGCCTAGAGTACAGTAATTAAAACAGTAAAGAACATGCTGCAGTAAAATTGAGAATATATGGCAATATAGAAGTGTACTAATCCAGAGTAAAAAAATAAATAAACATCTGCCTGACATATGGGTGACATATATTCTAATGTAAATATGTCACATACTGTAACTAGCGGATCACTACAGTCGTATTGACTGAGTCTCAACCTGTGTGTCAATGAAAGCAGTAGTATCAGCAAAAATATAGAAGTGGTTGAAATAGTTCAAGCCAATCACTTTTAGAGGATCTCGCTACAATACCCTCAGCATGTAGGCCTATCATATTCCTGTATTTATTTACACAGGGTGACATTTAATTAAGGGCTAACTTTTTGTATTTTTGTATTTTTTATTTATTTCACCTTTATTTAACCAGGTAAGCCAGTTGAGAACAAGTTCTCATTTACAACTGCGACCTGGCCAAGATAAAGCAAAGCAGTACGGAAAAAACAACAACAACACAGAGTTCCATATGGAATAAACAAAACGTACAGTCAATAACACAATAGAAAATCTATATACAGTGTGTGCAAATGTAGTAAGTTATGGAGGTAAGGCAATAAATAGGCCATGGTGTAAAATAATTACAATTATAATTTAGTATTAACACTGGAGTGATAGATGTGCAGAAGATTATGTGCAAATAGAGATACTAGGGTGCAAATGAGCAAAATAAATAACAATGTAAATAACAATATGGGGATGAGGTAGTTGGGTGGGCTAATTACAGATGGGCTGTGTACAGGTGCAGTGATCGGTAAGCTGCTCTGACAACTGATGCTTAAAGATTATGAGGGAGATAAGTGTCTCCAGCTTCAGAGATTTTTGCAGTTCGTTCCAGTCATTTGCAGCAGAGAACTGGAAGGAATGGCGACCAAAGGAGATGTTGGCTTTGGGGATGACCAGTGAGATATACCTGCTGGAACGCATTCTACGGGTGGGTGTTGCTATGGTGACCAATGAGCTAAGATAAGGCAGGGAATGCCTAGAAGGGATTTATAGATGACCTGGAGCCAGTGGGTTTGGCGACGAATATGTAGTGAGGGCCAGCCAACGAGAGCGTACAGGTCACAATGGTGGGTAGTATATGGGGCTTTGGTGACAGAACGGATGGCACTGTGATAGACTACATCCAATTTGCTGAGTAGAGTGTTGGAAGCTATTTTGTAAATGACATTGCCGAAGTCAAGGATCGGTAGGATAGTCAGTTTTACGAGGGCATGTTTAGCAGCATGAGTGAAGTAGGCTTTGTTGCGAAATAGGAAGCCGATTCTAGATTTAACTTTGGATTGGAGATGCTTAATGTGAGTCTGGAAGGAGAGTTTACAGTCTAACCAGACACCTACAGTGAGGGGGAAAAGTATTTGATCCCCTGCTGATTTTGTACGTTTGCCCACTGACAAAGACATGATCAGTCTATAATTTTAATGGTAGGTTTATTTGAACAGTGAGAGACAGAATAACAACAAAAAAATCCAGAAAAACGCATGTCAAAAATGTTATAAATTGATTTGCATTTTAATGAGGGAAATAAATATTTGACCCCTCTGCAAAACATGACTTACTACTTGGTGGCAACACTCTTGTTGGCAATCACAGAGGTCAGATGTTTCTTGTAGTTGGCCACCAGGTTTGCACACATCTCAGGAGGGATTTTGTTCCACTCCTCTTTGCAGATCTTCTCCAAGTCATTAAAGTTTCGAGGCTGACGTTTGGCAACTCGAACCTTCAGCTCCCTCCACAGATTTTCTATGGGATTAAGGTCTGGAGACTGGCTAGGCCACTCCAGGACCTTAATGTGCTTCTTCTTGAGCCACTCCTTTGTTGCCTTGGCCGTGTGTTTTGGGTCATTGTCATGCTGGAATACCCATCCACGACCCATTTTCAATGCCCTGGCTGAGGGAAGGAGGTTCTCACCCAAGATTTGACGGTACATGGCCCCGTCCATTGTCCCTTTGATGCGGTGAAGTTGTCCTGTCCCCTTAGCAGAAAAACACCCCCAAAGCATAATGTTTCCACCTCCATGTTTGACGGTGGGGATGGTGTTCTTGTGGTCATAGGCAGCATTCCTCCTCCTCCAAACACGGCGAGTTGAGTTGATGCCAAAGAGCTCGATTTTGGTCTCATCTGACCACAACACTTTCACCCAGTTCTCCTCTGAATCATTCAGATGTTCATTGGCAAACTTCAGACGGGCCTGTATATGTGCTTTCTTGAGCAGGGGGACCTTGCGGGCGCTGCAGGATTTCAGTCCTTCACGCCGTAGTGTGTTACCAATTGTTTTCTTGGTGACTATGGTCCCAGCTGCCTTGAGATCATTGACAAGATCCTCCCGTGTAGTTCTGGGCGGATTCCTCACCGTTCTCATGATCATTGCAACTCCACGAGGTGAGATTTTGCATGGAGCCCCAGGCCGAGGGAGATTGACAGTTATTTTGTGTTTCTTCCATTTGCGAATAATCACACCAACTGTTGTCACCTTCTCACCAAGCTGCTTGGCGATGGTCTTGTAGCCCATTCCAGCCTTGTGTAGGTCTACAATCTTGTCCCTGACATCCTTGGAGAGCTCTTTGGTCTTGGCCATGGTGGAGAGTTTGGAATCTGATTGATTGATTGCTTCTGTGGACAGGTGTCTTTTATACAGGTAACAAACTGAGATTAGGAACACTTCCTTTAAGAGTGTGCTCCTAATCTCAGCTCGTTACCTGTATAAAAGACACCTGGGAGCCAGAAATCTTTCTGATTGAGAGGGGGTCAAATACTTATTTCCCTCATTAAAATGCAAAACATTTTTGACATGCGTTTTTCTGGATTTTTTGTTTGTTATTCTGTCTCTCACTGTTCAAATAAACCTACCATTAAAATGATAGACTGATAATTTCTTTGTCAGTGGGCAAACGTACAAAATCAGAAGGGGATCAAATACTTTTTTCCCTCACTGTAGTTGTCCACATATTCTAAGTCAGAGCCGCCGAGAGTAGTGATTCTAGTCGGACAGGCGGGTGCAAGCAGCGTTCGATTGAAGAGCATGCATTTAGTTTTACTAGTGTTTAAGAGCAGTTGGAGGCCACGGAAGGAGTGTTGTATGGCATTGAAGCTCGTTTGGAGGTTTGTTAACACAGTGTCCAATGAAGGGCCAGATGTATACAAAATGGTGTCGTCTGCGTAGAGGTGGATCTGAGTGTCACCAGCAGCAAGAGCGACATCATTGATATACACAGAGAATAGAGCCCTGTGGCACCCCCATAGAGACTGCCATAGGTCCAGACAACAGGCCCTCCGATTTGACACATTGAACACTATCTGAGAAGTAGGTGCTGAACCAGGCGAGGCAGTCATTTGAGAAACCAAGGCTATTTAGTCTGCCAATAAGAATGCGGTGATTGACAGAGTCAAAAGCCTTGGCCAGGTCAATGAAGACGGCTGCACAGTACTGTCTTTTATCGATAGCGGAGAAGGTACGGTGGGATTCTAAATGGTCGGTGATCTGTTTGTTAACTTGGCTTTCAAATACTTTCGAAAGGCAGGGCAGGATGGATATATGTCTGTAACAGTTTGGATCTAGAGTGTCACCCCCTTTGAAGAGGGGGATGACCGCGGCAGCTTTCCAATCTCTTGGGATCTCAGACAATACGAAAGAGAGGTTGAACAGGCTGGTGATAGGGGTTGCGACAATTTCGGTGGCTAATTTTACAAAGAAAGGGTCCAGATTGTCTAGCCCAGCTGATTTGTAGGGGTCCAGATTTTGCAGCTCTTTCAGAACATCAGCTATCTGAATTTGGGTGAAGGAGAAGCGGGGGGGGCATGGGCAAGTTGCAGCGGAGGGTGCAGAGTTGTTGAAATTTTCGATTATCGTAGATTTTTCGGTAGTAACAGTGTTTCCTAGCCTCAATGCAGTGGGCAGCTGGGAGGAGGTGCTCTTATTCTCCATTTACTTTACAGTGTCCCAAAACTTTTTGGAGTTAGTGCTACAGGATACAAATTTCTGTTTGAAAAAGTTAGCCTTTTGCTTTCCTAACTGATTGTGTATATTGGTTCCTGACTTCCCTGAAAAGTTGCATATCGCGGGGGCTGTTCGAAGCTAATGCTGTACGCCACAGGATGTTTTTGTGCTGGTCAAGGGCAGTCAAGTCTGGAGTGAACCAGGGGCTATATCTGTTCTTAGTTCTGAATTTTTTGAATGGGGCATGCTTATTTAAGATGGAGAGGAAAGCACTTTTAAAGAACAACCAGGCATCCTCTACTGACGGAATGAGGTCAATATCCATCCAGGATACCCGGGCCAGGTCAATTAGAAAGGCCTGCTCGCTGAAGTGTTTTAGGGAGCGTTTGACAGTGATGAGGGGTGGTCGTTTGACCGCGGACCCATTACGGATGCAGGCAATGAGGCAGTGATCGCTGAGATCCTGGTTGAAGACAGTGGAGGTGTATTTTGAGGGTAAATTAGTCAGGATGATATCTATGAGGGTGCCCAACATAACGGATTTAGGGTTGTACCTGGTAGGTTCCTTGATAATTTGTGTGAGATTGAGGGCATCTAGTTTAGATTGTAGGACGGCCAGGGTGTTAAGCATATCCCAGTTTAGGTCACCAAGCAATACGAACTCTGAGGATAGATGGGGGGCAATCAATTAACATATGGTGTCCAGGGCACAGCTGGGGGCTGAGGGGGGTCTGTAGCAAGTGGCAACAGTGAGAGATGTATTTCTTGAAAAGTGGATTTTTAGAAGTAGAAGCTCAAACTGTTTGGGCACAGACCTGGATAGTATGTAGGGCTCTGCAGGCTATCTCTACAGTAGATTGCAACTCCGCCCCCTTTGGCAATTCTATCTAGATGGAACATTTTGTAGTTGGGAATGGACATTTCTGAATCTTTGGTGGCCTTCTTAAGCCAGGATTCAGACACTGCTAGAACATCAGGGTTGGCTGAGTGTGCTAACGCAGTGAATAACGCAAACTTAGGGAGGAGGCTTCTGATGTTAACATTCAAGAAACCAAGGCTTTTGCCATTACAGAAGTCAACAAATGATAGCGCCTGGGGAGTAGGAGTGATACTGGGGGCTACAGGGCCTGGGTTAACCTCTACATCACCAGAGGAACAGAGGAGGAGTAGAATAAGGATACGGTTAAAGGCTTTAAGAACTGGTCTTCTAGTGCGTTGGGTACAGAGAAAACAAGGGGCCGAT
Organism: Coregonus clupeaformis; assembly: GCF_020615455.1. NCBI lineage: Eukaryota > Metazoa > Chordata > Actinopteri > Salmoniformes > Salmonidae > Coregonus > Coregonus clupeaformis. The sequence goes on from NC_059199.1 coordinate 42,800,688, forward strand.
TTCCGGGTGTTGTAGAATAGATTCAGGGCATTATGTACAGACAAGGATATGGAAGGATATGAGTACAGTGGAGGTAAATCTAAGCGTTGGGTAAAGATGAAAGAGATAGCATCACTGGAGGCAACGATTGAGCCGGTCTCCGCGTGTGTGGGGGGTGGGACAAAGGATCTATCTGAGACAGGTTGAGCAGGACTGGAGGCTCTACTTTGAAAAAGTACAGTTAGAACTAACCGAAACAGCAATAGGCAAGGCATATTGACATGGGAGAGGCATAAAGCAGTCACAGGTGTTATTCGAGAGAGCTAAGACAACAGCTGGTAATGGCGACGAAAGTTTGAGCTGAGGCTAAACAGATCAACAGGATGGGGTACCGTAAAAAGGAACAGTCCAGCAGGCATCAGCTGTGTAGCTGAGTGATCATAAGGTCCAGTGAACAGCAATAAGTAAGTCCGGGAGCAGTTCAGTGGCTGCTACGCTACAGGCACGGCTGTTGATTGCGTGTGCTAGCGGGCCGGGGCTAGCAGATGGATCTTCGTGGTCGTCGCAACGGGAAGCCTGTTGAAACCACATCAGACGATTACGTTGGCAGACCAGTCGTGATGGATCGGCGGGGCTCCGTGTCAACACTAGGAGGTCCCGTCCGGTTGACAGAGAGGTAGATAGCCGGGAGATGGGCCTGGCTCGAGGCTAGCTCAAGGCTAACTGGGGTTAGCTTCAGGACAGTGGTGATTAGTGGTGATTAGCCAACAACGACAACAGCCATTCGGTTGCAGCTAGCTAGTTGCGATGATCCGGTGTTAAGGTCCAGTGATTCAGTGATTCCGGCAAAAATCCGATATGCTCTGGCTTGATAGCGCGATGTGCAGACTGTGCAGACTGGCCGATAATTGTCCAGGCTAGAGCTGGCTGGTAAGTAGTGCAGGCCACGGCCACGTACAATCGTGCAGACCACTAACGGTGGCTAATAGCAAGTAGCTAGTTAGCTGGTTAGCTGGCTAGTTTCAGCCAGAGGTTCTGGATAAAAATGTATGAAGAAATAATAGAATCCGTTCCACATTGGGTGAGGCGGGTTGCAGGAAAGTATATTTAGATAAAGGATGGAAAGTGAGATTGAGAAATATATACGAAAAATACAAAAAATACAAAAAACTGGCTATTTACATGAGGACACTACAGAAAACACGACCGCACTGCTATGCCATCTTGGACTATAAACTAATAAACTCTTATCCAGTGTTCCATAAGAATTATCTTCATGCTATCATTAAACCTCTGAATGTGCAATAGGCCTGAATGGGCTTTCTGAAGATGTGAATCAATATGTTTACAGTGACGTCCCCAAGCTCCCCACTGTGCCTCCATCCACACAGACACCGATACCCAACAATTAGGGTTTGTTTTCCATTTTTACTCCTCTTTTGTCCCCCACTGACCTTATTTGTAAGCATTTGTAGCTCCCATATCAAGCCACCCATTCTGCTGAGCTTAATAGCATTGGACAGTGAAGGAAGAAACCTTTACAAAACAATTTAGACACACAGAGAGAGTATTTTGCAGGGCAATTAGGCACTTGTGTTATCATCATCGCTGGTTAATTATTGTCAGTACTCTGATCATTGTAATTAATCAATCATCTGAGTCAATCATGCACCTACAAACTGGATCTGGGAACTACAGCATCGGTGACCTATAAGAATTGGGGTATAATATTTTTGGGCCCATATCAATTGTGATATTAATATTCAGTTAAAATATAATGTGCAGTACTCCACTGCCATTTAAAGAACCAATTTATTCATAGATATATGTTTACATATAGGCCTGATTACAATATCAACTAACAAGTAACATTTATCAAATGAAGTTGAGTAGCTTCTAAGGATTTATTTCTTAAGCCACTAAGCAGACTTGCTCATCAAGAGCAACATGCAAATGTATACATAAAAAAAAATTACAAAAAAGTCTGGTATAAGATCATACAGGCGTTTTTCATCTTATTGGCCTACGATTGCATGTTTCACCACTTCCCTGTGGTCAGTCTAAAAACTATCACATATGTACAGAGGAGGATCATCCCACTGACTGACAAACACATCAATGGGAGAAAAACAGGCAAAAACAGGCAAATTATGAGCTGCAGCGAGCGGCAGTGGGTTGGAAAGCCTGGGAGGCCTGGCACCACCATAGTCAATGGTGCTGGGTCCAACAAGGAAACTATTAATCATGTGTGAGCGTCTGTCTACTCGCTAGATGACAACAACGCTCCAAATCTCTGCCTAAGCCTGAGGCAGGACACACACCATCCATCTACACAGGCATGCGCTCCCTCACACACAGACAGGCTAGCATAAAGACAGACATAGTCATACATACATGCACACACAAACACACATGCACGCACGTGCACCAACACTCACACACACACACACGCAGACACACGGATGTGCTTATGCTATATTAGGTATATCAGACAAATGTCATCACCTCAGTGCCGATGTCTTACTCATGACGATGTTCAAAGAAGCTGTACTGTGCTGGCTCACTTTTCAAGTCTCAAACAGATCATAATCACCTAGCAAGACCAACACATTCAATAGAGATTGATGGATATTGCCACGTGCATTCACTGAGCAATTTGAAGCATTGAAGGCCTACTACAAATGTATTGCGTAAGAGTTTTTTACATTTCTCTTACTCTCAAGATTACAGAGGGACAAAACCTGAATTTAGCTTTTTCATTTCACTCACTCAGGGAAGTTTAGTCACCCTTAATTTAACTATTCGTCTTCCGAGTGGCAAAGTGGTTTAGGTATGAACTAAAGCAGGCGAGGGCTTACCGAAATGAAAAAGGAAATGTGTTGTTTATTCCCCTGCTTGGGATTGGGGGAAAGGGGAGGTTTCGGTGAAAAAAACATAAACGCAAACAAAGTGGTGTGTGTTTCAGGATTGGTGTCTGGATGGCATCAGGCGAGGCTGACCAATTAGGACTGACACAGGTTACTCTAAGGGTCTCTACTGACAAACACCGCCAAATCCTGCTAGGAAAAAGGAGCTTTGAATCCCAGGCTAGAAGAGAGAGGGGATGAGGGGATGCATGCATGGGCATTCCCCTCTTTTTCAATAATGTATTTTTTTCTAAACTTATCCCACCCACTATTGGTAGTAGCCGAGCTGTGTCTTGCAGGTTGCCTTCTTGGGGCTAAGCTAAATAAACAAAATATATACGCCTTCTTTACTTAATTAATCTCTAACTCACATTTGTTGAAGTAATACAAAGATTTATTTCAGATATAATAGTAACTTTAGTGACAAAGTGTTTCATCTGTAGTGCATAATCAACTCTGGTCATTGACATCCTCCTCAATCAATTGTGATTACAGATCAATATCTCCTTTCCCTGGTGTAATCCCTTAAATTTTCAATATGTAATCAATGTGGGGGCTGCACACACACAAGCACACACACACACACACACACACACACATTCTACATTCCACATTCCACACCACTGGTCTTCACTCTATAGGGCCAGATGGGAACTCTTCAGGAAGAGGAAGAGGAAAATACTTAAAGATTTGCTGGTGTACTCGTTTCGTTCAAACACAAACGCCCCTCTGATAATTCCCCACAATGCTACTTGGCGGCCCCTGTGATGAGTGATTATGAGAAAGCCCAGGAATCTGAGAGACAACTGCCTCAACCGAGGGAAGAGAAGAACCAAAAGCCTCCACACACCCCTCTCCTCCTCTCTCACTTTCTCCATCCATCCCTCTCTAACCAGAATGCCTGGACCCTGTGTTTGTGGGCAACATCTGGGTTCATTTAGCCTAGGAGTGGGATCCTACGCCCTCTCGGGTTGCAGGCCTGAGTGTGAGCCCTTGTTTTTTTGGAGGGGTTCAAGCCCCACTGACCGCCTGGACCTTCTCAAACCGCGCCGGCGGGTGCATCCGCCCAGCCCTCCAGAAGGCCAATTCCAGCCCATCCCAGATGCCCCTGAGCATGTTTAGTGTAGCTCTTCATCTGAACTGAAAGATGTTAAACAGATTCATCCAGAAGCCAGCAGTCTCATTGAGGTTTGGAGGAGGAGGAGTGGGTGGACAGTGGTGGTAAGGGGTGGGGGAGGACTGAGGCTGCAAGTGAATGTGTGTGCGTGTGTGTGTGTGTGTGTGCATGCCTGAGTTTGCGTGTGGTTAGCGATGTGAGTGGAGTATTGAATGAGTAGAAAAATGTATAGTAAATAAATGTATAGTAAATCCATAATGCAAGAATAACGTCCCCAGCAATGCAGGTCAATTCACCTTATCATCTCCCTCTTATAGTCTTTAAAAAAAACTTGTGTGGGGTCAGGTCTTAGAAACCAATCTCTATGAGCTTGACAACTGTGAGTAGAAACGGTAATATTTCATCTTCCATCCCATGTCTAATGTCTGAACTATTTATCAGTCTGGTCTTTGAATGGAACCAGAGCGAGTTTGATTGGCTAAGTAAGTCATTGGGATGTTATTCAAACAAATAATTATTTCAGCGTAAACAAGAAAGCGCTTGTCATGGTCTATTACAGGTACGATCTTTACAGCGGTGCCACTTTAAAGTACTGCATGTTACAGATGATGTTCCTGCATTGTGTTTGACATCACCCTGATTGGCTAGATATGGAGATAGATCAAGAGATACATTGTTGGTTGCTAGGCAGAAAGAATTGTACATATTGGGATACCAAAGTATTGCACAAAACGTATTGTATACAGTAATAAGATACCAGTGGTGTAAAGTGACTAAGTAAAAATACTTTGAAGTACTACTTAAGTAATTTATTTGGGGTATCTGTACTTTACTTAACTATTTATATTTTTGAAAATTTTGGCTTTTATTCCACTACATTCCTAAAGATTATTTTTTACTTTTTACTCCCATACATTTTCCCTGACACCCAAAAGTACTCGTTATATTTCGAATGCTCAGGCAGGACATCAATATGGTCAAATTCACGCACCTATCAATATAACGCATTGTCATCCCTACTTCCTCTGATCTGGTGGACTCACTAAACACAAATACTGCATTTGTAAAGGATGTTGGAGTGTGCCTCTGGCAGTCCATAAATAAATAAAAACAAGAAAATGGTGCCGTCTGGTTTGCTTATAAATGTAAGGAATTTGATGTATAGCATTTACTTTTACTTTTACTCAAGGATGACAATTGAGTACTTTTTCCATTTAAAACCAGATATTTTTTGGACTTTTACTCAAGTAGTGTTTTACTGGGTGAGTTTCACTTTTACTTTTCTATTAAGTCATTTTCTATGAAGGTATCTTTACTTTTACTCAAGTATGGCAGTTGAGTACTTTTCCCACTACTGTAAGATACTGTATACAGTAAGGATCATCTTAAATGTGTTTGATTTATAGATGATGTAAATTTCATTTTATAAGCATTATAAAATATTGTATTATATAAAATGCTTTATAATGGCTATTCTCATCATATTCTTATTATAATGCAAAACACATTTGTCTCTCTCAGTCCTCCCACCCACACTATCTGGACAGCTTGTTTGTATTGTGGTTTGGTCCAACAAGTCACAAGTTATATAAAAACAATTTTGGCAAGCCGTTGGTTTACAGGGTTTGTTGTTGTTGCACAATGCAAGGCTTAGCTGTTTGCAGACACTTGATGTTTGCTTTACGTGCCACATAGCTAACACGACTGGAATTGGCGAGGGTTTTAAAATGTTTCCCTGTGATATATACTGAAAGGCCTTGGACAAATTCATCTGGATATGATTATTCGCTTTAACAAAAATAGTATTTTTTGATATGAGGTATGTACACTCTGACTGGTAGAGATTGAGATGGCTAGGTGTACAGAAAATGGTTCCTTAACTTAATTAATGGAAAAACTATGGCCGGATGGTGACCCTTTTTCTCAGGTCTACATCCACCACACACCTCTCTGAATCTCATTATCTTATCATGAATACATCTTCCAACCCAAAGTCACATCCTACAAGAGAAAATCGTGGGAGGGACAAAAACAGAATAAAGTCTTCAAAGGGTGACTTACAAAACTATGTGAATCCACTTAAAGAGAAAAAAATGACCTTTGAGTGACTGACAGATGACGGCAATAAAAGTAAGACCAAACTGGTCATTTACAGCGCTATTTGAGAGGCCGCCATTAAGCTGTCAGCATTTCAAATCCAATACACAATTTTTCAAGAACACATCCCCTCGTGTCTGTTACTTTTAATAGAAAGTATTTAACCCCCTTTGACCTCTAGGGTCCACAGTTATTTACCGTTAATAGGGGCTGTGTTGTCGGTAGAGAGGCCTAAAGTGGTCTAATCATTTGTTTATAACTCAGGGTCTATTTCTGAAACACTGTTTAGATGGTTAAAAATAGAAGATGGTCGTCATTCACTCATCGCTCATTCCGTCCGGACGCGTGGGTCCTCCGGGACAGAGAGGTGATCCAGCGACTCCCCAGGCCAGGAGGGGTCAGAGGTTCCAGGGTTTATCCCCATTATTCAATCTCTCATGGGACCTTGGACCAGTCCAGGACCACATCCGTGATTCAGTTGGGCTTTCAAATGAGTTTTAGTTGTGCAATTCTGTTCCTAAAAATAAGACAGGGAAATCAGATCAGGGAATTAAATGATTTAGCATCATTGTTTCCCAAAGGCCTATTTGTCATGTAAATCCCTCACAATTTGATTATGGATAAAGTTTTTTTCACATGAACAAAGAGTGGATGTATATGCAAAACAACAAGGTCTCACAGCTCACAAATGCTACAAATTATAACCGCAACAAGCTATAGCACACCTCTGTGTGCTACCGACAGTAAATGCCACAAATAAGTAGTAATTTAATACAACATAGTAATACCATGTCAAAGGACCAAATATTAATGTTTAAATCTTCTTAAATATTGTCACACAACCAAATTAAATGCAGGTTATGAGATTAGCTCATAAAACGTTACTCGCAGCCATTTTTCCAATAAAGGGTAGACTGTGCCATCAATATTTGGGGGGGGATATGGGCTATTCCCTGTGAAGGCCATTTTGAGAGGAGCAGACAGCCTGCTGAGAAAAATACAGTGGTTCATGCTGGTGATCCGGGAATTCGAAAAGCCACTGGCAAAAAGCTATGAATTATTTTGAGCGCAAAATGCATTTTCTTTGAAGACCATGTGCCATTAGGGCCCTTTGCTCCCTTTTAAATTGTTTTTATGCTGTGAGTAATGTTAACCTTTGCTTTTGTAGTCATGGAATTTTCTCTCTCTCTCTTTCTCTCTCCCTCTATTTTTCCCCCTTACACAAAGCATGGAGGGATGGAATGGAAATCTAAAGTAGCGGAACCATTTACTGTGGGGAATAGGTGTGAGCAGAAACCTTGTATGCTCTCTTCCATAAATGCCCCTTTTCAGATCTATAGGAGAGGTTCTTTGAGAGGTTCTTTGAGAGGTTCTTTGCCATTTACTTTATGTTCCTATTCTTATTTTTTACTATTTCTTATTGTTGTTGCGTTGTCGAGGAAGGAACCTGCAAGTAAGCATTTTGTTGGACGATGTATACCATGCGTATCCCGTACATACGACTAATAAAACTTGAAACTTGAGAAGCTTTATGACTCATTGAAGAGCTACTATACTCATGGGAGAAATAGCCAACAGAAGACCATTACGACATACTACATTGTACTTTGTTTTGTTTTTGTTTATACATGTGTATAGATTATGTAATGCATTATAGATGACGCCTGTACCATGTTCGACTATGATTGTTTTTAGTGTCTCAAAACTCAATTTGAGTGGTCCACAATGTGGTTAAAATAAAAATCTGTATTTTCTATTATTTATGGAAGCCCATTCCCTCCACGAATAAAAAAATAAATAATCAACACTAACTCAACATTTCGAGATACCTAAGTAAAAATGTTGAGACACTAACCACGCTTCCATCCAACCATTTCATGTGGATAAATTACCTGACGGATGAAAAAAGTCACAACCGGGCTGATGGAAACAGGAAATGTAGGTAAAAAAATGTACATGTAAATTTGTTCGTTGGACATGGTGGGATCTTTTTGTGTTGGTAAAATGTATTATGTGAAAAATGGCAGTGGAAACGCCATTATATTCAAATATTGATAGAATAACCATCATATCAAAGTGAACTTGGAGTCACATGATGATATGTTGTGTGGTCCTCCCACTACGACTCAGGAAACCATGCAGTTTATTAATTATTAGGCTACAGATTAAATAAATTGTGATGAACTTCACAGGGTGATGAAAGTGCAAGGTGATGAACTTGATGCTACTTTCCAATAAATATTGAGGGTCTTATTCTGGTGACATGATGATCGATGCTTGGCTGCCGTTTGACAAATACAAATAATATCGCTCTTATCCATAATCTCATAATATAGGTTGCCTACCCACCTAGTAGTGTGAAGATGTTCGGTGGGTGCTGAGATTGTTTTTGCCCACGCTACAGATGGCTATATCGGTCCACTAATACAGGACTAGTAAAGGCTCAGTGCACTACTTTTGTCATATATAATACATATATTTTCTTTTTTGATTTTTCTGTGGGTGCTGCAGCACCCTCAGCACCCCTACTTCCCGTGGCCACGCCTACCCACACAGTATCTGCTACAGTAGCTGTTGCCTAGAGCACATGTGCCAAGGCCAGAGTGGCCTCATTTGCTATGTATCCAACAGTTTTTGTGACAAAACCATCAGTAGAGTTGAAAATGCAATGGATACCTATTTAACTTGTATTTATCATTTTTCCTGGGGCCCAGAGTTTTTCCTGATCTGGTTGGCTAACCCAGTGGTTCTCAAACCTCTCCTCGTGTACCCCACAGCCGGTACATGCATTTGATCTATTCCAGAACTAGTATAGCTGATTCAACTTGTCCTTGATTAGGTGAATCAGGTGAACTAGTTCAGGGCTAAAACAAAATTGTGAAACGTCTGGGGGTCCCCGAGGAGAGGTTTTAGAACCACTGGGCTAACCTAACTAGGTAAAACTCCGGATCCAAGTTGGAGGGTATAACATAGTAAAAAATCAACTGTAAAATGGTTTTACAGTGCATTCAGAAAGTTTTCAGACCCCTTCCCTTTTTTCACATTTTGTTACGTTACAGCCTTATTATAAAATGGATTAAATACACATTTTTCCTCATCAATCTACACACAATACCCGTAATGACAAAGCGAAAACAGGTTTTTGAAATGTTTGCACATTTATTAAAAATACAAAACATAAATACCTTATTTACATAAGGTATTCAGACCCTTTGCTATGAGACTCGAAATTGAGCTCAGGTGCATCCTGTTTCTATTGATCATCCTTGAGATGTTTCTACAACTTGATTGGAGTCCACCTCTGGTAAATTCAATTGATTGGACATGATTTGGAAAGGCACACACCTGTCTATATAAGTTCCCACAGTTGACAGTGCATTTCAGAGCAGAAACCAAGCCATGAGGTCGAAGGAATTGTCCGTAGAGCTCCGAGACAGGATTGTGTTGAGGCACAGATCTGGGGAAGGGTACCAAAAAATGTTTGCAATATTGAAGGTCCCCAAGAACACAGTGGCCTCCATCATTCTTAAATGGAAGATGTTTGCAATCACCAAGACTCTTCCTAGAGCTGGCTGCCCGGCCAACCTGAGCAATCAGGAGAGAAGGGCCTTGGTCAGGGAGGTGACCAAGAACCTGATGGTCACTCTGACAGAGCTCCAGAGTTCCTCTGTGGAGATGGGAGAACCTTCCAGAAGGACAACCATCACTGCAGCACTCCACCAATCAGGCCTTTATGGTAGAGTGGCCAGACGGAAGCCACTCCTCGGTAAAAGGCACATCCGCTTGGAGTTTGCCAAAATGCACCTAAACGACCCTCAGACCATGAGAAACAAGATTCTCTGGTCTGATGAAACCAAGAGAACTCTTTGGCCTGAATGCCAAGCATCACGTCTGGAGGAAACCTGGCACCATCCCTACGGTGAAGCATGGTGGTGGCAGCATCATGCTGTGGGGATGTTTTTCAGAGGCAGGGACTGGGAGACTAGACAGGATCGAGGGAAAGATGAAAGGAGCAAAGTAGAGAGAGATCCTTGATGAAAACCTGCTCCAGAGCGCTCAGGACCTCAGACTGGGGCGAAGGTTCACCTTCTAACAGGACAACGACCCTAAGCATACAGCCAAGAGAATGCAGGAGTGGCTTCGGGACAAGTCTCTGAATGTCCTTGAGTGGCCCAGCCAGAGCCTGGACTTGAACACGATTGAACGTCTCTGGAGAGACCTGAAAATAGCTGTGCAGCGACATTCCCCACCCAACCTGACAGAGCTGAAGAGAATGGGAGAAACTCCCCAAACAGGTGTGCCAAGCTTGTAGTGTCATACACAAGAAGACTCAGGCTGTAATCGCTGCATTTTACATTTTACATTTTAGTCATTTAGCAGACGCTCTTAACCAGAGCGACTTACAGGAGCAATTAGGGTTAAGTGCCTTGCTCAGGGGCACATTAACGTCATTTAGCAGACGCTCTTAGCCAGAGCGACTCACAAATTGGTGCGTTCACCCTATAGCCAGTGGGATAACCACTTTACAATTTGGGGGGGGTTAGAAGGAATACTTTATCCTATCCCAGGTATTCCTTAAAGAGGTGGGGGTTTCAAATGTCTCCGGAAGGTGGTGAGTGACTCCGCTGTCCTGGCGTCGTGAGGGAGCTTGTTCCACCATTGGGGTGCCAGAGCAGCGAACAGTTTTGACTGGGCTGAGCGGGAGCTATGCTTCCGCAGAGGAAGGGAGCCAGCAGGCCAGAGGTGGATGAACGCAATGTCCTCGTTTGGGTGTAGGGACTGATCAGAGCCTGAAGGTACAGAGGTGCCGTTCCCCTCACTGCTCCATAGGCAAGCACCATGGTCTTGTAGCGGATGCGAGCTTCAACTGGAAGCCAGTGGAGTGTGCGGAGGAGGGGGTGACGTGAGAGAACTTGGGAAGGTTGAACACCAGACGGGCTGCGGCATTCTGGATGAGTTGTAGGGGTTTAATGGCACAGGCAGGGAGCCCAGCCAACAGCGAGTTGCAGTAGTCCAGACGGGAGATGACAAGTGCCTGGACCAGGACCTGCGCCGCTTCCTGTGTAAGGCAGGGTCGCACTCTCCGCTGCCAAAGGTGCTTCAACAAAGTACTGAGTAAAGGGTCTGAATACTTATGCAATTCTGTTATTTCAGTTTCTTATTTTTAATAAATGTGCAAACATTTATAAAAACCTGTTTTTGCTTTCTCATTATAGGGTACTGTGTGTAGATTGATGGGTGTGTGTGTGTGTGGGGGGGGGGGGGGGGATAACAATTTAATCAATTTTAGAATAAGGCTGTAAGGTAACAATATGTGGAAAAAGTCAAGGGTTCTCAATACTTTCCGAATGCACTCTATATGGGCTATGATGGGACCAGATTTTTTCTAATCAGGTCATGTGGTTTATTTTAAAAGAAAATGACAACAACTGCGATTGGACAATATAACTAACAGGGCTAGGTTTGCTTTATGCAGGGTTGCATTGTGTAGGCCTTTGCATCTGTAATTAAAAAGTTACTCACACAGTATGTCATTACTGTTGTGTTGATTGATGAATTACAGTAAATCATTTTGGATTGATAAAGTCTAGGTAGCCTAGCCACTCGAAGTTTGAATATAAACCAAAATTGATCACATTCACATTTTCTCTCAACAAAAATAAATAGGCCTATTTTAGGCTATAAATACATGTCGTAACGGCTTACTTTCCCCTGGCCGAGGAGATCAGAGCGGATAGGCTTCTCTAGGTTACCTGCAGCTGTGGTTGTTATCAGTAGGCTACAGTTGATCAGACTGAAGAACAGATTCATTGTGCATGAGTTGACAGATCATGAGGCAGATCAGTCTCAACTACAGTACTTTGTCCCCATTTTCAACGCTTTTGTGTCAATATTTTCTATCGAACCGAATGATATGCCAGCTTGCCACAAGCTGGCCGCCCTGCTGTGCTGATCTCTGCAACATGGATGGATGGTAATCGCCACATAATGCTACAAATGAAGAAACATACCCTATACTGTATGTATGTTCTACTATCTCGAAATGTGGAGTTAGTATCTCAAAATGTTGACTTAGTATCTCTACATTTTTCCGATAGTATCAATATATATATATATTTTTTGGGGTGGTGGGAATGGGCTTCCATACTTATTTTATCATTGTGGAGTGACACAATGATATGGATGTAACATGAATGTTTTTACATTCTTCACTCAATGGCAGCCAGGAAAGGTGCATAGGCATATTATCAAAAATGAATAGTTTTAGATGTTTAACTAAATGTATCAGGGCTTGTGTAGGCATAGGGCCAGTTGGTAATTAATTGGCAACACATTCCTCTAATACCTGTGTAGTAACAGTGTATTCACGAACAGTAATAGGATAGTTACATGATGATGATGCCAGACACTGACAACCTCAACCGGTTAACAGTTCCATACCACGCTACCGGTTCACCGCTCCATACCACGTGAACGCTTGAGGCGCCTTGAGCTCCTCTCTGCACCATCCGATAGCCTTGCGTGATTTCCATGGGAACGTCGTCAAGCAAAAGGAAATTACCGGGTTTGCTTGGTCAGAGTGGGCTTGGTTGGTTGACAGTAATCTTGCTATGGCTGCAAAGGTAAGCTCACCCTTATCAAGGAAAAAAACATTTTGTCAGTAGGTGAAATAGACAATGGCGGAATAGACAACGACACCTCTAAATGCACGGAAGACATTCTCACACACTGACTTCCTCCCCCATCTATTGATAGATGGCTAGCCAGCTAGCTACGAACGTTAGTTAGCCGGATAAGAGGATGTTCGAGGTTAACATTAGCCAGTGGCAATGACATTGGGGCTTTACAGTGAGGAGGACGGGACTACGGGGCAAGGTGGTAATGGGATACATCCTTTCCCTGTGATGCACTATGCGGAAGCCGGTTATCAGACCGACCTGTCACTGAAACCGGTGGTCTCTGTCTGTCCCATTCCCCACGTCTCGTGCCACCGGCTGATTAGCAAGCATGTCTTTGACTTGAAGCCGGCTGTAGCCTGGTAAGCTTTATAAGCTCAGTGCTGGTAACCTTGGTTAGCCTTATGCTACATGACGCTTCTCCCAATATACATACAGTAATATAGGCTACTATTGTTGCACGCGCCATTGGCGCCGCAGAGATTTCACATAATGTGACAATGTACCAAATTCTACAACATAAATTCGGCACGTGCCTTGTGTCATCATCTGCCTCGCGCCACTCTTTTGAATGAAGAAAGTGTTCCCTCCTCCAATTAACTGTAAACAGCTGAATCCCCTGTTAGTATGACCAGCCCATTTCATTAGATCATTGTATTTAAAAAGAGAGTAGGCCTAAAACTTACTTGTTGAATCCTAAACATGGTCTCACTTTTATTACAAAGTGGGGGAAGTATCTTACTGTAACAAGACATGTAGGCTAAGTAAACATTATTTTAATATGCCTATTAATAGAATTGTACATTAAAAAAGTGTATTATTATCAGGTTATTACCACAATATTGTGATGACAAGAGCTTGGTTGTTGATTATGTTGATGATAACTGTGGTCTTTGATGTCATTTCATGTCATTTCGTTTCATTTCTCCAGGGACAAAGGAGGGCAGACCCTACTGAGCTCAAAGCTATTTTCTTAAAGGTCAGTTGTGTAAAAAATACATTTGCCTACAGCTCACCAACATTGCCTTAGCACACTGTTTACAAGACTGGAAAGCCATTGCTAATAATGCATTAATTTGTGGCCTTCTTCTGGCTCAAGTCACCGAAACAAGAGTCAGTAGCACATTTATCGTTTTCCCCATTGAGGTCTGAGTCCTAACTTGAGAACCCTGCACACAATTCAAATTTCTACCGTTGACATCAATGCATGATTTATGCGAATGTTCTCGAGTTACGTGTGAATGATCTCAAGTTAGATGTCAGCCCAAAGGATTGAACATGTGTACAGTGTCTTCCTCAATCAGTAGATAATATATTAACAAATCAACGATGGGTTCTGTCTGTCTGTGTGTCTCTGTGTGTGTGTGTCTCTGTCTGCCTGTCTGTGTGTGTGTGTGTGTGTGTGCATGCGTATATGTGTTTGCCGTTGCAGTATGCCAGCATCCAGAAGAACGATGAGCACTACATGTCTCCGGAGGACTTTGTGACCCGGTTCCTCCACGCACACACTGACATCAGGCTGTCTGACGAGGCCACCTCACTCCTGGCTGGGGTGGTGGACCAGAAGAAAGATGGGTGGGTAGGCGATCAGGGCTCTTATCACAAAGCCTATCAGAGTAGGAGTGCTGATCTAGGATCAGTTTTGCCTTTTAAATCATAATGAATAGGAGACAATTTGTGAATACAGGCCCTGACCATGAAAACCCCAGGCATTAGGCCTAGTTATGACAAGGGCCTGGAGTATTTTGATAATTTGAAATTTCGGTTCATTTTCCAACACTCTAACCGCTAGGCTACCTGCCGTCCTTATAGCAAGGGCCCTAGAGGTTTTTGTATCAGTCACATGGTCAGGAAAATTGTAGAGCCCTAGGTATGAATTTAACATTGTGGAGAAAAACACAGGACAATAGGCCTTGTTTGAGTATTTTTATTCACCATTACTTGCATTAAACACATATATCTATATACAGTATATATACACTCACCGGCCAGTTTATTAGGTACACCATCTAGTACTGGGTCGGACCCCACTTTGCCTCCAGAACAGCCTGAATTCTTCGGGGCATGGATTCTACAAGTCTGACATTTTCCTCAGGGATGTTAGTCCATGCTGACACGATGGCATCACACAGTTGCTGCAGATTGGACGGCGGTTGACCACCGCCACTAGCCTGTACCATTGACACCAGGCAGGATGGGTCCATGGACTCAAGCTGCTTACGCCAAATCCTGACTCTGCCATCAGCATGACGCAACAGGATCCGGGATTTGTTGGACCAGGCAAGATTTATCCACTCCTCAATTGTCCAGTGTTGGTGATCGCGTGCCCACTGGAGCCGCTTCTTCTTGTTTTTAGCTGATAGGAGTGGAACCCATCCGTGACAAGGATCAACGAGTTGTGTGTTTCGAGATGACGTTCTGCACACCACTTGTTTTTAGCCCACAGGACTGCCGCTGACTGGATGTTTTTTGTTTGTCACACCATTCTCGGGAAACCCTAGATACTGTTGTGTGTGAAAAGCCCATTAGGGCGGCCGTTTCTGAGATACTGGATCCGGCGTGCCTGGCACCAACAATCATACCACGCTCAAAGTTGCTTAGGTCGCTTGTTTTGCCCATTCTAATGTTCAATCGAACAGTAACTGAATGCCTCGATGCCTGTCTGCCTGCTTTATATTGCAAGCCACGGCCACGTGACTCACTGTCTGTAGGAGCGAACCATAATAAACTGGCCACTGCATGTATATATCTGGCTCTGATCCTGTGTACTCCCCTAGCACTTATTTTCTAATGCGCAGGATGCCAGCCCAATAAACAATTAATAATGTTTTGCTTACCACTTATTCTATCACAAATTTATCTGATTTATTTTGTAGAAAAAAGAAAATCCTACAAATCCTCAAAGCCCATTTGTCAGGTGTTGTTCCCTTCCTTCTGTTGGTTGTTGCTAGCCTAATTCATCTCATCTTATCCCCTCCCCCTCCCCCCCCCCACCCCACCCCTATTTTTTACATTAATATGTATGTTTTTAATGATACATAATGAGGGGCAATAAAATGTTAGGGTAAGTCAAAAAGAAAAAGCGCGTTGCCACGGCAACCACCTGGGCTCCTGCAAAGAGCAGAGTGCATGCGGTCATGTTGCTCACATTATGAAGGCCTGCTTTAAAATGGAGTGGAGGCTGGCTGGCTGCACACATGCACTGTAATTGCCCATGCCATTCAGCACTCCTGCATTGTGTGGATTTGGGAGCCAGATAAATGGCGACGGCATCACTGCTATTAAGGGATAAATCTATTAGGAAACCATGGCTTGGTCTCTGTATCTAAACCTCATTTGGTGTGGTGGGGTGGTGGGGAGGGGATAGCAAATGACAAGGGAGCAGAAATGTCTGGTTTGATGGTTTGATCAAAGCCACGAAATCAGAGACCTTTGTTTGAATGCATCCATTTTGTTTACAGTTGACATCGTAGGTTAGTCGCCATGTATTTTGTTTTCACAAGTGATTATAATTTTTTCCCGTGAACCCTAAAAATATGTTATGATTTCCGTTAGATAATGAGATGGATGATTATGCCTAGCGCGGGAAGAGAGAACAGACAATGGGTGCGCGTGTCAACAACACCCCCTTTTATTTTAATAAAAAACAGAAATACATTGTTTTTGACAATAACCTGTTGAGTGAGCTCCCTGAAAGAAAATAAACGAAGAAAACAATCCACGTAGACTATTGTATTTTGAAATACTCCCTCTAGCATAAATTAGAGTCTTTTTCGGGATGTGCAGACTGCATAATTTTTTTTCTCGCTAATGCGTCTGCTGCTGTTTTTACCCCAGGTAGGATTCCATTTCACAGAGATAAGTCAGGGAGGGGTAATCGTTTTTTTCGGAGTAGAGGGGGTTTGGGTGTACGTAAACAGTGTAATGCATTTCTCTGCCTCCCTCTGTGACTGTGTAAATCAGGTGATACGCTCACTGACAGCCATCACAGTTTCTTATCTCTGCCTTGAAATCACTTTTCTCTCTTGTTATTCAGCCTCCCCAGACTTGGCTGGCTGAGATAGATATACTCCCTTTCTGTCTGTGTAGACATCCCTGCTGCTGTCTGAAAGATGTGTCAGAGATTTTTCCTCCCTCCCTCCCTCCTTACCTATCTCTCTCTCTCTCTCTCTCTCTCTCTCTCTCTCTCTCTCTCTCTCTCTCTCTCTCTCTCTCTCTCTCTCTCTCTCTCTCTCTCTCTCTCTCTCTCACTTTCTCTCTCTCTCTCTCTCTCTCTCTCTCTCTCTCTCTCTCTCTCACTTTCTCTCTCTCTCTCTCTCTCTCACTTTCTCTCTCTCTCTCTCTCTCTCTCTCTCTCTCTCTCTCTCTCTCTCTCTCTCTCTCTCTCTCTCTCTCTCTCTCTCTCTCTCTCTCTCTCTCTCTCTCTCTCTCTCTCTCTCTCTCTCTCTCTCTTTTTTGATGGAAAACTCTTCGAAGTGTGAAACCCCCTCCCTAGTCTCTTGGGGGTTAAAACTTTGTAAAGAGAGCATGCTGGGAAAATAGCAGTCCTCCCAGCCAGCCGTGTATTTTGGTGTGCCTGCTTGGAAAAACCCAAAGCATCCAGCCCACCAGCCGGACATCTAGCGAGACAGACAGCTGGACAGCCAGCCAGTCAGTCAGCCAGTCAGCTAGCCAGCAGTCACCTCTGGGTGGAAGGCTGTCAGTGACAATAGCAGGGACAGGGGATCATTGAAGGTGTCCTCTTACCCCTCTACTATCAGGGATAAAAGCTGTCGCTCTTGCCTAACACGGCCAAATGTTTATGCTGTAAACAGTGTTGTAGACCCTGGAAAGCTTTTATAGGAGCTGAAGATGACAATAGGAGCTGAAGATGACAAAAGACACACTCGAACAAAGACATCGACTTCGTACAGAGATACACTTTCAACCTTTGTTGACCTCTCACTCAGACTAAGAAAGGGCCACATGTACTGCATGATCATATTGACTGAATAGCTACTGATTTAAAATGAAAAACAATCCTCTGCATGTAGTATAGCATTAACTGCACACCTTTGGGATTTATATCTTACATTCCCCGGACATATACTGTAGTCTCATGTTTGTAAATGCATATGTTTTTGTGCACTGTTTACTCAGACAATGTACATGCCTAGAATCAATCTGGTCACATGCCATATTAGTTGATGGTGGGTAGATACTGTTGGTTGGTTTGGTCTGCATTACAAAGTGATGGCATCTCCTTTTTGGGGGTAGTTGTTTTCTAGTAGTCATAGCAATGCTAATCAACCATCATAATCCTCATCCTTGGTACATTCACCATAGTGTGTGTGATAACCCCTGAACCCTCTCACATCTCCCAAAGTCATCTTAATACCCCTGATAATCAACAGTGGTGTAAGTTGCAGTAAAATTGTCATAATCCATGTCTTGATAAATACTGAAATGTTCACCAACGTGATGCATATAAAAAATCATACTGCACTTCCCTAGTCATCCTATTTGAGGCATTTTAGGCAGTCTCTCTGTTCTCTCTCCTGCACTCCTCTGAAGTTTGTCTACAGTAACTCACGAAATGACCTTCTAAATTGGTCATTTTTAAGAGTTTTTATGTTTCTGCCTCAGAAAATGTTCATTTTCAACATTTAATATGGTTCCAGCCGCAAGAGCTGTACCCATATTAGCTTGTTGCAGCGCACTTTTGTGCCCCTCCACCCGCTCCCTACCAGCAGGCCCCTGTTTTAAAACCGCCAGCTAGCTAAATTAATAAAACAATTACTCTTTCCGATTTTTCTACACTGCAAGGCAGGCAGAGCAGAGCACACAAGCCTACAAGCCTACAGATTCCCAATGAATCCCTCTTTGAATTTCATCAGTAACAAAATTAATTAGAGTTGCCAGGAAAATGTAATCATCGCTCCCCTGGAAATTGAAATAGATTAGAGATGTGTGCTCAGGGAACTGCTCATTAGGACTGACCTCACATAATTATTGTATCCATTTGTGAAATTCATAATGGACTTGAGGCAACATTGAACCGCGCATGAATTAAAACTAGATTGTGCCATGGTCCCCAGGGGCTCCCATGGGAGTTCTAATGACTCTGTTGGTGTGTTTATCCTGTTTTTGTAGATGATGTATGGCCATTTGTAGTAATATCAGAAAGAAGTGAAATACAATGGTATTAATGACACATACAGTTGAAGTCGGAAGTTTACATACACTTAGGTTGGAGTCATTAAAACTCGTTTTTCAACCACTCCACAAATGTCTTGTTAACAAACTATAGTTTTAGCAAGTCGGTTAGGACATCTACTTTGTGCATGACACAAGTAATCTTTCCAACAATTGTTTACAAACAGATTATTTCACTTAATCACAATTCCAGTGGGTCAGAAGTTTACATACACTAAGTTGACTGTGCCTTTAAAATTCCAGAAAATGATGTCATAGCTTTAGAAGCTTCTGATAGGCTAATTTACATCATTTGAGTCAATTGGAAGTGTACCTGTGGATTTATTTCAAGGCCTACCTTCAAACTCAGTACCTCTTTGCTTGACATCATGGGAAAATCAAAAGAAATCAGCCAAGACCTCAGAAAAAATATTGTAGACCTCCTCAAGTCTGGTTCATCCTTGGGAACAATTTCCAAACGCCTGAAGGTACCACGTTCATCTGTACAAACAATAGTACGCAAGTATAAACACCATGGGACCACGCAGCCGTCATACCGCTCAGGAAGGAGAGGTGTTCTGTCTCCTAGAGATGAACGTACTTTGGTGCGAAAAGTGCAAATCAATCCCAGACCAACAGCAAAGGACCTTGTGAAGCTGCTGGAGGAAACAGGTACAAAAGTATCTATATCCACAGTAAAATGAGTCCTATATTGACATAACCTGAAAGGCCTCTCAGCAAGGAAGAAGCCACTGCTCCAAAACCGCCATAAAAAAGCCAGACTATGGTTTGCAACTGCACATGGGGACAAAGATCGTACTTTTTGGAGAAATGTCCTCTGGTCTGATGAAACAAAAATAGAACTGTTTGGCCATAATGACCATCGTTATGTTTGGAGGAAAAAGGGGGATGCTTGCAAGCTGTCACGCCCTGGCTCTGGGGACTATGTTATGTTGAGCCAGGGTGTGTGATTCTATGTTGGTATATCTATGTTGGCCTGAGTGACTCCCAATCAGAGGCAACGAGTGTCAGCTGGTTGTCTCTGATTGGGAGCCATATTTAACTGTCTGGCTTTTCACTTTGTGTTGTGGTTTCTTGTTCCGCGTTCGGTCATTGTCACTGAGGACTTCACGAGTCGTTTATTGTTTTGTTATTTCGTGTGTATGCTTTAATTAAATAAAGCAAGTATGTTCGCAACTAACGCTGCGCTTTGGTCCACTCCTTCATACGACGTTCGTGACAGAAGAAACCACCATAACAGGACCAAGCAGCGTGAAGAAGAGAGAGGATGGACTTGGGAGCAGTGGAGTAGGAGTCTCGACTGGGCCAAGCCAAGAGAAGAGGAGAAAGGTTGGACTTTGGAGCAGTGGGGTGAGAGTCTGGCGAGAACGATGGAGGCCTGGCCCACGGGGAGGAGAGACCCCCAGAAAATTTTTAGGGGGGGGGCTCACGACGTCGGGGCAGCAGGAGGCCGCGATAGAGCGGTCCAGCGGGTTGGCAGAAGAGGCCGCCAGGTTACGGGAGTCACTGGTCACCAGGGGGAAGGAGGTTGTAGAGGCACGGCGAGAGGTACTGGCGTGTGTTGCCAGTCCGGTCCGGCCTGTTCCTGATCCCCACGTAGGGCCAGTGGTGTGTGTTCCCAGTACGGTCCGGCCTGTTCCTGCCACTCCCACCAAGTCTGTGGTGCGCGTCGCCAGCCCAGTCCGGCCCATTCCTGCTCCCCGCACCAAGTCTGTGGTGCGTTTCGTCAGCCCTGTCCGGCCCGTTCCTGCTCTCCGCACCAAGTCTGTGGTGCGCGTCGTCAGCCCGGTCCGGCTCGTTCCTGCTCCCCGCACCAAGTCAGGGGTGCGCTTCGTCAGCCCGGTCCGGCCCATCCCTGCTCCCCGCGCCAAGGCAGTGGTGCGCTTCGTCAGCCCGGTCCGGCCCATTCCTTTACCCCGCACCAAGGCAGTGGTGCGCTTCGTCAGCCCGGCTCGGCCCGTTCCTGCTCCCCGCACCAAGTCAGTGGTGTGCTTCGTCAGCCCAGTCCAGCCTGTCCCTGCTCCACGCACCAAGTCAGTGGTGTGCGTCGTCAGCCCAGTCCGGCCTGTCCCTGCTCCACGCACCAAGCCTACGGTGTGCGTCGTCAGCCTGGTAAGGCCCGTTCCTCCTCCACGCACCAAGCCAGGGGTGCGCGTCGTCAGTCCAGCACAACCCGTGCCTGGGTCATGTCCGGAGCCGGATCCGCCGCCGAGGCGGAGTGCCCACCCGGTCCCTCCCCTGTTGTGGTTGTTTGGCGCGGTCGGAGTCCGCGCCTTTGGGGGGGGGTACTGTCACGCCCTGGCTCTGGGGACTATGTTATGTTGAGCCAGGGTGTGTGATTCTATGTTGGTATATCTATGTTGGCCTGAGTGACTCCCAATCAGAGGCAACGAGTGTCAGCTGGTTGTCTCTGATTGGGAGCCATATTTAACTGTCTGGCTTTTCACTTTGTGTTGTGGTTTCTTGTTCCGTGTTCGGTCATTGTCACTGAGGACTTCACGAGTCGTTTATTGTTTTGTTATTTCGTGTGTATGCTTTAATTAAATAAAGCAAGTATGTTCGCAACTAACGCTGCGCTTTGGTCCACTCCTTCATACGACGTTCGTGACACAAGCCGAAGAACAACATCCCAACCGTGAAGCACGGGCGTGTTAGCATCATGCTATGGGGGTGCTTTGCTGCAGTAGGGACTGGTGCACTTCACAAAATAGATGGCATCATGAGGAAGGAAAATTATGTGGATATATTGAAGCAACATCTCAAGACATCAGTCAGGAAGTTAAAGCTTGGTCGCAAATGGGTCTTCCAAATGGACAATGACCCCAAGCATACTTCCAAAGTTGTGGCAAAATGGCTTAAGGACAACAAAGTCAAGGTATTGGAGTGGCCATCACAAAGCCCTGACCTCAATCCTATAGAACATTTGTAGGCAGAACTGAAAAAGCGTGTGCGAGCAAGGAGGCCTACAAACCTGACTCAGTTACACCAGCTCTGTCAGGAGGAATTGGCCAAAATTCACCCAACTTATTGTGGAAAGCTTGTAGAAGGCTACCCGAAACGTTTGACCCAAGTTAAACAATTTAAAGGCAATGCAACCAAATACTAATTGAGTGTATGTAAACTTCTGACCCACTGGGAATGTGATGAAATAAATAAAAGCTGAAACAAATCATTCTCTCTACTATTATTGTCACAATCGTCGGGAACAGAGGACCAATGCGCAGCGTTATTTGCGAACATATTTATTAAATAAGATAACACGATCAAAAACAACAAAACGATAACGTGACGTCCTTAGATAAACACAACCTACTTGGAACAAGATCCCACAACCACTGTGGGAAAACAGCCTGTCTAAATGTGGTTCCCAATCAGAGACAACCAGCAACAGCTGACACTCGTTGCCTCTGATTGAGAACCACACTGGCCAACATAGAAATACTTAACCTAGAATGGAAAACACATGAAAACTCACACCCTGGCTCAACATACTAGAGTCCCCAGAGCCAGGGCGTGACAGTACCCCCCCCCAAAGGCGCGGACTCCGACCGCGCCAACCAAACACCACAGGGGAGGGACCGGGTGGGCACTCCGCCTTGGCGGCGGATCCGGCTCCGGGCATGATCCCCACTCCCTCTCTAACCCCCCAAAGTACCCCTGGTCCGGTCTGGCCCTGCTGGCCGGAGCTGGACTGAACACTGGTGGAGCGGATTGCTCTAGCTCCGGCGTGGAGCAGCTGACCGGTACCGGACCAGGCACCGGTGGAACAGGCACGGGCTGTGCCGGACTGACAACGCACACCATTGGCTTGGTGTGGGGAGCAGGAACAGGCCGAGCCGGGCTGGCGGCGTGCACCATAGGCCTGGTGCGGGGAGCAGGAGCGGGCCGGACCGGGCTGACGAGCGCACCACTGACTTGGTGCGGAGAGCAGGAATGGACCGGGCCGGGCTGGCGGCGCGCACCACTGACTTGGTGCGGGGAGCAGGAACAGGCCGGGCCGGGCTGGCGGCGCGCACCACAGGCTTGGTGCGGGAGCAGGAACAGGCCGGACCGGGCTGGCGACGCGCACCATAGGCTTGGTGCGGGGAGCAGGAACAGGCCGGACCGGGCTGACGAAGCGCACCATAGGCTTGGTGCGGGGAGCAGGAACAGGCCGGGCCGGGCTGGCGACGCGCACCATAGGCTTGGTGCGGGGAGCAGGAACAGGCCGGGCCGGGCTGGCGACGCGCACCATAGGCTTGGTGCGGGGAGCAGGAACAGGCCGGGCCGGGCTGACGACACGCACCACAGGCTCGATGCGAGGAACAGGAACAGGCCGGGCCGGGCTGGCGACGCGCACCATAGGCTTGGTGCGGGGAGCAGGAACAGGCCGGACCGGGCTGGCGACGCGCACCATAGGCTTGGTGCGGGGAGCAGGAACAGGCCGGACCGGGCTGACGGGCGCACCATAGGCTTGGTGCGGGAGCAGGAACAGGCCGGGCCGGGCTGGCGACGCGCACCATAGGCTTGGTGCGGGGAGCAGGAACAGGCCGGGCCGGGCTGGCGACGCGCACCATAGGCTTGGTGCGGGGAGCAGGAACAGGCCGGGCCGGGCTGGCGACGCGCACCATAGGCTTGGTGCGGGGAGCAGGAACAGGCCGGGCCGGGCTGACGACACGCACCACAGGCTCGATGCAAGGAACAGGAACAGGCCGGGCCGGGCTGGCGACGCGCACCATAGGCTTGGTGCGGGGAGCAGGAACAGGCCGGGCCGGGCTGACGACACGCACTACAGGCTCGATGCGAGGAACAGGAACAGGCCGGACCGTACTGGGGACACACACCACTGGCCCTACGCAGGGATCAGGAACGGGCCGGACCGGACTGGTAACACACCCCAGTACCTCCCGCCGTGCCTCTACACTTTCCCTCTCCTCTGTGACCAGTGGCCCCCTTAACCTGGCGGCCTCCTCTGCAAACCCGCTGGACCGCTCCATCGCGGCCTCCTGCTGCCCCGTCGTCCACGGCGTGAGCCCCCCCCTAAAAAATGTATGGGTGTCTCTCCTCCCCGTGGACCAAGCCAGACTCTTCCTCCACTGCTCCAAAGTCCAACCACTCTGCTCTTCATTTGGCTTGACCCAGTCGAGACTCTTCCTCCACTGCTCCCAAGTCCACCCTCTCTGCTCTTCACTAGGCTTGACCCAGTCGAGGTTGCCACGGAGATCCGCTAGCGATTCCCCTGGCGATGGCTCCTGGACACGCTGCTTGGTCCAGTTTTGGTGGGATCTTCTATCACGATCGTCGGGAACAGAGGACCAATGCGCAGCGTTATTTGCGAACATATTTATTAAATAAGATAACACGAACAAAAACAACAAAACGATAACGTGACGTCCTTAGATAAACACAACCTACTTGGAACAAGATCCCACAACCACTGTGGGAAAACAGCCTGTCTAAATGTGGTTCCCAATCAGAGACAACCAGCAACAGCTGACACTCGTTGCATCTGATTGAGAACCACACTGGCCAACATAGAAATACTTAACCTAGAATGGAAAACACATGAAAACTCACACCCTGGCTCAACATACTAGAGTCCCCAGAGCCAGGGCGTGACAATTATTCTGACATTTCACATTCTTAAAATAAAGTGGTGATCCTAACTGACCTAATACAGGGAATATTTACTAGGATTAAATGTCAGCAATTGTGAAAACCTGAGTTTAAATGTATTTGGCTAAGGTGTATGTAAACTTCCGACTTCAACTGTACCTGCTGTAGACTACACAACCAGAGAGAGAGAGAGAGAGAAAGATAGAGAGAGAAAGAAAGAGAAAGAGAGAGCGAAAGAGAAAGATAGAGAGAGAGGGAGAGAGAAAGATAGAAAGAGAGAAAGAGAGAAAGGGAGCGAGAAAGAGAGAGATAGAAAGAGAGAGAGAGAGAGAGAGAGAGAGAGAGAGAGAGACTTAGAGACCTCTAGTACATTTTTGGACATGGGCAAAAATGTAATTTTTGTCCTGAAATATAGGCAATACAGTAAAAGTGAAAGGATTTCCAAAGCTGTCTCAAAACTCCCTTCGTGCTTGTACACCTGTTTATAATGGTAGAGGGGGAAATGTAAAACTTCATATTAAATCATTTTTAGATGTGTAATGTTGCCCGTCAACGTTATAGCAGCCAACTCAGACTGGCACACAACACTGACATGAAGTCATACTCATTAAGTTTGACATTTCACTCAGCTGAGAAGTAGCCTACCTTAATTAAGATTTTCATAGATTGATAAGCTGTTCTGTTAATTGGTTTTGTCACCTTGGGTTGTAAATTGAAGTAAAGTCCTGTAAAATGTGTCCTAGTGATACTGATAGTCCTTCTCTGCTCTCATTGTGGAACAGGATATTATCTGGGTAGACTTTTACAGGATACCCTCACATTCAACTTTCTCTCTCTCTCTCTCGTTCTCTCGTTCTCTCTCTCTCTCTCTCTCTCTCTCTCTCTCTCTCTCTCTCTCTCTCTCTCTCTCTCTCTCTCTCTCTCTCTCTTGTTCTCTCGTTCTCTCTCTCTCTCATTCTCTCGTTCTCTCATTCTATCTCTCTCTCGTTCTCTCATTCTATCTCTCGCTCTCTCTCTCTCTCTCTCTCTCTCTCTCTCTCTCTCTCTCTCTCTCTCGCTCTCTCTCTTTCCCTTTCTCTCCTTCAGGTTGATCTCCTTCCAGGAGTTTGTGGCTTTTGAGTCGGTCCTGTGTGCTCCAGATGCTCTCTACATGGTCGCCTTCCTGCTGTTCGACAAGACGGGCAAAGGAGCAGCCACCTACGGTACGTAACCTTCCCTGTCTGATTTGATTGACAGCTCTATTTCAGCTCTAACCCTCTAACCCCCAGGTATGATTTGTGAAATATGAGAGACCTGTGAGACCTGTGATATGCAGGTGACCGCTGAAGTACAAAACAATGTGGACACTTATAGCTAGGATTCTAATATTTAAGTGAAGGAAGAATTCTTAAAGCAATTCTCAAGTACACTGTGAGGTATTTTATTTACTGAAAGTACATTTCATTGGACATTTTGTTATTTTGTTATTTTGGAAGAGGTTGATAAAAAAATATGTTTTGCTCTCTCAAAATGACCAAAAATTATATTGTCACACATAACCATCAGAGTCAATGACAGTAACCTTAGCCCCTATGAAGGTGACAGTGTAAGCACCCCTATGGAGATGACAGGATGACAGATATTGGTTTTGGAGGGGTGGAGGGGCAGAAGACATGTCTGTCTGTCGGAGAGGAGGGCAGTGTGTTTGTGATTGGCACCATTACCCAGAAGCCTCCGAGCCCAGAGGTGAGAAGAGGAGACATTTGTACATGTTGCTAATTTCACATTTCCCTAATTGATTTAAACAACCCTAATTTTGCCTTCTGTAGGTGTGCCACATTAGCACATTAGGACTGATTTGAATTGCAGCGCACATATCTTGGGCACAAACAGAGAGAAAGCAAATTCCATTCTAATTGTTGCTAGTCGGCAGGGAGTAAGATCATTGTGGTTGATTATATATGCACATATGTTAATTTTCATATTTAAAAAGCTCAATTAGACTATTTATCTGTGATGTGGTGTATCTGGTTTGGTAATTCAAAGGTCTGTTGTTTTTCTGCCTTCTGAAAGGTTAATGAATATAGCCTACCCGAACGCTGCCGCGGCTACGCTAGGAGACGCAACAAGAAGTAGAACATTACACTGCTGTCTATACCTCATGTTCTGCTACCATTTTAACTTGTGATTGAGATTATGCTCTTGTCAAAGTCACTTTATTGTGATCCATTACATAATTTTCTCTTTTCACTTTCTTTGCTTTTTCATTAGATTAAATGGCCTTCTCCATCTCAACCAAAATAACAAGTCGCTCCTTTATAACGTATTAAAAGCATTAATTGCTGCGGCTTAGCTGCATTAAAGACAGTTTGTTTTTCCACATAAATGGCTTGTTCTGATTTCTTTTTTATTTTCATTACATTTTTGTATGGTCTTTTCTTGTTTGTTAATAACCTGTGTAATTTATATTAAGTGAACGCGGAAAAACATATATTTTTACATGAAGGGATGAATGCACTGTTATTTCTTAGTGTTTCATAAAAATACATCCATAATTTGGTGGAATAGAGTTAATAAAACCGTGACATGAAATGCATGTTAAAACATGAATGTACTTCACCCAAAGAGATACAAATAAAAAAAAAGGTTGCCTGAGTGTTGACAGGTCCATAAATGCTGATAATATAAACAGCAGGTCTGGAATGGGGAATGGCACTGCAGTGTTGCACTGTCGAGTAAATGCAGTATTTTTATTGCCTCATTAAAGTGTAAAACCTGCTCGAGCTGTCTTGTTCCAAAAGGTAGGGCCTGACTGGGGGGAAAATCGCACTCCATATTTCTAGTGTGCGTCACAAATGGCACAACTATTCCAGTCACAAATGGCACAACTATTCCATATATAGTGCACTACTTTAGACTGCTCTATGTAAGGAATAGGGTGCAATTTGGGCCGCATCCCCTCTCTCATTTCTCTTTAAGTTATTCATTCCCCTCCTCTTAGTTACACTGATACATACTAGCAGGTTTGAAACACGTTTTTGGTTTTGTGGCATAATAAGAAACAGGTTCCTCTCTCGTGTGACTATCTGTTTGTTTTGTTTTCTCTGCTAAGGCTGTAATCATTTGGGCTGGTGTTCAATGTCTCCCACCTCCATTACCTCTACTGGCTGAGACTCTTCCAGAATTATAAAAGCGTGTAATCACATAGCTTCACGTATTTTATAGCTATAGTAGGCCTACAGTACTGTCTAATGCTTCCATCAGATGTCAATCCATCATTATTGTTCAGACCTATGGCTTCAGGGACCTGTAACTTCTATCATAATTAACACTTACTTTTCTAATATGAAATCTCTTAAAAAACTGGTCAATGATCATTCCTATGACTTGATACAAAATAATACATTTTGACATAATAGACATCATTGTCCGCCATCTCTGCAAGTAACCAAGTCTTGTGAAGCAATGCTACTGCTAACCAGCCATCTACAGTAGTCTGTTTGTCAACAGTGTCTGAATGAAAACGGGACTGATTTCATTAAAGGTGCTCGTCTCGTCTTGTCTCTCCTCAGAGGACGTGAATCAGGTCTTCAGCCAAACCACCAACCATCAGCACATCCCCTTTAACTGGGACTCTGAGTTCATGCGGCTGCACTTCGGCAAGGAGAGGACCAAGCACCTCAGCTATGGAGAGTTCACCCAGTTCCTCCTGGTGGGTTGAAATTCTCTATATCACCTTGACTGTCTCTCTCGCTCTCTCGCTTTCTTTCTTTCTCTTTCTCTTTCGCTTGCAATCTCTCTCTCTCTCTCTCTCTCTCTCTCTCTCTCTCGCTCTCTCTCTTTCTGTCTGAGCAAATTCTTTGTCCACGTCAATGTGTCTCTCTGTCAGTCAGATGTCCGTTTAAATGTGTCTCCCTCTTTCTCTCTGTCAGTTTTTCTATCTCGCTCTCAATTTCATCCTCTCCATTTGTGTCCGACTTGATCTATTTGTCTGTCAAGTCTTTTTCATTTTGCCTTCAGACCCTGCATATTCATTATTGTATGGAATTTTCATTTGACAAAGTCAATGAAACCACATCAGTCTTCATGTTAGATCTTTACTATAACTTGCTTGTCTGTATTCAGACTGTGTGTGATGCCCATGGTGTGTGTGTCTGTATTCAGTGTGTGGGATGCCCATGGTGTGTGTCTGTATTCAGTGTGTGTGATGCCCATGGTGTGTGTCTGTATTCAGTGTGTGTGATGCCCATGGTGTGTGTCTGTATTCAGTGTGTGGGATGCCCATGGTGTGTGTCTGTATTCAGTGTGTGGGATGCCCATGGTGTGTGTCTGTATTCAGTGTGTGGGATGCCAATCCAGCCTTGGCCTGAAACACACAGTCTTAGGTTCCTCTACTTGGTCTTGTTTCCCCAACACAGCTCGCCATATTAACCTGATTCTATTTGGTCCTGTTTTCCCAACACAGCTCGCCATATTAACCTGATTCTATTTGGTCTTGTTTCCCCAACACAGCTCGCCATATTAACCTGATTCTATTTGGTCTTGTTTCCCCAACACAGCTCGCCATATTAACCTGATTCTATTTGGTCCTGTTTCCCCAACACAGCTCGCCATATTAACCTGATTCTATTTGGTCCTGTTTTCCCAACACAGCTCGCCATATTAACCTGATTCTATTTGGTCTTGTTTCCCCAACACAGCTCGCCATATTAACCTGATTCTATTTGGTCTTGTTTCCCCAACACAGCTCGCCATATTAACCTGATTCTATTTGGTCCTGTTTCCCCAACACAGCTCGCCATATTAACCTGATTCTATTTGGTCCTGTTGCCCCAACACAGCTCGCCATATTAACCTGATTCTATTTGGTCTTGTTTCCCCAACACAGCTCGCCATATTAACCTGATTCTATTTGGTCCTGTTTTCCCAACACAGCTCGCCATATTAACCTGATTCTATTTGGTCCTGTTGCCCCAACACAGCTCGCCATATTAACCTGATTATATTTGGTCCTGTTGCCCCAACACAGCTCGCCATATTAACCTGATTCTATTTGGTCCTGTTGCCCCAACACAGCTCGCCATATTAACCTGATTCTATTTGGTCCTGTTGCCCCAACACAGCTCACCATATTAACCTGATTAGTCATCAATGAAACACTGAGGGTATATTTTAGAACACGCTGGCATTTGTTTTCCATAACAGTTATGTGACGTAACCACCAACATAGACCTACTCCACCTATACCCTCCTATCCAAAACAGGTAGCCATTTTCTCCTCCACAGTATCATCCGTGCTGCTGCTGCTGCCGCATTCCTTCTGTATTTGTGGTGTGCGAGCCATTTTCCAATATGATGTCTAGACGTGAAATCAGGGGAGAGGGAGAGTGGGGGGGTCGGCCATGCCAAGTTTTCATCTACACTCACTATATCTGAATGAGCTTTCTATGTTACACTTAACTTGGACCAGATGGGTTACACACTGTGAAGAACACACTGATATTGTGTAAGTGTGTGTCTGTAGCCTGTGTGTGTGTGTGTGTGTGTGTGTGTGTGTGTGTGTGTGTGTGTGTGTGTGTGTGTGTGTGTGTGTGTGTGTGTGTGTGTGTGTGTGTGTGTGTGTGTGAGTTGCTGCCAGTAGAGAATGTATTTTGCATTCAGGGCTTGCCCAGTTCGACTCCAGTGGTTTCCAATACTTCATTCCAGGAGTACAGCAGTAATGGTCATAGCTCAACTATGAAATACACATTTCCTATTTCACTCACTTCATTTAGTCAATTTGCCCCAATTTTATAGCTGTTGATTCATGTCATAATAACTGAGTCAGAAAGGTCATTTTTCCTGTGGTCATTATTTAATTCAGGGCTTGTGATTGAAGTGTTTTCTCAGTAGTAGAGGAGAAAAGCGTTGTTATGAACACACTGAGACCTCAGTGAAGATCTTTAAGACTTAAAAAAACGATTATTTCATATTATTCAATTATTTGAATACACTACTATTTGAAAATACTATAAATTCTGTTCCTACTTGTGTTGTGAATGGTAAAGATAATACAGATGTAAGTAATGTATCTCACAGTTAAGCAGTGTAAATGTGTAATATGCTTATCATACAACACATACACTATGTCAATAATTAGGTTATTTTTCAGTGGTTTTCTCTGTGGGGTTTCTCATCCTTATACTTTGTGTTTACATGTGTGTTTTATTCATCCATAATGATGACGAGCCAGATTCAAACAAGATGGGATTATTCTGGAAAACGTTGGCGCTGCAAAAATCTCATAAGGGCTCTCTCGCCAATTACTGTCACGGTGGAAGCCGGAGATTCTCCCAAATTACGTAACGTGCTTCTCAAATGCCACCCTATTCCATAAATACCGCATAGGGCTCGGGTCAAAAGTAGTGCACTATATAGGGTGTAGAGTGCGATTTGGGATGCAGACATTTTTTTACCCTCTTGTGTCGTGGATGACCACCAAGGGCTGAGTGACTTCACATTGTTGTGTACATAGCGTGGTTTGGTGATATATGCCATGCGTAGAGGTGGCACATGGTAGCCAATAGCTATGTCAGATGGGCTGGCTGGCACCAATTTATAGGTCTATGGCTGGCACACTGAACATGGATGGAGGCCATTAAAGTGGCTATGTTTTGTTATGTTATGTCTGAGCTTTTTAAAGATACAGTCTAGGATCTGGGTTGATATTTACATACGTAGCTGAATTAAATCTGAATCCCAGACTGTAGCTTTAAGGGTCAGTAATGACTTTAAACTGGTTTGTTTTGATGGGAACCAGAGGGAACAGCTAGAGAGAATCTGTACAGTATTTCTCCTGCAGGTATTCCATTGTTTAAAGACCTTAAACAGCGGGAAAGACGCCAACGCCTCTCGTATTGAAACCCAAAACAGAGGTGGCTCGTCAAATGTTTTTTATTCCATCCAATCCAGAGACAATTAAAGTAACTGTAAATGTCGTGGTAGTCTGGGTATTGGTCGTCAGAGGCTAAGCTGTCCTCCTGAAATGAAAACCATGTCTCTAAAACACTCACAGTTGTAATAAGTTACGTTTTAACAGGCTAAAACCGTAAACTGCTAGATTCTGGGCCGCAATTGTTCTGTTGTTCCATGTGGTTGTGGCAGGCAGCTCCTGACTCTACTCAGTTTTGTCTTGATCCAGTCTCTGTAGCTCAGGGATATTCTTCCCTCCCTTCTCTTGTTTTGACTATACCGCTCTCTATACCCCCCCCACCATATATGTTTGTGTATTTTGACTTATGTTTATTTGCGATATGTTCCTTTGGATGGCTTCAATTTTGGACCTCCTCAGTACATTTACTATAACCTCCCCTAATTATGATTTTCCTAACTGATCGTTGTATGGTGGTAGGTAGCTGACGAGCTCATATGCAGAAAGTGTTTGTTCCTGACACCCTGCTCTAACAGAAACCTGTTTTGCGGATCACACCTCTTTTGGGAGAAATGTCAATAGTTATTCTGCCCCTTTCTATTTAGCTTTATGTAGGTGTCAATCTCCTGAAGCTGTTGTCTGGGGTTGGTGAGCGTAGCCGGGGGCCTGTTACGTTATCAGCTACTAAATGTCAGTCACTCAGACTTAGACACAGGAATACATGCTCACAGGTTTTGAAAGGCAGTACTTTTAGAATATTGTGTTGCAGGCTATTCTTATTATAAAGAATGGTAGAGAGGAAGTCCCAAAATCCATATCAATGTAATATTCAATAGCTCTAATTGACTCTAATAAAGTCAGTAAGTAGCATATGGATATTGTAGTTTTACAGTTGTTTGAATTTTGGTATTTGCAGTATGATCCCTGACGAAGCGGTATTGTGTTTGAGGTTTGTTTACAGGGTGTCTCACCAGACGTGTGGTCACAGGTAGTGATAATGGCTTTTAATTTCAAAGCCCCACAGGAGTCTTCCCATGAGCCTGTCTGTTGTCTCTGCGGTCCACAGAGGAGGAAGCTGCCGTGCCGTGTGTGTAAATTTGTGTGTTGTGAAATAGTGACCACTTAGGTGATTAGCCAGTCAGTTTGTGTGTGTGTGGTGTGTATCCCCTGGAGTGCCTTAATGGGGATTTGGGCTGGTGAGAGAAACAAAAGTGATGCCCCACAGCAGCAGCTTTTGGAGAGAGGAGAGGAGAGGAGAGGAGAGGAGAGGAGAGGAGAGGAGAGGAGAGGAGAGGAGAGGAGAGGAGAGGAGAGGGCAAATGACTGCAGCGTCACCAAACGCTGGCCCCCTGTAACTGAGAGCGGAAAATGGTGCCAGGGGGCTTATCAACGGCAATCCTGCTTCTCCGAGCGTGTGTGTTTGTAGATACACCCTCATCTGTCTCTGTGTGATTTAAAGGGTATCTATGTGATTTAAAGGGTATCTATGTGATTTAAAGGGTATCTATGTGATTTAAAGTGTATTTGTGTGATTTAAAGGGTATCTGTGTGATTTAAAGAGTATCTACACCTGTCTATGTGTGATTTAAAGGGTATCTACAGTGGATTTAAAAAATAATAATCCTCAGCAATCTACACACAATATCCCATAATGACAAAGCGAAAACAGGTTTTTAGAAATGTTTGCAAATGTATTACAAATAAAAACAGAAATACCTTATTTAGATAAGTATTCAGACCCTTTGCTATGAAACTCGAAATTGAGCTCAGGTGCATCCTGTTTCCATTGATCATTCTTGAGATGTTTCTACAACTTGATTGGAGTCCACCTGTGGTAAATTCAATTGATTGGACATGATTTGGAAAGGCACACACCTGTCTATATAAAGTCCCACAGTTGACAGTGCATGGCAGAGTAGAAACCAAGCCATGAGGTCGAAGGAATTGTCCGTAGTGCTCCGAGACAGGATTGTGTCGAGGCACAGATCTGGGGAAGGGTACCAACACATTTATGCAGCATTGAAGGTCCCCAAGAACACAGTGGCCTCCATCATTCTTAAATGGAAGAAGTTTGGAACCACCAAGACTCTTCGTAGAGCTGGCCACCCGGCCAAACTGAGCAATCGGGGGAGAAGTGCCTTGGTCAGGGAGGTGACCAAGAACCCGATGGTCACTCTGACAAAGTTCTAGAGTTCCTCTGTGGAGATGGGAGAACCTTCCAGAAGGACAACCATTTCTGCAGCACTCCACCAATCAGGCCTTTATGGTAGAGTGGCCAGATGGAAGCCACTCCTCAGTAAAAGGCACATGACAGCCCGCTTGGAGTTTGCCAAAAGGCATCTAAAGACTCTCAGACCATGAGAAACAAGATTCTCTGGTCTGATAAAACCAAGATTGAACTCTTTGGCCTGAATGCCAAGTGTTACGTCTGGAGGAAAACTGGCACCATCCCTACGGTGAAGCATTGTGGTGGCAGCATCATGCTGTGGGGATGTTTTTCAGCGGCAGGGACTGGGAGACTAGTCAGGATCGAGGCAAAGATGAACGGAGCAAAGTTCAGCGAGATCCTTGATGAAAACCTGCTCCAGAGCGCTCAGGACCTCAGACTGGGGTTCACCTTCCAACAGGACAACAACCCTAGGCACACAGCCAAGACAACGTAGGATTGGCTTCGGGACAAGTCTCTGAATGTCCTTGAGTGGCCCAGCCAGAGCCCGGACTTGAACCCGATCGAACATCTCTGGAGAGACCTGAAAATAGCTGTGCAGCAACACTCCCCATCCAACCTGACAGAGCTTGAGAGGATCTGCAGAGAATAATGGGAGAAACTCCCGAAATACAGGTGTGCCAAGATTGTAGCGTCATACCCTAGAAGACTTGATGCTGTAATCGCTGCCAAAGGTGCTTCAACAAAGTTCCAAGTAAATGTGTGTTTTAAATAAATTAGCAAACATTTCTAGAAACCTGTTTTTGCTTTGTCATTATGGGGTATTACAGTGAGGGAAAAAAGTATTTGATCCCAGGCTGATTTTGTACGTTTGCCCACTGACAAAGACATGATCAGTCTATAATTTTAATGGTAGGTTTATTTGAACAGTGAGAGACAGAATAACAACAACAAAATCCAGAAAAACGCATGTCAAAAATGTTATATATTGATTTGCATTTTAATGAGGGAAATAAGTATTTGACCCCTCTGCAAAACATGACTTACTACTTGGTGGCAAAACCCTTGTTGGCAGTCACAGAGGTCAGACGTTTCTTGTAGTTGGCCACCAGGTTTGCACACATCTCAGGAGGGATTTTGTCCCACTCCTCTTTGCAGATCTTCTCCAAGTCATTAAGGTTTTGAGCCTGACGTTTGGCAACTGTCACGCCCTGATTCTGAGGACTCTTATTTGTTGAGTCAGGGTGTGATTTTTCTTGTTGTGTATATTCATTGTGGTTATGTTCTATGTTGGATTTTCTATGTTTTAGATCTAGAATGTGTAGATCTATGTTGGCCGGGGTGGTTCCCAATCAGAGGCAGCTGTAGCTCGTTGTCTCTGATTGGGGACCATACTTAGGCAGCCTTTTGGCACCTGTTAGTTGTGGGATCTTGTTCCGTGTTATGGTATGTTTGTGTGCTACCTTGGACTTCACGTTTCGTTTGTTGTTTTTGTCGTGTGTTTATTCGTTTAAATAAACATGTATGCTTATCACGCTGCGCCTTGGTCCGTCCAGTCTATAAACGAGCGTGACAGAAGATCCCACCAAACGAGGACCAAGCAGCGTGTCCAGGAGCAGACAACCTGGACATGGGAGGAGATCCTGGAAGGAAAGGGTTCCTGGACATGGGAGGAGATTCATGCCGGGATGGATCGCCGTCCTTGGGAGGAGACAGTGGAGGCGCGGTATAGAGAGGAGCAGCGGCAACGCAGAAGGTGCCGGCCGAGGAAGAAGCCCGAGAGACAGCCCCAAGAAAATGTTTTGGGGGGGCTAAAAGGGTGGTTGGCGGAGCCTAGTGTTAGAGCAGAGCCAACTCCCCGTACTCACGCGAGGAAGCGTGTGACTGGGCAGGCTCTGTGTTATGCGGAGCTACGTACTGTGTCGCCAGTGTTCCGGCACAGTCCTGTACGTCCTGTGCTAGCACCACGCACGTGTCGTGCGAAGATGGGCATTCAGCCAGGATGGGGTGTGCCGGCTCAACGCTCCTGGTCTCCAGTACGCCTCCTCGGTCCCGCATATCCTGCGCCTGTTCTACGAGCTGTATCGCCAGTGCGCGTGCACAGCCCAGTGCGTCCTGTGCCAGCGCCCCGCATGTGTAGTGCGAAAGTGGACAGCCAGCCAGGACGGGTTGTGCCAGCTCTCCGCTCCAGACCTCCAGTCCGCCTTCGCAGTCCGGTCCGGCCCGTTCCTGCTCCTCGCACCAAACCAGTGGTGCGTGTTCCTAGCCCGGCCCGGCCTGTTCCTGCTCCTCGCACCAAGCCAATGGTGCGCGTCGTCAGCCCGGTCCGGCCTGTTCCTGCTTCTCGCACCAAGCCAGTGGTGCGCGTCGCCAGCCCGGCCCGGCCTGTTCCTGCTCCTCGCACCAAGCCAGTGGTGCGCGTCGCCAGCCCGGTCCGGCCTGTTCCTGTCCCTCGCACCAAGCCAGTGGTGCGCGTCGCCAGTCCGGCACGGCCCATGCCTGTCCCACCGGTGCCAGAGCAGTCCGCTCCACCGGTGCCTGATCCAGCTCCGGTCAGCGGCTCCACTCCGGAGCCAGAGCAATCCGCTCCACCGGGGTCCAGTCCAGTAGATCTATGTTGGCCGGTGTGGTTCCCAATCAGAGGCAGCTGTCGCTCGTTGTCTCTGATTGGGGACCATACTTAGGCAGCCATTTGGCACTAGTTAGTTGTGGGATCTTGTTCCGTGTGAGGTATGTTGTTTGTCTACCTTGGACTTCACGTTTCGTTTGTTTATTGTTTTGTCGGTTGTTTATTCATATAAATAAACATGTATGCATATCACGCTGCGCCTTGGTCCATCCTGTCTGTAAACGATCGTGACAGCAACTCAAACCTTCAGCTCCCTCCACAGATTTTCTATGGGATTAAGGTCTGGAGACTGGCTAGGCCACTCCAGGACCTTAATGTGCTTCTTCTTGAGCCACTCCTTTGTTGCCTTGGCCGTGTGTTTTGGGTCATTGTCATGCTGGAATACCCATCCACGACCCATTTTCAATGCCCTGGCTGAGGAAAGGAGGTTCTCACCCAAGATTTGACGGTACATGGCGCCGTCCATCGTCCCTTTGATGCGGTGAAGTTGTCCTGTCCCCTTAGCAGAAAAACACCCCCAAAGCATAATGTTTCCACATCCATGTTTGACGGTGGGGATGGTGTTCTCGGGGTCATAGGCAGCATTCCTCCTCCTCCAAACACGGCGAGTTGAGTTGATGCCAAAGAGCTCCATTTTGGTCTCATCTGACCACACTTTCACCCAGTTCTCCTCTGAATCATTCAGATGTTCATTGGCAAACTTCAGACAGGCCTGTATATGTGCTTTCTTGAGCAGGGGGACCTTTGCGGGCGCTGCAGGATTTCAGTCCTTCACGGCGTAGTGTGTTACCAATTGTTTTCTTGGGGACTATGGTCCCAGCTGCCTTGAGATCATTGACAAGATCCTCCCGTGTAGTTCTGGGCTGATTCCTCATCGTTCTCATGATCATTGCAACTCCATGAGGTGAGATCTTGCATGGAGCCCCAGGCCGAGGGAGATTGACAGTTCTTTTGTGTTTCTTCCATTTGCGAATAATCGCACCAACTGTTGTCACCTTCTCACCAAGCTGCTTGGCGACGGTCTTGTAGCCCATTCCAGCCTTGTGTAGGTCTACAATCTTGTCCCTGACATCCTTGGAGAGCTCTTTGGTCTTGGCCATGGTGGAGAGTTTGGAATCTTTTTGATTGATTGCTTCTGTGGACAGGTGTCTTTTATACAGGTAACAAGCTGATATTAGGAGCACTCCCTTTAAGAGTGTGCTCCTAATCTCAGCTCGTTACCTGTATAAAAGACACTTGGGAGCCAGAAATCTTTCTGATTGAGAGGGGGTCAAATACTTATTTCCCTCATTAAAATGCAAATCAATTTATAACATTTTTTAGATGTGTTTATCTGGATTTTTTGTTTGTTATTCTGTCTCTCACTGTTCAAATAAACCTACCATTAAAATTATAGACTGATCATTTCTTTGTCAGTGGGCAAACGTACAAAATCAGCAGGGGAACAACTACTTTTTCCCCTCACTGTATGTGTAGATTGATGAGGGGAAAAAACGATTTAATCAATTTTAGAATAAGGCTGTAACGTAACAAAATGTGAAAAAAGTAAAGGGGTCTGAATACTTTCCAAAGGCACTGTATGTGATTTAAAGGGTATCTGTGTGATTTAAAGGGTATCTATGGATGTCTATGTGTGATTTAATGGGTATCTGTGTGATTTAAAGGGTCTCTGTGTGATTTAAAGGGTATCTATCATTAACCAGGTTTCCATCCAGCATTTTGATGCGAGTAAAGTACATTTAAAGGGTATCTATATGATTGAAAGTGTATCTGTTTGATTTAAAGGGTATCTGTGTGATTTAAAGGCTATCTATGAGTCATGAGTACTGATGAGTCAAAGCATCTGTATGACCTCTACCATGTGGGTTCGACCCTTTGTACATAATGTTTGTGCCCACATGTGTGTACCTGTCTCTATTCGTGTGTGTATCTGTCTATGTATGTGTGCTATTTGTGTGTGTGTGTGTGTGTGTGTGTCTGTCTCTGTGTGTTGTTAATTGGTGTGTGTGTGTTGTTAATCTGTGTGTGTGTGTTGTTAATCTGTTTGTGTGTGTGTTGTTAAACTGTGTGTGTTTGTTGTTAATCTGTGTGTGTGTGTGTTGTTAATCTGTGTGTGTGTGTGTCTGTCTCTGTGTGTTGTTAACATGTGTGTGTGTTAATCTGTGTGGGTGTGTTGTTAATCTGTGTGTGTGTGTTGTTAATCTGTGTGTGTGTGTTGTTAATCTTTGTGTGTGTGTGTGTGTTGTTAATCTATGTGGGTGTGTTGTTAATCTGTGTGTGTCTGTCTCTGTGTGTTGTTAATATGTGTGTGTGTTAATCTGTGTGGGTGTGTTGTTAATCTGTGTGTGTGTGTGTTGTTAATCTGTGTGTGTGTGTGTTGTTAATCTGTGTGTGTGTGTGTCTGTCTCTGTGTGTTGTTAATCTGTGTGTGTGTGTGTGTTGTTAATCTGTGTGGGTGTGTTGTTAATCTGTGTGGGTGTGTTCCTCTGTCTCCTCCCCAGGAGATGCAGCTGGAACATGCACGGCAGGCCTTTGTTCAGAGGGACAAGGCCCACAGCGGCTCCATCTCCGCCCTGGACTTCAGGGACATCATGGTCACCATCCGGCCCCACATGCTCACACCCTTTGTGGAGGAGAGCCTGGTGGCGGTGGGTGTGGCTTCCTTGTTCTCTGGTTCTCCTCCCTCTCTCCCTCTATTCTTCTCCTAACGTGTCATTAACTCAAACCTCTCTGACAGCAAACCAGGCGGTTAAATGTCTCTTCCTACACACACACACACACACATACACACACACACACACACACACACACACACACAGCTGTTTTGATGTAATCTCTTATTTTTCACTTTGTGTGTGAGGAAATAATTTTCTCACAATGATGGTGTTACATGTGTGTATGGTATGTTTGTGTGAGTAATTAAGTATGTATGTCTCACATGTCACTGTGTTTGTGTGTCTCCCTTCATGTCTAGCCTGTTTTATAAACACCTAGTGAACTCTGTCATTTCTCCCACTGTGTTTACCTCATAAACCAGCCATCTCTGGGTCCATGTTAGTAAACACACACTCACTGCCAGTATAGACGCATTAAACGCAATGCTGTGTGTGGAACCAAGCCTACACACACACTACACACTCTCTCCCTCTAATCTCTCTCACAAACACACACACACACCTAAAAATTAGAAATGATCAAATAGAACGCTCCGTTGGCACAAATATTTTCTCTTCTCTACATTTGTGTCCCTGTACATGGCTAGAATGTAGATGTCATGGCTAGAATGTAGATGTCATGGCTAGAATGTATATGTCATGGCTAGGGTGTAGATGTCATGGCTAGGGTGTAGATGTCATGGCTAGAATGTAGATGTCATGGCTAGGGTGTAGATGTCATGACTAGGGTGTAGATGTCATGGCTAGGGTGTAGATGTCATGGCTAGAATGTAGATGTCATGGCTAGAATGTAGATGTCATGGCTAGGGTGTAGATGTCATGGCTAGGGTGTAGATGTCATGGCTAGAATGTAGATGTCATGGCTAGAATGTAGATGTCATGGCTAGGGTGTAGATGTCATGGCTAGAATGTAGATGTCATGGCTAGGGTGTAGATGTCATGGCTAGAATGTAGATGTCATGGCTAGAATGTAGATGTCATGGCTAGAATGTAGATGTCATGACTAGGGTGTAGATGTCATGGCTAGGGTGTAGATGTCATGGCTAGAATGTAGATGTCATGGCTAGAATGTAGAAGTCATGACTATGGTGTAGATGTCATGACTAGGGTGTAGATGTCATGACTAGGGTGTAGATGTCATGGCTAGGGTGTAGATGTCATGACTAGGGTGTAGATGTCATGGCTAGGGTGTAGATGTCATGGCTAGAATGTAGATGTAATGGCTAGGGTGTAGATGTCATGGCTAGGGTGTTGATGTCATGGCTAGAATGTAGATGTCATGGCAAGGGTGTAGATGTCATGGCTAGGGTGTAGATGTCATGGCTAAAATGTAGATGTCATGGCTAGGGTGTAGATGTCATGGCTAGGGTGTAGATGTCATGGCTAGGGTGTAGATGTCATGGCTAGGGTGTAGATGTCATGGCTAGAATGTATATGTCATGGCTAGGGTGTAGATGTCATGGCTAGGGTGTAGATGTCATGGCTAGAATGTAGATGTCATGGCTAGGGTGTAGATGTCATGGCTAGGGTGTAGATGTCATGGCTAGAATGTAGATGTCATGGCTAGGGTGTAGATGTAATGGCTAGGGTGTAGATGTCATGGCTAGAATGTAGATGTCATGGCTAGAATGTAGATGTCATGGCTAGGGTGTAGATGTCATGGCTAGGGGTGTAGATGTCATGGCTAGAATGTAGATGTCATGGCAAGGGTGTAGATGTCATGGCTAGGGTGTAGATGTCATGGCTAAAATGTAGATGTCATGGCTAGAATGTAGATGTCATGACTAGGGTGTAGATGTCATGGCTAGAATGTAGATGTCATGACTAGGGTGTATATGTCAAGGCTAGGGTGTAGATGTCATGGCTAGAATGTAGATATCATGACTAGGGTGTAGATATCATGGCTAGAATGTAGATGTCATGACTAGGGTGTATATGTCATGGCTAGGGTGTAGATGTCATGGCTAGAATGTAGATGTCATGACTAGGGTGTAGATGTCATGGCTAGAATGTAGATGTCATGACTAGGGTGTAGATGTCATGACTAGGGTGTAGATGTCATGGCTAGAATGTAGATGTCATGACTAGGGTGTAGATGTCATAACTAGGGTGTAGATGTCATGGCTAGAATGTAGATGTCATGGCTAGAATGTAGATGTCATGACTAGGGTGTAGATGTCATGGCTAGGGTGTAGATATCATGGCTAGGGGTGTAGATGTCATGGCTAGAATGTAGATGTCATGGCTAGAATGTAGATGTCATGGCTGGGTGTAGATGTCATGGCTAGGGTGTAGATGTCATGGCTAGAATGTAGATGTCATGACTAGGGTGTAGATGTCATGACTAGGGTGTAGATGTCATGACTAGGGTGTAGATGTCATGGCTAGAATGTAGATGTCATGACTAGAATGTAGATGTCATGGCTAGGGGTGTAGATGTCATGACTAGGGTGTAGATGTCATGGCTAGGGTGTAGATGTCATGGCTAGAATGTAGATGTCATGACTAGGGTGTATATGTCATGGCTAGAATGTAGATGTCATGGCAAGGGTGTAGATGTCATGGCTAGGGTGTAGATGTCATGGCTAAAATGTAGATGTCATGGCTAGAATGTAGATGTCATGACTAGGGTGTAGATGTCATGGCTAGAATGTAGATGTCATGACTAGGTTCTATATGTCAAGGCTAGGGGTGTAGATGTCATGGCTAGAATGTAGATATCATGACTAGGGTGTAGATATCATGGCTAGAATGTAGATGTCATGACTAGGGTGTATATGTCATGGCTAGGGTGTAGATGTCATGGCTAGAATGTAGATGTCATGACTAGGGTGTAGATGTCATGACTGGGGTGTAGATGTCATGACTAGGGTGTAGATGTCATGGCTAGAATGTAGATGTCATGACTAGGGTGTAGATGTCATGGCTAGAATGTAGATGTCATGGCTAGAATGTAGATGTCATGACTAGGGTGTAGATGTCATGGCTAGGGGTGTAGATATCATGGCTAGGGGTGTAGATGTCATGGCTAGAATGTAGATGTCATGGCTAGAATGTAGATGTCGTGGCTGGGTGTAGATGTCATGGCTAGGGTGTAGATGTCATGGCTAGAATGTAGATGTCATGGCTAGAATGTAGATGTCATGGCTAGAATGTAGATGTCATGACTAGGGTGTAGATGTCATGACTAGAATGTAGATGTCATGGCTAGAATGTAGATGTCATGACTAGGGTGTAGATGTCATGGCTAGGGTGTAGATATCATGGCTAGGGTGTAGATGTCATGGCTAGAATGTAGATGTCATGGCTAGGGTGTAGATGTCATGGCTAGGGGTGTAGATGTCATGGCTAGAATGTAGATGTCATGGCTAGAATGTAGATGTCATGGCTAGGGTGTAGATGTCATGGCTAGAATGTAGATGTCATGACTAGGGTGTAGATGTCATGACTAGGGTGTAGATGTCATGACTAGGGTGTAGATGTCATGGCTAGAATGTAGATGTCATGACTAGAATGTAGATGTCATGGCTAGGGTGTAGATGTCATGACTAGGGTGTAGATGTCATGGCTAGGGTGTAGATGTCATGGCTAGAATGTAGATGTCATGACTAGGGTGTATATGTCATGGCTAGAATGTAGATGTCATGGCAAGGGTGTAGATGTCATGGCTAGGGTGTAGATGTCATGGCTAGAATGTAGATGTCATGGCTAGAATGTAGATGTCATGGCTAGGGTGTAGATGTCATGGCTAGAATGTAGATGTCATGGCTAGGGTGTAGATGTCATGGCTAGAATGTAGATGTCATGGCTAGAATGTAGATGTCATGGCTAGAATGTAGATGTCATGGCTAGGGTGTAGATGTCATGGCTAGGGTGTAGATGTCATGGCTAGAATGTAGATGTCATGGCTAGAATGTAGATGTCATGGCTAGGGTGTAGATGTCATGGCTAGAATGTAGATGTCATGGCTAGGGTGTAGATGTCATGGCTAGAATGTAGATGTCATGGCTAGAATGTAGATGTCATGGCTAGAATGTAGATGTCATGACTAGGGGTGTAGATGTCATGGCTAGGGTGTAGATGTCATGGCTAGAATGTAGATGTCATGGCTAGAATGTAGAAGTCATGACTATGGTGTAGATGTCATGACTAGGGTGTAGATGTCATGACTAGGGTGTAGATGTCATGGCTAGGGTGTAGATGTCATGACTAGGGTGTAGATGTCATGGCTAGGGTGTAGATGTCATGGCTAGAATGTAGATGTAATGGCTAGGGTGTAGATGTCATGGCTAGGGTGTTGATGTCATGGCTAGAATGTAGATGTCATGGCAAGGGTGTAGATGTCATGGCTAGGGTGTAGATGTCATGGCTAAAATGTAGATGTCATGGCTAGGGTGTAGATGTCATGGCTAGGGTGTAGATGTCATGGCTAGGGTGTAGATGTCATGGCTAGGGTGTAGATGTCATGGCTAGAATGTATATGTCATGGCTAGGGTGTAGATGTCATGGCTAGGGTGTAGATGTCATGGCTAGAATGTAGATGTCATGGCTAGGGTGTAGATGTCATGGCTAGGGTGTAGATGTCATGGCTAGAATGTAGATGTCATGGCTAGGGTGTAGATGTAATGGCTAGGGTGTAGATGTCATGGCTAGAATGTAGATGTCATGGCTAGAATGTAGATGTCATGGCTAGGGTGTAGATGTCATGGCTAGGGTGTAGATGTCATGGCTAGAATGTAGATGTCATGGCAAGGGTGTAGATGTCATGGCTAGGGTGTAGATGTCATGGCTAAAATGTAGATGTCATGGCTAGAATGTAGATGTCATGACTAGGGTGTAGATGTCATGGCTAGAATGTAGATGTCATGACTAGGGTGTATATGTCAAGGCTAGGGTGTAGATGTCATGGCTAGAATGTAGATATCATGACTAGGGTGTAGATATCATGGCTAGAATGTAGATGTCATGACTAGGGTGTATATGTCATGGCTAGGGTGTAGATGTCATGGCTAGAATGTAGATGTCATGACTAGGGTGTAGATGTCATGGCTAGAATGTAGATGTCATGACTAGGGTGTAGATGTCATGACTAGGGTGTAGATGTCATGGCTAGAATGTAGATGTCA
Source organism: Coregonus clupeaformis (assembly GCF_020615455.1). Taxonomy (NCBI): domain Eukaryota; kingdom Metazoa; phylum Chordata; class Actinopteri; order Salmoniformes; family Salmonidae; genus Coregonus; species Coregonus clupeaformis. The sequence goes on from NC_059199.1 coordinate 42,844,740, forward strand.
TGACTAGGGTGTAGATGTCATAACTAGGGTGTAGATGTCATGGCTAGAATGTAGATGTCATGGCTAGAATGTAGATGTCATGACTAGGGTGTAGATGTCATGGCTAGGGTGTAGATATCATGGCTAGGGTGTAGATGTCATGGCTAGAATGTAGATGTCATGGCTAGAATGTAGATGTCATGGCTGGGTGTAGATGTCATGGCTAGGGTGTAGATGTCATGGCTAGAATGTAGATGTCATGACTAGGGTGTAGATGTCATGACTAGGGTGTAGATGTCATGACTAGGGTGTAGATGTCATGGCTAGAATGTAGATGTCATGACTAGAATGTAGATGTCATGGCTAGGGTGTAGATGTCATGACTAGGGTGTAGATGTCATGGCTAGGGTGTAGATGTCATGGCTAGAATGTAGATGTCATGACTAGGGTGTATATGTCATGGCTAGAATGTAGATGTCATGGCAAGGGTGTAGATGTCATGGCTAGGGTGTAGATGTCATGGCTAAAATGTAGATGTCATGGCTAGAATGTAGATGTCATGACTAGGGTGTAGATGTCATGGCTAGAATGTAGATGTCATGACTAGGTTCTATATGTCAAGGCTAGAGGTGTAGATGTCATGGCTAGAATGTAGATATCATGACTAGGGTGTAGATATCATGGCTAGAATGTAGATGTCATGACTAGGGTGTATATGTCATGGCTAGGGTGTAGATGTCATGGCTAGAATGTAGATGTCATGACTAGGGTGTAGATGTCATGACTAGGGTGTAGATGTCATGACTAGGGTGTAGATGTCATGGCTAGAATGTAGATGTCATGACTAGGGTGTAGATGTCATGGCTAGAATGTAGATGTCATGGCTAGAATGTAGATGTCATGACTAGGGTGTAGATGTCATGGCTAGGGTGTAGATATCATGGCTAGGGTGTAGATGTCATGGCTAGAATGTAGATGTCATGGCTAGAATGTAGATGTCGTGGCTGGGTGTAGATGTCATGGCTAGGGTGTAGATGTCATGGCTAGAATGTAGATGTCATGGCTAGAATGTAGATGTCATGGCTAGAATGTAGATGTCATGACTAGGGTGTAGATGTCATGACTAGAATGTAGATGTCATGGCTAGAATGTAGATGTCATGACTAGGGTGTAGATGTCATGGCTAGGGTGTAGATATCATGGCTAGGGTGTAGATGTCATGGCTAGAATGTAGATGTCATGGCTAGAATGTAGATGTCATGGCTAGGGTGTAGATGTCATGGCTAGAATGTAGATGTCATGGCTAGAATGTAGATGTCATGGCTAGGGTGTAGATGTCATGGCTAGAATGTAGATGTCATGACTAGGGTGTAGATGTCATGACTAGGGTGTAGATGTCATGACTAGGGTGTAGATGTCATGGCTAGAATGTAGATGTCATGACTAGAATGTAGATGTCATGGCTAGGGTGTAGATGTCATGACTAGGGTGTAGATGTCATGGCTAGGGTGTAGATGTCATGGCTAGAATGTAGATGTCATGACTAGGGTGTATATGTCATGGCTAGAATGTAGATGTCATGGCAAGGGTGTAGATGTCATGGCTAGGGTGTAGATGTCATGGCTAAAATGTAGATGTCATGGCTAGAATGTAGATGTCATGACTAGGGTGTAGATGTCATGGCTAGAATGTAGATGTCATGACTAGGTTCTATATGTCAAGGCTAGGGTGTAGATGTCATGGCTAGAATGTAGATATCATGACTAGGGTGTAGATATCATGGCTAGAATGTAGATGTCATGACTAGGGTGTATATGTCATGGCTAGGGTGTAGATGTCATGGCTAGAATGTAGATGTCATGACTAGGGTGTAGATGTCATGACTAGGGTGTAGATGTCATGGCTAGGGTGTAGATGTCATGGCTAGAATGTAGATGTCATGACTAGGGTGTAGATGTCATGGCTAGAATGTAGATGTCATGGCTAGAATGTAGATGTCATGACTAGGGTGTAGATGTCATGGCTAGGGTGTAGATATCATGGCTAGGGTGTAGATGTCATGGCTAGAATGTAGATGTCATGGCTAGAATGTAGATGTCGTGGCTGGGTGTAGATGTCATGGCTAGGGTGTAGATGTCATGGCTAGAATGTAGATGTCATGGCTAGAATGTAGATGTCATGGCTAGAATGTAGATGTCATGGCTAGAATGTAGATGTCATGACTAGAATGTAGATGTCATGACTAGGGTGTAGATGTCATGGCTAGGGTGTAGATGTCATGGCTAGAATGTAGATGTCATGGCTAGAATGTAGATGTCATGACTATGGTGTAGATGTCATGACTAGGGTGTAGATGTCATGACTAGGGTGTAGATGTCATGGCTAGGGTGTAGATGTCATGACTAGGGTGTAGATGTCATGGCTAGGGTGTAGATGTCATGGCTAGAATGTAGATGTAATGGCTAGGGTGTAGATGTCATGGCTAGGGTGTTGATGTCATGGCTAGAATGTAGATGTCATGGCAAGGGTGTAGATGTCATGGCTAGGGTGTAGATGTCATGGCTAAAATGTAGATGTTATGGCTAGGGTGTAGATGTCATGGCTAGGGTGTAGATGTCATGGCTAGGGTGTAGATGTCATGGCTAGGGTGTAGATGTCATGGCTAGAATGTATATGTCATGGCTAGGGTGTAGATGTCATGGCTAGGGTGTAGATGTCATGGCTAGAATGTAGATGTCATGGCTAGGGTGTAGATGTCATGGCTAGGGTGTAGATGTCATGGCTAGAATGTAGATGTCATGGCTAGGGTGTATATTTCAAGGCTAGGGTGTAGATGTCATGCCTAGAATGTAGATATCATGACTAGGGTGTAGATATCATGGCTAGAATGTAGATGTCATGACTAGGGTGTATATGTCATGGCTAGGGTGTAGATGTCATGGCTAGAATGTAGATGTCATGACTAGGGTGTAGATGTCATGGCTAGAATGTAGATGTCATGACTAGGGTGTAGATGTCATGACTAGGGTGTAGATGTCATGGCTAGAATGTAGATGTCATGACTAGGGTGTAGATGTCATAACTAGGGTGTAGATGTCATGGCTAGAATGTAGATGTCATGGCTAGAATGTAGATGTCATGACTAGGGTGTAGATGTCATGGCTAGGGTGTAGATATCATGGCTAGGGGTGTAGATGTCATGGCTAGAATGTAGATGTCATGGCTAGAATGTAGATGTCATGGCTGGGTGTAGATGTCATGGCTAGGGTGTAGATGTCATGGCTAGAATGTAGATGTCATGGCTAGAATGTAGATGTCATGGCTAGGGTGTAGATGTCATGACTAGGGTGTAGATGTCATGACTAGGGTGTAGATGTCATGGCTAGGGGTGTAGATGTCATGGCTAGAATGTAGATGTCATGGCTAGAATGTAGATGTCATGACTATGGTGTAGATGTCTTGACTAGGGTGTAGATGTCATGGCTAGAATGTAGATGTCATGGCTAGAATGTAGATGTCATGGCTAGGGTGTAGATGTCATGACTAGGGGTGTGGATGTAATACCTAGGGTGTAGATGTCATGGCTAGAATGTAGATGTCATGGCTAGAATGTAGATGTCATGACTAGGGTGTAGATGTCATGACTAGAATGTAGATGTCATGGCTAGAATGTAGATGTCATGACTAGGGTGTAGATGTCATGGCTAGGGTGTAGATATCATGGCTAGGGTGTAGATGTCATGGCTAGAATGTAGATGTCATGGCTAGAATGTAGATGTCATGGCTAGGGTGTAGATGTCATGGCTAGAATGTAGATGTCATGGCTAGAATGTAGATGTCATGGCTAGGGTGTAGATGTCATGGCTAGAATGTAGATGTCATGACTAGGGTGTAGATGTCATGACTAGGGTGTAGATGTCATGACTAGGGTGTAGATGTCATGGCTAGAATGTAGATGTCATGACTAGAATGTAGATGTCATGACTAGAATGTAGATGTCATGACTAGGGTGTAGATGTCATGGCTAGGGTGTAGATGTCATGGCTAGAATGTAGATGTCATGGCTAGAATGTAGATGTCATGACTATGGTGTAGATGTCATGACTAGGGTGTAGATGTCATGACTAGGGTGTAGATGTCATGGCTAGGGTGTAGATGTCATGACTAGGGTGTAGATGTCATGGCTAGGGTGTAGATGTCATGGCTAGAATGTAGATGTAATGGCTAGGGTGTAGATGTCATGGCTAGGGTGTTGATGTCATGGCTAGAATGTAGATGTCATGGCAAGGGTGTAGATGTCATGGCTAGGGTGTAGATGTCATGGCTAAAATGTAGATGTCATGGCTAGGGTGTAGATGTCATGGCTAGGGTGTAGATGTCATGGCTAGGGTGTAGATGTCATGGCTAGGGTGTAGATGTCATGGCTAGAATGTATATGTCATGGCTAGGGTGTAGATGTCATGGCTAGGGGTGTAGATGTCATGGCTAGAATGTAGATGTCATGGCTAGGGTGTAGATGTCATGGCTAGGGGTGTAGATGTCATGGCTAGAATGTAGATGTCATGGCTAGGGTGTAGATGTAATGGCTAGGGTGTAGATGTCATGGCTAGAATGTAGATGTCATGGCTAGAATGTAGATGTCATGGCTAGGGTGTAGATGTCATGGCTAGGGTGTAGATGTCATGGCTAGAATGTAGATGTCATGGCAAGGGTGTAGATGTCATGGCTAGGGTGTAGATGTCATGGCTAAAATGTAGATGTCATGGCTAGAATGTAGATGTCATGACTAGGGTGTAGATGTCATGGCTAGAATGTAGATGTCATGACTAGGGTGTATATTTCAAGGCTAGGGTGTAGATGTCATGCCTAGAATGTAGATATCATGACTAGGGTGTAGATATCATGGCTAGAATGTAGATGTCATGACTAGGGTGTATATGTCATGGCTAGGGTGTAGATGTCATGGCTAGAATGTAGATGTCATGACTAGGGTGTAGATGTCATGGCTAGAATGTAGATGTCATGACTAGGGTGTAGATGTCATGACTAGGGTGTAGATGTCATGGCTAGAATTTAGATGTCATGACTAGGGTGTAGATGTCATAACTAGGGTGTAGATGTCATGGCTAGAATGTAGATGTCATGGCTAGAATGTAGATGTCATGACTAGGGTGTAGATGTCATGGCTAGGGTGTAGATATCATGGCTAGGGTGTAGATGTCATGGCTAGAATGTAGATGTCATGGCTAGAATGTAGATGTCATGGCTGGGTGTAGATGTCATGGCTAGGGTGTAGATGTCATGGCTAGAATGTAGATGTCATGGCTAGAATGTAGATGTCATGGCTAGGGTGTAGATGTCATGACTAGGGTGTAGATGTCATGACTAGGGTGTAGATGTCATGGCTAGGGTGTAGATGTCATGGCTAGAATGTAGATGTCATGGCTAGAATGTAGATGTCATGACTATGGTGTAGATGTCTTGACTAGGGTGTAGATGTCATGGCTAGAATGTAGATGTCATGGCTAGAATGTAGATGTCATGGCTAGGGTGTAGATGTCATGACTAGGGTGTAGATGTAATACCTAGGGTGTAGATGTCATGGCTAGAATGTAGATGTCATGGCTAGAATGTAGATGTCATGACTAGGGTGTAGATGTCATGACTAGAATGTAGATGTCATGGCTAGAATGTAGATGTCATGACTAGGGTGTAGATGTCATGGCTAGGGTGTAGATATCATGACTAGGGTGTAGATGTCATGGCTAGAATGTAGATGTCATGGCTAGAATGTAGATGTCATGGCTAGGGTGTAGATGTCATGGCTAGAATGTAGATGTCATGGCTAGAATGTAGATGTCATGGCTAGGGGTGTAGATGTCATGGCTAGAATGTAGATGTCATGACTAGGGTGTAGATGTCATGACTAGGGTGTAGATGTCATGACTAGGGTGTAGATGTCATGGCTAGAATGTAGATGTCATGACTAGAATGTAGATGTCATGGCTAGGGTGTAGATGTCATGACTAGGGTGTAGATGTCATGGCTAGGGTGTAGATGTCATGGCTAGAATGTAGATGTCATGGCTAGGGTGTAGATGTCATGGCTAGGGTGTAGATGTCATGGCTAAAATGTAGATGTCATGGCTAGAATGTAGATGTCATGACTAGGGTGTAGATGTCATGGCTAGAATGTAAATGTCATGACTAGGGTGTATATTTCAAGGCTAGGGTGTAGATGACATGCCTAGAATGTAGATATCATGACTAGGGTGTAGATATCATGGCTAGAATGTAGATGTCATGACTAGAGGTGTATATGTCATGGCTAGGGGGTGTAGATGTCATGGCTAGAATGTAGATGTCATGACTAGGGTGTAGATGTCATGGCTAGAATGTAGATGTCATGACTAGGGTGTAGATGTCATGACTAGGGTGTAGATGTCATGGCTAGAATGTAGATGTCATGACTAGGGTGTAGATGTCATAACTAGGGTGTAGATGTCATGGCTAGAATGTAGATGTCATGGCTAGAATGTAGATGTCATGACTAGGGTGTAGATGTCATGGCTAGGGTGTAGATATCATGGCTAGGGTGTAGATGTCATGGCTAGAATGTAGATGTCATGGCTAGAATGTAGATGTCATGGCTGGGTGTAGATGTCATGGCTAGGGTGTAGATGTCATGGCTAGAATGTAGATGTCATGGCTAGAATGTAGATGTCATGGCTAGGGTGTAGATGTCATGACTAGGGTGTAGATGTCATGACTAGGGTGTAGATGTCATGGCTAGGGTGTAGATGTCATGGCTAGAATGTAGATGTCATGGCTAGAATGTAGATGTCATGACTATGGTGTAGATGTCTTGACTAGGGTGTAGATGTCATGGCTAGAATGTAGATGTCATGGCTAGAATGTAGATGTCATGGCTAGGGTGTAGATGTCATGACTAGGGTGTAGATGTAATACCTAGGGTGTAGATGTCATGGCTAGAATGTAGATGTCATGGCTAGAATGTAGATGTCATGACTAGGGTGTAGATGTCATGACTAGAATGTAGATGTCATGGCTAGAATGTAGATGTCATGACTAGGGTGTAGATGTCATGGCTAGGGTGTAGATATCATGGCTAGGGTGTAGATGTCATGGCTAGAATGTAGATGTCATGGCTAGAATGTAGATGTCATGGCTAGGGTGTAGATGTCATGGCTAGAATGTAGATGTCATGGCTAGAATGTAGATGTCATGGCTAGGGTGTAGATGTCATGGCTAGAATGTAGATGTCATGACTAGGGTGTAGATGTCATGACTAGGGTGTAGATGTCATGACTAGGGTGTAGATGTCATGGCTAGAATGTAGATGTCATGACTAGAATGTAGATGTCATGGCTAGGGTGTAGATGTCATGACTAGGGTGTAGATGTCATGGCTAGGGTGTAGATGTCATGGCTAGAATGTAGATGTCATGGCTAGGGTGTAGATGTCATGGCTAGGGTGTAGATGTCATGGCTAGAATGTAGATGTCATGGCTAGAATGTAGATGTCATGGCTGGGTGTAGATGTCATGGCTAGGGTGTAGATGTCATGGCTAGAATGTAGATGTCATGGCTAGAATGTAGATGTCATGGCTAGGGTGTAGATGTCATGACTAGGGTGTAGATGTCATGACTAGGGTGTAGATGTCATGGCTAGGGTGTAGATGTCATGGCTAGAATGTAGATGTCATGGCTAGAATGTAGATGTCATGACTATGGTGTAGATGTCTTGACTAGGGTGTAGATGTCATGGCTAGAATGTAGATGTCATGGCTAGAATGTAGATGTCATGGCTAGGGTGTAGATGTCATGACTAGGGTGTAGATGTAATACCTAGGGTGTAGATGTCATGGCTAGAATGTAGATGTCATGGCTAGAATGTAGATGTCATGACTAGGGTGTAGATGTCATGACTAGAATGTAGATGTCATGGCTAGAATGTAGATGTCATGACTAGGGTGTAGATGTCATGGCTAGGGTGTAGATATCATGGCTAGGGTGTAGATGTCATGGCTAGAATGTAGATGTCATGGCTAGAATGTAGATGTCATGGCTAGGGGTGTAGATGTCATGGCTAGAATGTAGATGTCATGGCTAGAATGTAGATGTCATGGCTAGGGTGTAGATGTCATGGCTAGAATGTAGATGTCATGACTAGGGTGTAGATGTCGTGACTAGGGTGTAGATGTCATGACTAGGGGTGTAGATGTCATGGCTAGAATGTAGATGTCATGACTAGAATGTAGATGTCATGGCTAGGGTGTAGATGTCATGACTAGGGTGTAGATGTCATGGCTAGGGTGTAGATGTCATGGCTAGAATGTAGATGTCATGGCTAGGGTGTAGATGTCATGGCTAGAATGTAGATGTCATGGCTAGAATGTAGATGTCATGGCTAGAATGTAGATGTCATGACTAGGGTGTAGATGTCATGGCTAGGGTGTAGATGTCATGGCTAGAATGTAGATGTCATGGCTAGAATGTAGATGTCATGACTATGGTGTAGATGTCATGACTAGGGTGTAGATGTCATGACTAGGGTGTAGATGTCATGGCTAGGGTGTAGATGACATGACTAGGGTGTAGATGTCATGGCTAGGGTGTAGATGTCATGGCTAGAATGTAGATGTAATGGCTAGGTGTAGATGTCTTGGCTAGGGGTGTTGATGTCATGGCTAGAATGTAGATGTCATGGCAAGGGTGTAGATGTCATGGCTAGGGTGTAGATGTCATGTTTAAAATGTAGATGTCATGGCTAGGGTGTAGATGTCATGGCTAGGGTGTAGATGTCATGGCTAGGGTGTAGATGTCATGGCTAGAATGTATATGTCATGGCTAGGGTGTAGATGTCATGGCTAGGGTGTAGATGTCATGGCTAGAATGTAGATGTCATGGCTAGGGTGTAGATGTCATAGCTAGGGTGTAGATGTCATGGCTAGAATGTAGATGTCATGGCTAGGGTGTAGATGTAATGGCTAGGGTGTAGATGTCATGGCTAGAATGTAGATGTCATGGCTAGAATGTAGATGTCATGGCTAGGGTGTAGATGTCATGGCTAGGGTGTAGATGTCATGGCTAGAATGTAGATGTCATGGCAAGGGTGTAGATGTCATGGCTAGGGTGTAGATGTCATGGCTAAAATGTAGATGTCATGGCTAGAATGTAGATGTCATGACTAGGGTGTAGATGTCATGGCTAGAATGTAGATGTCATGACTAGGGTGTATATGTCAAGGCTAGGGTGTAGATGTCATGGCTAGAATGTAGATATCATGACTAGGGTGTAGATATCATGGCTAGAATGTAGATGTCATGACTAGGTGTATATGTCATGGCTAGGGTGTAGATGTCATGGCTAGAATGTAGATGTCATGACTAGGGTGTAGATGTCATGGCTAGAATGTAGATGTCATGACTAGGGTGTAGATGTCATGACTAGGGTGTAGATGTCATGGCTAGAATGTAGATGTCATGACTAGGGTGTAGATGTCATAACTAGGGTGTAGATGTCATGGCTAGAATGTAGATGTCATGGCTAGAATGTAGATGTCATGACTAGGGTGTAGATGTCATGGCTAGGGGTGTAGATATCATGGCTAGGGTGTAGATGTCATGGCTAGAATGTAGATGTCATGGCTAGAATGTAGATGTCATGGCTGGGTGTAGATGTCATGGCTAGGGTGTAGATGTCATGGCTAGAATGTAGATGTCATGGCTAGAATGTAGATGTCATGGCTAGGGTGTAGATGTCATGACTAGGGTGTAGATGTCATGACTAGGGTGTAGATGTCATGGCTAGGGTGTAGATGTCATGGCTAGAATGTAGATGTCATGGCTAGAATGTAGATGTCATGACTATGGTGTAGATGTCTTGACTAGGGTGTAGATGTCATGGCTAGAATGTAGATGTCATGGCTAGAATGTAGATGTCATGGCTAGGGGTGTAGATGTCATGACTAGGGTGTAGATGTAATACCTAGGGTGTAGATGTCATGGCTAGAATGTAGATGTCATGGCTAGAATGTAGATGTCATGACTAGGGGTGTAGATGTCATGACTAGAATGTAGATGTCATGGCTAGAATGTAGATGTCATGACTAGGGTGTAGATGTCATGGCTAGGGTGTAGGATATCATGGCTAGGGTGTAGATGTCATGGCTAGAATGTAGATGTCATGGCTAGAATGTAGATGTCATGGCTAGGGTGTAGATGTCATGGCTAGAATGTAGATGTCATGGCTAGAATGTAGATGTCATGGCTAGGGTGTAGATGTCATGGCTAGAATGTAGATGTCATGACTAGGGTGTAGATGTCATGACTAGGGTGTAGATGTCATGACTAGGGTGTAGATGTCATGGCTAGAATGTAGATGTCATGACTAGAATGTAGATGTCATGGCTAGGGTGTAGATGTCATGACTAGGGTGTAGATGTCATGGCTAGGGTGTAGATGTCATGGCTAGAATGTAGATGTCATGACTAGGGTGTATATGTCATGGCTAGAATGTAGATGTCATGGCAAGGGTGTAGATGTCATGGCTAGGGTGTAGATGTCATGGCTAAAATGTAGATGTCATGGCTAGAATGTAGATGTCATGACTAGGGTGTAGATGTCATGGCTAGAATGTAGATGTCATGACTAGGGTGTATATGTCAAGGCTAGGGTGTAGATGTCATGGCTAGAATGTAGATATCATGACTAGGGTGTAGATATCGTGGCTAGAATGTAGATGTCATGACTAGGTGTATATGTCATGGCTAGGGGTGTAGATGTCATGGCTAGAATGTAGATGTCATGACTAGGGTGTAGATGTCATGACTAGGGGTGTAGATGTCATGGCTAGGTGTAGATGTCATGGCTAGAATGTAGATGTCATGACTAGGGTGTAGATGTCATGGCTAGAATGTAGATGTCATGGCTAGAATGTAGATGTCATGACTAGGGTGTAGATGTCATGGCTAGGGTGTAGATATCATGGCTAGGGTGTAGATGTCATGGCTAGAATGTAGATGTCATGGCTAGAATGTAGATGTCGTGGCTGGGTGTAGATGTCATGGCTAGGGTGTAGATGTCATGGCTAGAATGTAGATGTCATGGCTAGAATGTAGATGTCATGGCTAGAATGTAGATGTCATGGCTAGAATGTAGATGTCATGACTAGGGTGTAGATGTCATGACTAGAATGTAGATGTCATGGCTAGAATGTAGATGTCATGACTAGGGTGTAGATGTCATGGCTAGGGTGTAGATATCATGGCTAGGGTGTAGATGTCATGGCTAGAATGTAGATGTCATGGCTAGAATGTAGATGTCATGGCTAGGGTGTATATGTCATGGCTAGAATGTAGATGTCATGGCTAGAATGTAGATGTCATGGCTAGGGTGTAGATGTCATGGCTAGAATGTAGATGTCATGACTAGGGTGTAGATGTCATGACTAGGGTGTAGATGTCATGACTAGGGTGTAGATGTCATGGCTAGAATGTAGATGTAATGACTAGAATGTAGATGTCATGGCTAGGGTGTAGATGTCATGACTAGGGTGTAGATGTCATGGCTAGGGTGTAGATATCATGGCTAGGGTGTAGATGTCATGGCTAGAATGTAGATGTCATGGCTAGAATGTAGATGTCATGGCTAGGGTGTAGATGTCATGGCTAGAATGTAGATGTCATGGCTAGAATGTAGATGTCATGGCTAGGGTGTAGATGTCATGGCTAGGGTGTAGATGTCATGGCTAGAATGTAGATGTCATGACTAGGGTGTAGATGTCATGACTAGGGTGTAGATGTCATGGCTAGAATGTAGATGTCATGACTAGGGTGTAGATGTAATACCTAGGGTGTAGATGTCATGGCTAGAATGTAGATGTCATGGCTAGAATGTAGATGTCATGACTAGGGTGTAGATGTCATGACTAGAATGTAGATGTCATGGCTAGAATGTAGATGTCATGACTAGGGTGTAGATGTCATGGCTAGGGTGTAGATATCATGACTAGAATGTAGATGTCAGGCTAGAATGTAGATGTCATGACTAGGGTGTAGATGTCATGGCTAGGGTGTAGATATCATGGCTAGGGTGTAGATGTCATGGCTAGAATGTAGATGTCATGGCTAGAATGTAGATGTCATGGCTAGGGTGTAGATGTCATGGCTAGAATGTAGATGTCATGGCTAGAATGTAGATGTCATGGCTAGGGTGTAGATGTCATGGCTAGAATGTAGATGTCATGACTAGGGTGTAGATGTCATGGCTAGGGTGTAGATGTCATGGTTAGGGTGTAGATGTCATGGCTAGAATGTAGATGTCATGACTAGAATGTAGATGTCATGGCTAGGGTGTAGATGTCATGACTAGGGTGTAGATGTCATGGCTAGAATGTAGATGTCATGGCTAGAATGTAGATGTCATGGCTAGGGTGTAGATGTCATGGCTAGAATGTAGATGTCATGGCTAGAATGTAGATGTCATGGCTAGAATGTAGATGTCATGGCTAGAATGTAGATGTTATGGCTAGGGTGTAGATGTCATGGCTAGAATGTAGATGTCATGGCTAGGGTGTAGATGTCATGGCTAGAATGTAGATGTCATGGCTAGAATGTAGATGTCATGGCTAGGGTGTAGATGTCATGGCTAGAATGTAGATGTCATGGCTAGAATGTAGATGTCATGGCTAGGGTGTAGATGTCATGGCTAGGGTGTAGATGTCATGGCTAGGGTGTAGATGTCATGGCTAGAATGTTTCAGTGAACAGTGTGAGGCTGCTGGTTTTTGGACATAGAGAGGAGTGGAGGAGAGGAGAAGCTTCAACCCAAGCAACCTCCTCCTCCCTTCTTCTGCAGATGGCTTCTCTCCCTCACTGCAAGCTGTGGCGGGCTCACTGCTGTGTCTATAAAGCATACACCGCCATCTAGTGAAACGGATGGTTTTCCATGATTTTCTCCCCACCCCCCTATTTAGAATAGTACAAGATGAATATCCGCAATATTTCATCCACGTTACTTTAATGGATCATTCCATCGGAGAAAATTGAAATACTCGTATCAAACGGGACACCAACACATTGACACCATCAAGTCCTTTAAGTAATTTTAAACAGACTTAAATCAAGACTCCGTGTGTAACGTTGAAAGAGTTGTGTTGTGGGCTGGAAGGAATGTGTGCAGTGGGTACTAGCCTACTAGAACGTTCTGAGTCTCTGTTTTAAGCGTTACCTCGTTCTATTTTCTCTGCTTTACTACATCCTTCCATCCTTCCATCCTCATTAGAGAAGCACTTCATTAAACAGAGCCTGATGACTACCGGTCTCCTCTCTGGGAAGCCAGTTAGTGTGTGTGTGTGTGTGTGCATGCGTGCCTGTCTCTCTCTGTACATGTGTGTGTTGATGACTGATCTCCTTTCCTAACACCGTAAACAAAATCCTTTACAGGGAGTTATTTAGGTCTCCCTGTAGTGTGTGATGGTAAAGAACTCTGTTCGTGATTAGCTGGTCGATTGTGTTTTTCCTTCACACTACTAATGATGATTCTGCTGTTGTGTCATGTTGTGTGAAAGGGAATGTAACTGTGTTTGGTTGTGTGTAAGAATATCATTTATATATGCATGTCATGTTGTGTACTGTGTATAGCGTGTTCACTCTGTTTTGGCCTCTCTCTCTCTCTCGCTCTCTCTCTCTCTCTCTCTCTCTCTCTCTCTCTCTCTCTCTCTCTCTCTCTCGCTCTCTCTTTCTCTCTTTCTCTCTCTCCCCCCTCTCTCTCCCCTCCCTCCTCCCCCCCTTCTCTGTATCCTCCTCTCTCTCTCCCAGGCGGCCGGGGGCAGTACATCTCACCAGGTCAGTTTTTCCTACTTTAACGGCTTCAACTCTCTCCTGAACAACATGGATCTCATTAGGAAGATCTACACCACACTGGCTGGGAGCAGTAGAGTCCTGGAAGTCACTAAAGGTTGGTAGACACACATACGCTAACACATGTACATGCACGCACGCGCACACACACACACACACACACACACACACACACACACACACACACACACACACACACACACACACACACACACACACAGAGAATGTGGTTGTGTGTGTGGTAGTTTTGTTTGTTTTGTCCCCCCCCCTCCCCCTCCCCTTGTCTACATTTGATTGGCCCTGCTGGTTGCGTCCCAACAGACTCATGGGCTGTTTACCCAGAATTCTCAACAGCAGTGGTGGGTCTCTCACTGGGCCTGTCTGTGACACATCCTCCCTAGCTCTGGCTTTGGCTAGGAGTTTCCCCTGAGTCACAGATCTAGGATCAGCTAACCCTTCCCAAATTCTACCCTAAACCATTAGAGGGTGAACGGCCAGAACAGTAGGACCAAACTAACAGTTGTTTCACAAATCACAAATTGCAGAGAGGAAAGGAAAACATACACAATATGTAATGATTTGACATGATATGACAGTTGACATGTATTAAGTCATTAGCTCAAGCGCCCCCCTCCACATCATCTCTCCCCCTCCCTCTCTAACTCAGAGGCCAGTTGTTGAACTGTACCAATGTCTCTTCCTGTCTGGTATAAGTTGAGCACTGTAGGCTTGGTTCTTCTCTCTCTCTCTCTCTCCCTCTCTCTCTCTCTCTCTCTCTCTCTCTCTCTCTCTCTCTCTCTCTCTCTCTCTCTCTCTCTGTCTCTGTTTATCTCCCCCCTCCCTCTCTCTCTCTCTCTCTCTCTCTCTCTCTCTCTCTCTCTCTCTCTCTCTCTCTCTCTCTCTCTCTCTCTTTCTCTCCCTCTCCTCCCATCTCTCTCTCTCCCCCCCTCTCTCTCTCTCTCTGTGTCTCTCTGATGCTGAGTAGGTCAGTCTACCACATGGCTCTGGGGTTCTGGGTTCTGGGTATGTAAGTGTGATGCTATCGGGCCTTATCGGGGGTGTGGGCCTGGGCCTGAGTTCCCTTGGCTGTTCCCTCCGTGGCGTGGCCGGGCTGTGGTGGTCCCCACCCCGACCCATCTCTCTCTCTCGCTCTCTCTCTCTCTCTCTCTCTCTCTCTCTCTCTCTCTCTCTCTCTCTCTCTCTCTCTCTCTCTCTCCCCCCCTCTCTCCCCCTCTTCTCCCTCTCCCTCTCTCTCTGCTCTCTCTCTCTCTTTCTCCTCCCTCTCTATCCCCTCTCTCCCCAGCTCTCTCTCGCTCTCTCGCTCTCTCTCTCCCCCATCTCTCTCTCACTTCTCTCTCTCACCCTCTTTCTCGTTCTCTATCGCATCTCTCTCTCCTCCCCTCTCTCTCTCTTAGTCTCTCTGATGCTGAGTAGGTCAGTCCACCACATGGCTCTGGGGTTCTGGGTTCTGGGTATGTGAGTGTGATGCTATCGGGGCCTTATCGGGGGTGTGGGCCTGGGCCTGGCTGTTCCCACCGTGGCGTGGCCGGGCTGTGGTGCCCCCCCCAGCCACAGTCATTAGGCCCTACTGGGACCTGGTCTGTGCGTGCAGAGCTCCACGTCTCCATCTCTCTCTCTCTCTCGCCCCCCCCCCCCGCCCCCCCCACTCTGTGACCCCCACCAACCGAACCGGCCTGATTGATTCCGTATGTGAGGCGGGGCCACTGTTTTGGTTTGGAACGTCATCGCTGTGGTTACCGCCCCCACGCCCTCATTTCTTAGGGGAGGGTTGATTACAGCATTAACTTCAATGAAATGAATGCAACTCGTTCTGTGGTCTGCTACGTAGAATATACACTATATATACAAGAGTATGTGAACACCCCTTCAAATTAGTGGAATCAGCCACACCTGTTGCTGACAGGTGTTTAAAATCGAGAACACATCCATGCAATCTCCATAGACAAACAAGACAAACATTGGCAGTAGAATGGCCTTACTGAAGAGCTGGGAGACTTTCAACGTGGCACCGTCATAGGATGCCACCTTTCCAACAAGTCAGTTCGTCAAATTTCTGTACTGCTAGAGCTGCCCCGGTCAACTCTTAAGTGATGTTATTGTGAAGTGGAAATGTTTAGGAACAACAACGGATCAGCCGCGAAGTGGTAGGCTCACAGAATGGGACCGCGAGTGCTGTAGCGCGTTGCGCGTAAAAATCGTCTGTTCTCGGTTGCAACACTCACTACCGAGTTCCAAACTGCCTCTGGAAGCAACGTCAGCACAAGAACTGTTCGTCGGGAGCTTCATGAAATGGGTTTCCATGGCAGAGTAGCCGCACACAAGCCTAAGATCACCATGCTTAATGCCAAGTGTCAGCTGGAGTGGTGTAAAGCTCGCCGGCATTGGACTCTGGAGCAGTGGAAATGCGTTTGCTGGAGTGATGAATCACGCTTCACAATCTGGCAGTCCGACGGACAAATCTGGGTTTGTTGGATGCCAGGAGAACGCTACCTGCCCCAATGCATAGTGCCAACTGTAAAGTTTGGTGGAGGAGGAATAATGGTCTGGGGCTAATTTTCATGGTTCGGGCTAGGCCCCTTAGTTCCAGTGAAGGGAAATCTTAATGCTACATCATACAATGACATTCTAGACGATTCTGTGCTTCCAACTTTGTGGCAACAATTTGGGGAAGGCTGTTTCCTGTTTCAGCATGACAATGCCCCCGTGCACAAAGCGAGGTCCATACAGAAATGGTTTGTCGACATCGGTGTGGAAGAACTTGACTGGCCTGCACAGAGCTCTGACCTCAACCCCATCGAGGATTTGGAACACCGACTGTGAGCCAGGCCTAATCGCCCAACATCAGTGCCCGACATCACTAATGCTCTTGTGGCAAGGCCCAGCAGCAATGTTCCAACATCTAGTGGAAAGCCTTCCCAGAAGAGTGGAGGCTGTTATAGCAACAAAGGGGGGACCAACTCCATATTAATGACCATGATTCTGGAATGAGATGTTCGACGAGAAGGTGTCCACATACTTTTGGTCATGTAGTGTATACTGTATGTAGAGAGAGAGACAGGTGATTGTTTTCTATAGAGGGAGAAATGTTAGTTATATCGTTGTATGCAGACAGGTGAATTGTGAGTAGGCCTATTTAGATTTAACAACAACAGGTGATTATATTGTATAGACACTAGTTGGTGATTTGTGAGTACAGGAACTGACAATAGTTTATAGTGGCCTACAGGAACTGACGAGTGATAGTTGTGTATAGAGACATATAGGCCATATTTTTTTCTGTATAGACAGTCAGATGATGATATTTGTTTATAGACTGTCAGGTGATCTTTGTGTATAGACTGTCAGATGATCTTTGTTTATAGACTGTCAGATGATCTTTGTGTATAGACTGTCAGATGATCTTTGTGTATAGACTGTCAGATGATCTTTGTGTATAGACTGTCAGACGATCTTTGTGTATAGACTGTCAGATGATCTTTGTGTATAGACTGTCAGATGATCTTTGTGTATAGACTGTCAGATGATCTTTGTGTATAGACTGTTAGATGATCTTTCTGTACAGACAGTCAGATGATCTTTGTGTATAGACTGTCAGATGATCTTTCTGTATACACAGTCAGATGATCTTTGTGTATAGACTGTCAGATGACCTTTGTGTATAGACTGTCAGATGATCTTTGTGTATAAACAGTCAGATGATCTTTGTGTATAGACTGTCAGATTATCTTTGTGTATAGACAGTCAGGTGATCTTTGTGTATAGACTGTCAGATGATCTTTAGGTATAGACAGTCAGATGATCTTTGTGTATAGGGTGTCAGATGACCTTTGTGTATAGACTGTCAGATGATCTTTGTGTATAGACTGTCAGATTATCTTTGTGTATAGACTGTTAGATGATCTTTCTGTACAGACAGTCAGATGATCTTTGTGTATAGACTGTCAGATGATCTTTCTGTATACACAGTCAGATGATCTTTGTGTATAGACTGTCAGATGACCTTTGTGTATAGACTGTCAGATGATCTTTGTGTATAGACAGTCAGATGATCTTTGTGTATAGACTGTCAGATTATCTTTGTGTATAGACAGTCAGGTGATCTTTGTGTATAGACTGTCAGATGATCTTTCGGTATAGACAGTCAGATGATCTTTGTGTATAGACTGTCAGATGACCTTTGTGTATAGACTGTCAGATGATCTTTTTAAAATGTTTTAATTTTGGGGGGGGGTAGATCAGCTTAATATTGCAGATAGATTGTAACTTCCATCAATGTAATTGTCTGCATCACTTCCAATCCCCCATGTTTTTTATATATATACTCCCCTTTATTACTTTTCAACCCCGCCATCCTTTCCCTACTCGGGGTAAATTAGTGAACAACAATGCTTAGGCCTCTACTTCCAGCTTATACTTACTATCTACATTTGATGGACACAGTCAATTTTACAATAATTATATTTTGTTTGTTTTTTCTCCTGAACTTCTACTCTCAACCTCTCCGATCATTTTCATGATGTCCATCTGGTTTGCTTCTATATGCCATATCTTTCTAACTGTGCTTTTTCCCAAAAGCTCCCAACATACAACCTATATACTTATTATGGACACAGTATGCTTACATCATTAGTTATCTTGTTATTATTTGTTGTTAGTTGTTATTAGTCCCATCCTTCAACTCCATTCAACACCTCCCATCTATCTCTTAACACCATCCATATAGGATTTCTATTTGCCATATATATTTCAACTGTACTGTGATGTTTTACAAAAGTTCTGAACCTTTCTATTCTCATTGTTTCTACAGATTGTGAATTAAAAATAAACATTTTTGCTAAAAGTATTATTATATTATTGATCGATTGACTATGACTTTTCAGATCACCCAGTAATGCTATCTGCAAGGTTAGCTCCAGGTAAATATTGCAATCCTTTAGCCATTCCTGGACCTGTGTCCAAAAACAAGCTACAAATGGACAGAACCAAAACAAATGATCTAATGATTCTGTCTCTTCACAGCAAAATCTGCAGAGCTGGGAAGATTGTATCCCCCATATAAATAACATTCTATTGGTAGCAAGAATTTTATATAATAATTTAAATTGAAAGATTCAAATTTTTGAATCCGGTGTCGTTTTGCGTGTCAGTTCATAAACGCTATGCCATGGGATCGGTACGTCAAAATCTCTTCCCAACTATTTTGCAATGAAAGTGATTTACTTTTTTATTTATCACAGTTTTCCTTAACCAATTATGTTCTTTAATGCAAGGCCGACAGACAAGTTACTTACTTTCTCCCCCTTCCACTTTCCTCTTCCATTTTTGTGGTAAGGCTGCAATTATTTGGTTGTAATTTTGGGTAGAGCAGACATTTCCATATGTTTTTGTTAGCTGCATGTGCGACATAACTCCACCAGTCCTACCGATGATATCACTTACGAAGATTATACCTTTTTTAAACATTTTGTCAAAAAATAAAGGTTTTTTGTCAATTAGTATATTTGAATTTAACCACAATATTTGTTGCATTATTTGTTCTGTCGTTTCTGGAGGATTAAATTGAAATTGCAACCAACTTTCTATGGCTTGTTTTAGAAATAGTGATATTTGGGAGATGATTTCCTTTTCAAATAACTGAAAATGAGTGGTTGTAATCTGAATAAAGGGAAAAACAATCTTACTAATTTGCTTGAGAACCAGTTTGGATTTAAGTATAACTTTTGTATGACTGAAGCTTTTAGTGATAGGTCTAATGCTTTAATATTTAATAATTTCTGTCCTCCGAATTCATATTCATTATATAAATAGGCCTGTTTAATTTTGTCTGGCTTGCCGTTCCAAATAAAATGGAATATTTTTTTCTCATATAATTTAAAAAACTGTTCATAGGCGTAGGCAAGACCATAAGCAAATATGTAAACTGGGATAATACTAAAGAGTTAATCAGGGTGATTTTCCCACAAATATACAGGTATTTACCTTTCCATGGTAGCAAGATCTTATCTATTTTTGCTAACTTTCTATTAAAATGTATTGAAGTGAGATCATTTATTTCCTTTGGGATATGTATTCCGAGTATATCCACATCACCATCAGACCATTTTATTGGTAAACTACATGGTAATGTAAAAATTGTATTTTTTAGTGATCCAATACGTAATATAGTACATTTGTCATAATTTGGTTGTAATCCAGAGAGGTTAGAAAATGTATCTAGATCCTCTATGAGGCTGTGGAGGGATTCTAGTTGTGGATTTAAAAGAAAACATGAATCATCAGCGTACAATGACACCTTTATTTTTAAGCCCTGGATTTCTAATCCTCTGATAATATTATTGGATCTGATTTTAATAGCTAACATCTCGATGGCCACAATAAATAGATATGCCGATAGTGGACAACCTTGTTTCACTCCTCTTGACAGTTTAAAACTTTCTGAGAAATAGCCATTATTTACTATTTTACACCTATGGTTACTATACATGATTTTGACCCATTTTATAAGAGATTCTCCAAAATTGAAATGCTCCAGGCATTTATATATAAACCCCAGTCGTACTTTATCAAATGCCTTTTCGAAGTCTGCTATTACATTTACATTTAAGTCATTTAGCAGACGCTCTTATCCAGAGCGACTTACAAATTGGTGCATTCACCCTATAGCCAGTGGGTTAACCACTTTACAATAATTTTTTTTATTTTTTATTTTATTTATTTTTTTTGGGGGGTAGAAGGATTACTTTATCCTATCCCAGGTATTCCTTAAAGAGGTGGGGTTTCAAATGTCTCCGGAAGGTGGTGAGTGACTCCGCTGTCCTGGCGTCGTGAGGGAGCTTGTTCCACCATTGGGGTGCCAGAGCAGCGAACAGTTTTGACTGGGCTGAGCGGGAACTATGCTTCCGCAGAGGAAGGGAGCCAGCAGGCCAGAGGTGGATGAACGCAATGCCCTCGTTTGGGTGTAGGGACTGATCAGAGCCTGAAGGTACGGAGGTGCTGCCCCTCACTGCTCCATAGGCAAGCACCATGGTCTTGTAACGGATGCGAGCTTCAACTGGAAGCCAGTGGAGTGTGCGGAGGAGGGGGGGTGACGTGAGAGAACTTGGGAAGGTTGAACACCAGACGGGCTGCGGCATTCTGGATGAGTTGTAGGGGTTTAATGGCACAGGCAGGGAGCCCAGCCAACAGCGAGTTGCAGTAATCCAGACGGGAGATGACAAGTGCCTGGATTAGGACCTGTGCCGCTTCCTGTGTAAGGCAGGGTCGTACTCTCGAATGTTGTAGAGCATGAACCTGCAGGATCGGGTCACCGCCTTGATGTTAGCGGAGAACGACAGGGTGTTGTCCAGGGTCACGCCAAGGCTCTTCGCACTCTGGGAGGAGGACACAACGGAGTTGTCAACCGTGATGGCGAGATCATGGAACGGGCAGTCCTTCCCCGGGAGGAAGAGCAGCTCCGTCTTGCCAGGGTTCAGCTTGAGGTGGTGATCCGTCATCCATACTGATATGTCGGCCAGACATGCAGAGATGCGATTCGCCACCTGGTTATCAGAAGGGGGAAAGGAGAAGATTAGTTGTGTATCGTCAGCGTAGCAATGATAGGAGAGGCCATGTGAGGATATGACAGAGCCAAGTGACTTGGTGTATAGGGAGAAAAGGAGAGGGCCTAGAACTGAGCCCTGGGGGACACCAGTGGTGAGAGCACGTGGTGCGGAGACAGCTTCTCGCCACGCCACTTGGTATGAGCGACCGATGGTTCACAGTATCAAAGGCAGCAGACAGGTCTAGAAGGACAAGAGCAGAGGAGAGAGAGTTAGCTTTAGCAGTGCGGAGAGCCTCCGTGACACAGAGAAGAGCAGTCTCAGTTGAATGACCAGTCCTGAAACCTGACTGGTTTGGATCAAGAAGGTCATTCTGAGAGAGATAGCTATGAATAGCAGGCCTGGTTTCCCAGATTTTCCATAGTGTTCTATTGTTTCCAATACTTACTATGCGCTATACATTTTGCTAGAATTTTTGCATCACAACACTAAAGTGTAAGGGGCCTCCAATTTTTTTAATGGACTGGATCTTTATATTTTCCACTTGTATCCTGTTTTAGTAATAATGAGATCAGACCTTCTTCTTGAGTGTCAGATAATCTACCATTTACATAGGAGTGGTTAAAACATGCTAATAACGGTCCTCTTAGTATATCAAAAAAGGTTTGGTATACCTCGACTGGTATGCCATCCAAACCTGGAGTTTTCCCGGACTTAAAATCTTGAATTGCATCCAGAAGTTCCTCCTATGTAATTTCACCTTCACATGAGTCTTTCTGTATGGCTGTTAATTTTACATTATCAATAGAAAAAAAATCTCTACAATTAGCTTCAGTTAGAGGAGATGGAGGCGACTGAAACGAAAACATATGCTTAAAGTACTTTGTTTCCTCCTTCAAAATATAATTTGGTGAATCATGGGTGACTCCGTCAATTGTAACCAGTTTCATAAAATTATTTTTGGTAGCATTCCTATGTTGAAGATTAAAAAATGATTTTGTGCATTTTTCCCCATATTCCATCCAGTTTGCTTTATTTTTATAATATATTACACTTGATCTTTCTTGAATAAGTTTCTCCATTTCTTTTTGTTTTTCCTCTAATTTATTCTGAGCCTCTATGTTACAGTTTTTATTACCATCTATCTGTTCTGTTAGACTTTCTATTTCCTTTGTTAGTATAAACTCTTTTGACCTAAATTGCTTTTGTTTTCGAGATGAGTACTGAATTGCATGGCCTCTAAAGGCACATTTAAAGGTGTCCCATACAATAAGGGGATTTGCTGTACCTACAGTGGGGGAAAAAAGTATTTAGTCAGCCACCAATTGTGCAAGTTCTCCCACTTAAAAAGATGAGAGAGGCCTGTAATTTTCATCATAGGTACACGTCAACTATGACAGACAAAATGAGATTATTTTTTCCAGAAAATCACATTGTAGGATTTTTTATGAATTTATTTGCAAATTATGGTGGAAAATAAGTATTTGGTCAATAACAAAAGTTTCTCAATATTTTGTTATATACCCTTTGTTGGCAATGACACAGGTCAAACGTTTTCTGTAAGTCTTCACAAGGTTTTCACACACTGTTGCTGGTATTTTGGCCCATTCCTCCATGCAGATCTCCTCTAGAGCAGTGATGTTTTGGGGCTGTCGCTGGGCAACACGGACTTTCAACTCCCTCCAAAGATTTTCTATGGGGTTGAGATCTGGAGACTGGCTAGGCCACACCAGCACCTTGAAATGCTTCTTACGAAGCCACTCCTTCGTTGCCTGGGCAGTGTGTTTGGGATCATTGTCATGCTGAAAGACCCAGCCACGTTTCATCTTCAATGCCCTTGCTGATGGAAGGAGGTTTTCACTCAAAATCTCACGATACATGGCCCCATTCATTCTTTCCTTTACACGGATCAGTCGTCCTGGTCCCTTTGCAGAAAAACAGCCCCAAAGCATGATGTTTCCACCCCCATGCTTCACAGTAGGTATGGTGTTCTTTGGATGCAACTCAGCATTCTTTGTCCTCCAAACACGACGAGTTGAGTTTTTACCCAAAAAGTTCTATTTTGGTTTCATCTGACCATATGACATTCTCCCAATCCTCTTCTGGATCATCCAAATGCACTCTAGCAAACTTCAGACGGGCCTGGACATGTACTGGCTTAAGCAGGGGGACATGTCTGGCACTGCAGGATTTGAGTCCCTGGCGGCGTAGTGTGTTACTGATGGTAGGCTTTGTTACTTTGGTCCCAGCTCTCTGCAGGTCATTCACTAGGTCCCCCCGTGTGGTTCTGGGATTTTTGCTCACCGTTCTTGTGATCATTTTTACCCCACGGGGTGAGATCTTGCGTGGAGCCCCAGATCGAGCGAGATTATCAGTGTGTCTTCCATTTCCTAATAATTGCTCCCACAGTTGATTTCTTCACACCAAGCTGCTTACCTATTGCAGATTCAGTCTTCCCAGCCTGGTGCTTGTTTGTAGGTGACCAAATACTTATTTTCCACCATAATTTGCAAAAAAATTCATTAAAAATCCTACAATGTGATTTTCTGGATTTTTTTCTCTCATTTTGTCTGTCATAGTTGACGTGTACCTATGATGAAAATTACAGGCCTCTCTCATCTTTTTAAGTGGGAGAACTTGCACAATTGGTGGCTGACTAAATACTTTTTTCCCCCACTGTATGTTATGTCGGAAAAAGTCAGTTATAAATTCCTTTGTCCTAATTAAAAATAAATTATCATCCAATAGTCTTTGATTAAATGTCCAATGTCCTCGCCCACGTGGAAATTCAGTAAGAGTAATGTATATGCTTAAAAAGATGAGAGAGGCCTGTAATTTTCATCATAGGTACACGTCAACTATGACAGACAAATTGAGAAGAAAAAAATCCAGAAAATCACATTGTAGGATTTCTTATGAATTTATTTGCAAATTATGGTGGAAAATAAGTATTTGGTCACCTACAAACAAGCAAGATTTCTAGCTCTCACAGACCTGTAACTTCTTCTTTAAGAGGCTCCTCTGTCCTCCACTCGTTACCTGTATTAATGGCACCTGTTTGAACTTGTTATCAGTATAAAAGACATCTGTCCACAACCTCAAACAGTCACACTCCAAACTCTACTATGGCCAAGACCAAAGAGCTGTCAAAGGACACCAGAAACAAAATTGTAGACCTGCACCAGGCTGGGAAGACTGAATCTGCAATAGGTAAGCAGCTTGGTTTGAAGAAATCAACTGTGGGAGCAATTATTAGGAAATGGAAGACATACAAGACCACTGATAATCTCCCTCGATCTGGGGCTCCACGCAAGATCTCACCCCGTGGGTCAAAATGATCACAAGAACGGTGAGCAAAAATCCCAGAACCACACGGGGGACCTAGTGAATGACCTGCAGAGTGCTGGGACCAAAGTAACAAAGCCTACCATCAGTAACACACTACGCCGCCAGGGACTCAAATCCTGCAGTGCCAGACGTGTCCCCTGCTTAAGCCAGTACATGTCCAGGCCCGTCTGAAGTTTGCTAGAGTGCATTTGGATGATCCAGAAGAGGATTGGGAGAATGTCATATGGTCAGATGAAACCAAAATAGAACTTTTTGGTAAAAACTCAACTTGTCGTGTTTGGAGGACAAAGAATGCTGAGTTGCATCCAAAGAACACCATACCTACTGTGAAGCATGGGGGTGGAAACATCATGCTTTGGGGCTGTTTTTCTGCAAAGGGACCAGGACGACTGATCCGTGTAAAGGAAAGAATGAATGGGGCCATGTATCGTGAGATTTTGAGTGAAAACCTCCTTCCATCAGCAAGGGCATTGAAGATGAAACGTGGCTGGGTCTTTCAGTATGACAATGATCCCAAACACACCGCCCGGGCAACGAAGGGAGTGGCTTCGTAAGAAGCATTTCAAGGTCCTGGAGTGGCCTAGCCAGTCTCCAGATCTCAACCCCATAGAAAATCTTTGGAGGGAGTTGAAAGTCCGTGTTGCCCAGCGACAGCCCCAAAACATCACTGCTCTAGAGGAGATCTGCATGGAGGAATGGGCCAAAATACCAGCAACAGTGTGTGAAAACCTTGTGAAGACTTACAGAAAACGTTTGACCTGTGTCATTGCCAACAAAGGGTATATAACAAAGTATTGAGAAACTTTTGTTATTGACCAAATACTTATTTTCCACCATAATTTGCAAATAAATTCATTAAAAATCCTACAATGTGAATTTCTGGAAAAAAAATTCTCATTTTGTCTGTCATACGGTATTTATATATGAAAATTACAGGCCTCTCTCATCTTTTTAAGTGGGAGAACTTGCACAATTGGTGGCTGACTAAATACTTTTTCCCCCCACTGTATCTACTAGTTCTAATGTATCCATGACATTCATAATTTCCTTAAGAGCATGTGGGGGATTGTTTGTGGTGTGATTTCCTTTACGGTCCATTGAGCTATTTAAAACAGTATTATAATCCCCCACCATAATAATATTGTCTTGAATTGCTTGCAGGGTTGATCATTTATTATATATATTGTCAAAGAAGTGTGGATCATCATTATTTGGTCCGTAAAGGTTAATGAGCCATATCTGTTTAATGTCCAATAACATATTTAAAATAATCCATCTACCTTGCGTATCTATTTGGACAATTTGCACATTCGGATCGAAATTACTATTAATTAAAATCATCACCCCTTTTGAATTTCTTTGCCCATGGGAGAAGTATATTCCCCCCCCCCCCATTCCTTTTTCCACGCAACTTCATCTCAAATTGTTGAATAAGTTTCCTGTAAACAATAGATATTATATTCCTTCTCTTTGAGCCATGTAAATATTGTTCTTCTTTTGTTATTATCAGCTAAGCCATTACAATTATAACTGGCTATACTTATTTCACCATACACCATAATGAGAGTTTCAAGTCTATTTATCATTATATATGTTTGTAAATTTACCAATAAAAAATACCGTAATGATTGAGTGTCCATATAGCTGTACCGTGATATTTGCATTGCTACTGAGTAACCCTTCAAGTGTTCTCAACTAATTCCCCCGCTAAAGCCCCTCCCCATCCCAAGTTGAGCCGTCATCCCAGTGATCGGCATCCCACCCACGTCCCTCCGGATCCCTAAGGCCCCGAGAGGCCAGGACCCATCCATCGAAAACAGCACACAGTGCCACCCACAAAACAGAAGCAGATTAACCACCAAAAGCATTTCCAATGCTGTCACCTCTCTATATATAACTATTAAAAAAAATAATGCATATCCTATTTTCCATCATTATCAATTAATATGCGTAATAATGTCGGCAGTTCATGCATAGGATTTTAACATATAACCCAGATTGCCATTGTATTACATTTAATTTATTGACAAGCAATTATTATCCTAGCAAACAATTACCGCGGTCCATCCCATACTCCCACCAACATCCCCCCACAACAGATGTGGGACAAACACACCCGCACATACTCACATACTCCAACACACTCAACCCCCCTCCCCCACAATCAACCATAAAATCAGATGCTCAACGGTTGTTACACCCCAGAGCCCAACTCAAGAAAGGACCCGTGTATAGACTGTCAGATGATCTTTGTATATAGACTGTCAGGTGATCTTTGTGTATAGACTGTCAGATGATCTTTCTGTATAGACAGTCAGATGATCTTTGTGTATAGACTGTCAGATTATCTTTGTGTATAGACTGACAGTGAGGTGATGTCTGTGTATGGACTGACAGTGAGGTGATGTCTGTGTATGGACTGACAGTGAGGTGATGTCTGTGTATGGACTGACAGTGAGGTGATGTCTGTGTATGGACTGACAGTAAGGTGATGTCTGTGTATAGACTGACAGTGAGGTGATGTCTGTGTATGGACTGACAGTGAGGTGATGTCTGTGTATGGACTGACAGTGAGGTGATGTCTGTGTATGGACTGACAGTGAGGTGATGTCTGTGTATGGACTGACAGTGAGGTGATGTCTGTGTATGGACTGACAGTGAGGTGATGTCTGTGTATGGACTGACAGTGAGGGGATGTCTGTGTATGGACTGACAGTGAGGGGATGTCTGTGTATGGACTGACAGTGAGGGGATGTCTGTGTATAGACTGACAGTGAGGTGATGTCTGTGTATGGACTGACAGTGAGGGGATGTCTGTGTATGGACTGACAGTGAGGTGATGTCTGTGTATGGACTGACAGTGAGGTGATGTCTGTGTATGGACTGACAGTGAGGGGATGTCTGGGAGTAAACTGAGCTAGCTGAGCTCTGCTCTACTGAGTAGCTCTGTATGGGACGACACAGTCAGAACACTTGCTGCTCTTTGAATAAGCTGGTCACTCAATACCAGATACCAGAACTATAGAAATCACACTGTAAGCCAGCCAGAGCCTGGGCCCTGGTCAAAAGTAGTGCACTAAATAGGGAATAGGATGCCATTTGGGACGCAAGCCAGTTATCAACCTGTTCATTATGGACCTAACACTTCCCCTACTGTACACTGTGTCACGGATACAGCCGAGGCTGCCCCTCCTCCTTGCTCGGGCAGGCTTCGGCATTCGTCGTCACCGGAGTACTAGCTGCCACCGATCTATGTTTCTGTGTCACACTAGTCCTGTCTTTATTATTCACACCTGTTTCTCATTAGGCTTATTGGTTTCCCTATTTTACCTCTGTTTTCCCTCCTGGGTTTGTGCGTGATTGTTCGTTGTTACGCCGTCTGTTGAGCTGTTGTTTTGCTCTTCCCTGCGTGGAGGGTTTGATATGGTTTACTTTGTGTTTAGTAAAGCCATACTTTTCTCAGTTCTGTGTCCTGCACCTGATTCCGTTTCACCACTTCACCCAGACGCTGACAGAATCACGCACCATTATGGAGTCAGCAGGTACGTCCGATCCCAGCGACTCGGTGGAGGAACGCATCCAACAGCACTCGATCATGCTGCAGAGACTAGGTTCGGCTATGGATCGTGTGATCAACACCATGGATCGATGGGAGAGAGTTGGGTTTTCTACACCTCCTCCTCCTCCGATTTCTCCTCCATCAAGACCATCAAACCCTGGGTCCAGTGGTATTCGGCTCTCGCTCCCGAGGGAATATGATGGGACAGCTGCCGGGTGTAAGGGTTTCCTGCTCCAGGTGGAGCTCTACCTGGCAACCATCCACCCGGCTCCCTCAGGATACGAGAGCGTGTCCGCCCTCATCTCCTGTCTGTCGGGCAGAGCGCTGGAATGGGCCAACGCGGAGTGGGGTGGAATAGACGCTCAGTCCGTTCGTTATGAGGATTTTACCCGCCGTTTCCAGGCAGTATTCGATCATCCGCCAGAGGGGAGAGCGGCGGGGGAGTGTCTGTTTCACCTCAGACAGGGAAGGAGGAGCGCACAGGACTTCGCCCTGGATTTCAGGACACTGGCAGCCAGAGCGGAATGGAATGAGAGGGCCCTGATTGACCACTACCGATGCAGTCTACGGGAGGACGTTCGTAGGGAGCTGGCCTGCAGGGACACTAATCTTAACCTGGACCAGCTGGTAGATTTATCGATCCGGCTGGATAACCTGTTGGCCACCCGCGGACATCCAGATCAGGGTCCATCCAGTCCATCCCCCAGCACTTCCGACTCCACACCTATGGAGCTTGGAGGTGCTGAGATGGAGAGAACGAGCAAGGGGGTGGTCTCCTGCACCAACTGTGGCCGCAGAGGACACACTGTGGGCCGGTGCAGGAGAGGACCCTCATGGAACCGAGGCAGCAGGCAGGGTTCTGGTGGACCATCCCAGGTGAGTAGGTACCCAACTCACCCAGAGCTCCCTGTTGCTCACATGATGGTAAATGTTATTTTCCCTGAGTTTTCCCCACATTCCCAGCATAGGGCACTCGTAGATTCCGGCGCAGCTGGGAATTTCATGGATAGGCTGGTTGCGCATAGATTAGGGATTTCTATATTGCCTTTAGATGTGCCCTTCCCCATACGTGCCTTAGATAGTCGCCCTTTAGGGTCGGGTATGGTTAGGGAGGTCACAGTTCCACTCCGGATGGAGATGCAGGGGGGTCATGAGTAGAGAATTAGTCTCTTCCTTATTGATTCTCCTGCGTTTCCCGTGGTGCTGGTGCTTCCCTGGCTAACCACCCATGACCCCAGTATTTCGTGGCAACAGAGGGCTCTTAAGGGATGGTCACCTCAGTGCTCGGGAAGGTGTGTAGGGGTTTCCTTAGGGGCAACCACGGTGGAGAGTCCAAACCAGGTCTCCACAATGCACATTCCCTCAGAATATGCCGATTTGGCTCTCGCCTTCTGTAAAAGGAAGGCGATTCCGTGAGGGCGCTGCACTGCCCAGGAGTCACGTGTATCCTCTGTCACAGGAGGAGACGGTGGCTATGGAGACATATGTCACCGAATCTCTGGGACAGGGATACATTCGGCCCTCCACTTCCCCTGCCTCCTCAAGTTTCTTTTTTGTGAAGAAGAAGGAGATGGAGGTTTACGCCCGTGCATTGGCTATCGAGGTCTAAATCAGATAACCGTAAAATACAGCTATCCTCTTCCTCTCATAGCTAGTATGACGGAGTCATTGCACGGGGCGCGCTTCTTCACAAAATTGTACCTCAGGAGCGCGTACAATCTGATCCGTATCCGGGAGAGGGACGAGTGGAAGACGGCATTTAGTACCACCTCTGGTCACTATGAGTACCTCGTCATGCCGTACGGTTTGATGAATGCTCCCTCAGTCTTTCAATCCTTTGTCGATGAGATTTTCAGGGATCTGCACGGACAGGGTGTAGTGGTGTATATAGATGATATTCTCATCTACTCCGCTACATGCGATGAGCATGTGTCCCTGGTGCGCAAGGTGCTTGGTAGACTGTTGGAGCATGACCTGTACGTTAAGGCTGAGAAATGTCTGTTCTTCAAACAGTCCGTCTCTTTCTTAGGATACTGCTTGTCAGAGTCAGGGGTCGAGATGGAGTGTGACCGCATTTCAGCCGTGCATAATTGGCCGACTCCTACCACGGTAAAAGAGGTGCAGCGATTTTTGGGTTTTGCAAACTACTACCAGAGATCTTTCCGGGGCTTTGGCCAGGTAGCAGCTCCCATCACCTCTTTGCTAAAGGGCGTACCGGTGCGCCTGCAGTGGTCAGCTGAGGCGAACAGGGCTTTTGATCAGCTGAAGGCGCTGTTCACCTCGGCTCCCGTGCTGGCTCATCCGGATCCTTCCTTGCAATTCACAGTCGAGGTGGGATAGGAGCTGTACTGTCTCAGCGCTCGGGTACGCCTCCTAAACTCCGCCCCTGTGCTTTCTTTTCGAAGAAGCTCAGCCCGGCGGAGCAAAACTATGTCGTGGGGGATCGGGAGCTGTTAGCTGTTGTGAAAGCTCTTAAGGTGTGGAGACATTGGCTTGAGGGGGCTAAACACCCTTTTCTCATTTTGACTGACAACCGCAATCTGGAGTACACACGGGCAGCGAGGAGACTGAATCCTCGTCAGGCAAGGTGGACCATGTTTTTCACGCGTTTTGTGTTCACCTTATCATATAGACCAGGTTCCCAGAATGCTAAGGCAGACGCTCTGTCCCGGCTGTATGACTCAGAGGAGCGGACCAGGGAGCCCACTCCCATACTTCCGGCTTCTTGTCTGGTGGCCCCGGTGGTACGGGAGGTTGACGCGGACATCGAGCGGGCATTACACACGGAGCCCACTCCCCCCCAGTGTCCAGTGGGTCGTGTGTACGTTCCATCTGAGGTTTGCGATCGTTTGATCTATTGGGCTCACACGTAACCCTCTTTTGGCCATCCTGGCATCGGTCGGACAGTGCGCTGTCTTAGTGGGAAGTACTGGTGGCCTACCTTAGCTCAGGACGTGAGGGTTTATGTTTCTTCCTGTTCGGTGTGCGCCCAGTGCAAGGCACCTAGACACCTGCCCAGAGGTAAATTACAACCTTTCCCCGTTCCACAACGGCCGTGGTCACACCTATCGGTGGACTTTGTTACGGATCTTCCTCCGTCATAGGGTAACACCACGATCCTGGTCGTTGTGGATCGGTTTTCTAAGTCCTGTCGTCTCATTCCGTTGCCCGGTCTCCCTACTGCCCTGCAGACCGCAGAGGCCCTGTTTACACACGTCTTCCGGCACTACGGGGTACCTGAGGATATAGTGTCTGATCGGGGTCCCCAGTTTACATCGAGGGTCTGGAGGGCGTTTATGGACCATTTGGGGGTCTCGGTCAGCCTGACCTCAGGGTTTCACCCCGAGAGTAATGGGCAGGTGGAGAGAGTAAACCAGGATGTGGGTAGGTTTCTGAGGTCGTATATCCAGGACCGGCAGGGGGATTGGTCAGTTTACATCCCCTGGGCAGAGATGGCACAAAATTCCCTCCGCCACTCCTCCACTGACCTGTCTCCCTTTCAGTGTGTACTAGGTTACCAGCCGGTCCTGGCACCGTGGCATCATAGCGAGATCGAGGCACCTGCGGTGGATGAATGGTTTCAGCGCTCGGAGGAGACATGGAACACTGCCCATGTTCGCCTGCAAAGGGCTATTAGGAGACAGAAGGCGAGTGCCGACCGCCACCGCAGTGAGGCTCCGGTGTATGCACCGGGGAACCGGGTCTGGCTCTCGACCCGAAACCTGCCCCTTCGCCTGCCCTGCCGGAAGCTGGGTCGGCGGTTTGTGGGGCCCTTTAAAGTCCTGAGGAGACTGAACAAGGTTTGTTATAGGTTACTTCTCCCCCCGATTATCGTATTAACCCCTCGTTCCATGTGTCTCTCCTCAGGCCGGTGGTAGCTGGTCCGCTCCAGGAGTCTGAGGTGCGGGAGGTTCCTCCGCCTCCATTGGACATTGAGGGGGCACCGGCGTACTCGGTCCGTTCCATCCTGGATTCGAGGCGTCGGGTTGGAGGCCTGCAGTATCTCGTGGAGTGGGAGGGGTACGGTCCGGAGGAACGGAGCTGGGTTCCCAGGAGGGACATCCTCGATCCCTCCTTGTTAAGGGAGTTCCACCGTTGTCATCTGACTCGCCCTGCTCCGCATCCTCCTGGCCGTCCCCGAGGCCGGTGTCGACGCACGGCTGGAGGGGGGGTACTGTCACGGATACAGCCGAGGCTGCCCCTCCTCCTTGCTCGGGCAGGCTTCGGCGTTCGTCGTCACCAGAGTACTAGCTGCCACCGATCGATGTTTCTGTGTCACACTAGTCCTTTCTTTATTATTCACACCTGTTACTCATTAGGCTTATTGTTTTCCCTATTTTACCTCTGTTTTCCCTCCTGGGTTTGTGCGTGATTGTTCGTTGTTACGTCGTCTGTTGAGCTGTTGTTTTGCTCTTCCCTGCGTGGAGGGTTTGATATGGTTTACTTTGTGTTTAGTAAAGCCATACTTTTCTCAGTTCTGTGTCCTGTGCCTGATTCCGTTTCACCACTTCACCCAGACGCTGACACACTGTCTGTCTGTCTGTCTGTCTGTCTGTCTGTCTGTCTGTCTGTCTGTCTGTCTGTCTGTCTGTCTATCTAAACAACAGATTAAGTCAATTCAATAAGGCTTTGTAAACAGGAAATACATGTGGGAACTAATTCAAGCACTGTATTTGTGTATAGGACGTTGGACTTGAGGGAAAGAGAGATTTTCATCTCAACTGGGATCCATCACACATAATGCAAATATAGCCTCGGATAAAGTAGAAATACAACTATTATGCACTAATGTTTACATTTTTCCTCCTCTCCTCTCCTCTCCTCTCCTCTCCTCTCCTCTCCTCTCCTCTCCTCTCCTCTCCTCTCCTCTCCTCTCCTCTCCTCTCCTCTCCTCTCCTCTCCTCTCCTCTAACAGAGGAGTTCATCATTGGGGCCCAGAGGTTTGGTCAGGTGACTCCGATGGAGGTGGACATCCTGTTCCAACTGGCTGACTTGTCTGAGTCCCGGGGGTGAGTCACACACACACACACCCACATACACACACACACACACACACACACACACACACACACACACACACACACACACACACACACACACACACACACACACACACACACGACAAGGATAGGCCTCAAATAGATAGCCCTATTCCATTTAAATAGCTTGGTTACAGTTGCGTTCAAGATAGATAATTATGCAAAACAGATCATACATGATAAGCCCTCTCAACCTCAGTTTTAATTCATTGAATTCCAGCAATATTGAATGAAGCTCCATATTAGGGGAAACATTTTCCCACAGTCATTGATATAGCATAGTGTAGTCCATTCCTCTCATTGTATTTCCACATTAGCATGTATTATTGTAGTTAATACTAGTTTTCAGTTTATTGGATCTCAATAGCCTGTCCATTAATCCATGTGGTTGTCATTGGATCACTGGAGCTCGCCATACCTCTGGGACTCGGTCGTTCCTCTTCCAGAATGTCTGCTTTCACTGCAGCGTGATCAAAAGAGCCAGACGTGACTCTTTTGAATCCCCTTTCACTCAACTAAGCCTTCAAAACTCAGCACACACACACACACACACACACACACACACACACACACACACACACACATTGGAAGGGGAGTCCACACGGCACCCCAGCGGTTCTTCTAACTGTACACGGCTCACGTTCCCATGCCTCTTGCTCCATAGGTTTGCCCGGCAGCATAGAGTACCGGTCATTTCTGCCCTCTCTGAGCACCTGATTATTATTTCTGGGCAACGGGATACTTTAATAGTCTCCACAGCCTCTGATTAGAGATGCAGGAGATAATTGTTCCTAATAATCGGAGGGTATTGAGCTGCTCCCAAATCTGGGAACGTCACAGAGATGTTATGTGGACGCCGGGGCGCACGCACAGAGTTGGAGAGGCCCCTGGAATCACGGACAAATGTTGTTGTTTTGTTTGGATGCAGCGCGGATAAGAGAGAATGAGGGAGAGGGAGGTAGTTGGTCATTGATATTGTTGAATATCAGATATCGTTGAAAATTGTATCAGGGTCAGAAGGAAAAAGTCAGAAGCATTTAAATGGTATAACCGTTTGAAAGTGTTTCTTGAAATGTCAGTTTAAAGCAATTAAACTTTTCCCTCTCTCCTCTCCTCCTCTATTCCAGCCGTGTTGGTCTTGTGGACATTGACAGGATTGCTCCACTAGAGGAAGGGGCCCTCCCATACAACCTGGTGGAGGTCCAGAGACAGGTAAAAAAGAAAGAAAGAAAGAAAGAAAGAAAGAAAGAAAGAAAGAAAGAAAGAAAGAAAGAAAGAAAGAAAGAAAGAAAGAAAGAAAGAAGGAGAGAAAATAAGAGATATTGGCTGGGATTCAATTCAACGTATAGTGCAGTGGACTATAACACACTTTTAAAGGTAATTTACAGTTGAGCCGAAATGCGCAGCGTTTGCCATGAATGCGATCTGCGCAAATGTTGCGAAAACGCCTTTAAAAGGTGCATTGTCGGCTGTTTAGTGACCTGCACCATAGAGCGCCTTGGATTGAATCCCGGTCATGGTTATTTTCTAACTGTAGTCTAGAAACATCTCCATGTCCTGGTAATGGTCAGAGCCTTTAAGTTCACTGATGATGTTGGGTCTTTCTATGATTGCTTTACTGAATATATATGAGCAATATACTAGGACAGACTTATCCAACATGAAACATGAGAAACTGAAGAAAATATATAATCTTTCTAAATCCCTAAATACCAGTCTGATTTCCGGTCAGATTCTCAAATGACAGCCATTGAATAAACTGCCAAGGAGAACACAACTTCTAAAAGTGTGTCTTTGATTGGATCTCTCCAAAGAAAGAAATACAATCAGACATCAGAAACCTCTCTGTGACATGTACAGTTTACTGTATCTTTGTCAATACATTTTTAAAAACCTGTTAATTTAAGACTAACTCCAGCCGTTTAGTTACAGTGCCTTCAGAAAGTATTCACACCCCTTGACTTTTTCCACATTTTGCTGTGTTACAAATTGGGATTAAAATTCACTTTGTTTTTGCTTTTTTTTTATCTACACAAAATACTCTGTAATGTCAAAGTGAAAGAAAAATGCAAAAATAAAACACTAATATATCTTGATTAGATAAGTATTCAATACATGTTAGAATCACCTTTGGCAGCGATTACAGCTGTGAGTCTTTCTGGGTAAGTCTTTAAGGCCCCAGTTCCGACCTGAGTTAAGCATAAATGGAAGGTTATTCCCTTTCTATGCTCTGTTCTCTCTATGCGTATTCTGACCTTGAACTTAAGCATGAGAATAGCATGCTATTCACCCTCTATTTGTTCAGGGTGGAGATTTCAGAAATGAAGGATTGGCGGAGGTGTGTCTACAAATAAGCCATATTCTGACCTTGACTTGATTCCACCACCTTTACGCAAGAGGAAACCATGAATAAGGTCAAGCAAACCTGCCGGTTCCAAATGGAAAAAGCATCTACTTTCTTTTTTCAGATAGAAATAACAGCATTCTCCATGCACTGTCATTTAGAAATGGATAAGAGCTATTGACAAGTGCTAGGTAAACTATTAATCTGTTTGGAGAAGGGGATTGGAAATACACATAGCAATTGTTTTAGATGATTTTTCCTTATGATCCCTGGAGAAGAATGCGAAACCAGCCATATGGAAGCAAACTGAAAATCATATCAACATGACATGTACACTTTTCCACAGTGAAATAGGATAAAAATAGCTGTGCCGTTATTCAGAATTTTAATTGTGTACCCTCATAATTTGCGTGGATGAAATTAGGACACCCAAGCCAAAGGCTTCTATAGGGCCGAACCTACGTTGATGTATGCACTTTAGAATGTTTTAATTATAGCCTATGCCATGGCTTTTCTCCGTTTTATTTAACAATTTGTATCATGTTAAATTATAGCCACTATCTGAAGCCACCGTTAGTAACACCCACATACATTTATAACTGTCACTTTCGTGTTCGTTTTCTTCAATTTGTAGCTTACATTTTGCATCATTCCATTCCGCTAACGTTTCTTTCCTCTGTCACATCCATTTAAGTTGTTCCTAAGGGTTGCTGGCATTTGTGGATCACATTAGGCTAACATTGTGCAATAATTTGGTATATGTAGCCTAGTTGAATTATTATGGAACTCAGATGACACGTAGCAGGTTAAATCTGGAGCTTGGTGCACGGTTCACGATGACTGGACCGCTGTCATACAGTTCCATGATTAGTGAGAATTAGGGTAGATTTACAGGACTACTGTTCAACCCTTATTGTACTCCTTTTTCCACCTTCCAATATTTCATGGATTGAACTTGAATATGACAACTTTCAGGATAAATGAAACCACTGTATTTTTTATTCATCAATATATTCTGTACGTAAAGGCTCTCCAAAGCTGTTTTTTTTAATCATTCATACATACTTTCCTAACCCTAAAATGTGCCAAAATAATCTACAAGATCAGAGTATTTTAAAATCTGCCAGTTGGTGCGGAAACTGAGATGGAGATGCATAGATGACATTCTTTCATTAATCCCTATTTTCTGAACCCGTTCTCTCTATGTATTCTATTGAGTCTGTCGACAAAATTATAATTAAAGGTACACCGTATTTAAAGGGATGGCTTAAGATAAAGGTACTGAAAACCCTATTGAATGAAAACTCCACGAGAAAATCTGTTGGCCATCAAGTTGGTGGGTTTTCAGCGGTTGAATTACATTTATTCAGCGCACGCAAGGTAACCTCGCCTGCAAAGCCTGTTACGCACCTGCATAAGGTAAGTCTGATACCAACTACTAAGAAGTGAGTAGGAAAGGCGTGCATAAGAAAGGTGTAATATCCTAAGTTGGAATCGGGCCCTGGAAGCTTTGCACACCTGGATTGTACAATATTTGGCCATATATTTTTTTACTCTTCAAGCTCTGTCAAGCTCCATGGCCTCCTGTAGCTCAGTTGGTAGAGCATGGCGCT
The DNA here is from genome assembly GCF_020615455.1 of Coregonus clupeaformis. NCBI lineage: Eukaryota > Metazoa > Chordata > Actinopteri > Salmoniformes > Salmonidae > Coregonus > Coregonus clupeaformis. Next base: position 42,882,063 of record NC_059199.1, read on the forward strand.
TGCAACGCCAGGGTTGTGGGTTCGATTCCCACGGGGAGCCAGTATGAAAAATGTATGCACTCACTAAAAACTGTAAGTCGCTCTGGATAAGAGCGTCTGCTAAATGACTAAAATGTAAAATGTAAAAGTTGGTTGTTGATCATTGCTAGACAGCCATTTTCAAGTCTTGCCTAGATTTTCAAGACAATTTAAGTCAAAACTGTAACTAGGCCACTCAGGAACATTCAATGTATACAAAACATTAAGAACACCTGCTCTTTCCATGACATAGACTGATCAGGTGAATCCAGGTGAAAGCTATGATCCCTTATTGATGTCACTTGTTACATCCACTTCAATCAGTGTATATGAAGGGGAGGAGACAAGTTAAAGAAGGATTTTTAAGCCTTGAGACATGGATTGTGTATTTGTGCCATTCATAAGTTTTGTTAGACATCAGAGCGGCTTTTGACATTATCGATCATAGTCTGCTGCTGGAAAAACGTATTATGGCATTACACCCCCTGCTATATTGTGGATAAAGAGTTACCTGTCTAACAGAACACAGAGGGTGTTCTTTAATGGAAGCCTCTCCAACATAATCCAGGTAGAATCGGGATTCCCCAGGCCAGCTGTCTAGGCCCCTTACTTTTTAAAATCTTTACTAACGACATGCCACTGGCTTTGAGTAAAGCCAGTGTGTCTATGTATGCGGGTGACTCAACACTATACACGTCAGCTACTACAGCGACTGAAATAACTGCAACAGTTAACAAAGAGCTGCAGTTAGTTTCAGAATGGGTGGCAAGGAATAAGTTAGTCCTAAATATTTCAAACTAAAAGCATTGTATTTGGGACAAATCATTCACTAAACCCTAAACCTCAACTAAGTTTTGTAATGAATAATGTGGAAATTGAGAAAGTTGAGGTGACTAAACTGCTTGAAGTAACCCTGGATTGTAAACTGTCATGGTCAAAACATATTGATACAACAGTAGCTAAGGGGAGAATTCTGTCCATAATAAAAACTGCTCTGCATTCTTAACAGCACTATCAACAAGGCATGTCCTACAGGCCCTAGTTTTGTCGCACCTGGACTACTGTTCAGTCATGTGGTCAGGTGCCACAAAGAGGGACTTAAGAAAATTGCAATTGGCTCAGAACAGGGCAGCACGACTGGCCCTTGGATGTACACAGAGAGCTAACATTAATAATATGCATGTCAATCTCTCCTGGCTCAAAGTGGAGGAGAGATTGACTTCATCACTATTTGTATTTGTGAGAGGTATTGACATGTTGAATGCACCGAGCTGTCTGTTTGAACTATTGGCACACAGCTTGGACACCCATGCATACCCCACAAGACATGCCACCAGAGGTCTCTTCACAGTCCCCAAGTCCAGAACAGACTATGGGAGGTGCACGGAACTACATAGAGCCATGACTACATGGAACTCAATTCCACATCAAGTAACTCATGCAAGCAATAAAATTAGATTGAAAAAAAACCCCAGATAAAAATACACCTTATGGAACAGCGGGGACTGTGAACAGACACAAACACATGCACAGACACACAAATACACGATAATACACATGGATTTTGTGTTGTAGATATGTGGTAGTAGAGTAGGGGCCTGAGGGCACACACTTAATGTGTTGTGAAATCTGTTGTGAATGTATTGTAATGTTTTAGCTGGGCCCCAGGAAGAGTAGCTGCTACCTTGGCAGCAGCTAATGGGGATCCATAATAAATACAAATACAAATGGGCAAGACAGAACATTTAAGTGCCTTTGAACGGGGTATGGTAGGAGGTGCCAGGCGCACCGGTTTGAGTGTATCAAGAACTGCAACGCTGCTGGGTCTTTCACGCTCAACAGTTTCCCGTGTCTATCAAGAATGGTCCACCACCCAAAGGACATCCAGCCAACTTGACACAACTGTGGAAAGCTTTGCAGTCAACATGGGCCAGCATCCCTGTGGAACGGCTTTCGACACCTTGTAGAGTCCATGCCCTGACGAATTGAGGCTGTTCTGAGGGCAAAAGGGGTGGGGGGGGTGGGGGGGGGGGTGCAACTCAATATTAGGAAGGTGTTCCTAATGTTTGGTATACTCAGTGTATATTTGGGCTTGAGTTTTAGGTTATTGTCCTGCTGAAAGGTGAATTTGTCTCCCAGAGTCTGTTGGAAAGCAGACTGAACCAGGTTTTCCTCTAGGATTTTGCCTGTGCTTAGTTCTATTCCGTTTATTTTTATCCCCCCCAAAACTCCCTAGTCCTTGATGATAACATGATGCAGCCACCAACCATGCTTGCAAATATGAAGAGTGGTACTCAGTGATGTGTTGTATTGGATTTGCCCCAAACATAATGCTTTGTTTTCAGGACAAAAAGTTAATTTCTTTGCCAATTTTTTTGCAGTATTACTTTAGTGCCTTATTGCAGACAGGATGCATGTTTTGGAATATTTGTATTCTGTCAAGACTTTTCACTCTGTCATTTAGATTAGTATTGTGGAGTAACTACAATGTTGTTGATCCATCATCAGTTTTCTCCTATCAAAGCCAATAAACTGTAACTATCATGGTGAAATCCCTGAGCAGTTTCCTTCCTCCCCAGCAACTGAGTTCAGAAGGACACCTTTAACTTTGTATTGACTAGGTGTATTGATACACCATCCAAAGCATAATTAATAACTTTATTTTTACCCATCTACCAATAGGTGCCCTTCTTTGCGAGGCATTGGAAAACCTCCCTGGTCTTTGTGGTTGAATCTGTGTTTGAAATTCACTCCCTCGACTGAGGGACCTTACAGATAATAGTATGTGTGGGGTACAGTGATGAGGTAGTCATTCAAAAATCCTGTTAAACACTATTATTGCACACAGAGTGAGTCCCTGCAACTTATTATGTGACTTGTTTAGCAAAGTTTTACTCCTGAACCTATTTAGGCTTGCCATAGCAAAGGGGTTGAATACTTATTGACTCAAGACATTTCAGCTTTTAATTGTTTATTAATTTGTAAAAAAAAAAAAAAAAAAAAACATCCACTTTGACATTGTGAGGTACTGTGTGTAGATCAGTGGCACAAAACGTATATTTAATCCATTTTAAATTCAGGCTGTAACACAACAAAATGTGGTAAAAGTCAAGGGGTGTGAATACTTTCTGAATGCACTGTATCTCAAATATACTGAGGGGGGAAATGAAAAATGACTAAGTGAAGGGGGTTTGAAACAAAACAGCCGAGGAAGAAACAAAAGGTAAAGAAAAAAGAGGTTGGATGGATGGATGTTTCTTTTTTTACTCCTGTTAGAAGCTCTGCCTGGTCTGCAGAGTGAGAGTGCGGCGTTGTGGGGTGATTTCCTCCTCCTCCCCTGACTGCAGCCAGGCTAGGCTCCAGGCCGGACCGGAGCAGGGGCCCCGGTTAGAGACGCCAGTCCCACCACAATGAGCCGTTTTGGGCTGTGGTCTAGCCTCCGCGGGCTGCTGGCCAGCTCTCCCTCTGAACCTCCAACCTCCACCCCTCCTCTCTGCCCTTCTCCACCCCCAACGTCACCGGCTGTGACTCAGAGAAACATGGAGGGAGGAGGGAAAGGAAGGGGGGGGGGGTGTTCTGGGGGCATTAGGGACTGACAGAGTGGGGTTAGGGGCTCAGATAGTTCCTGACAGTAGGACCTGTTCCAGAGAGGGGCCCACCTCGCTACCTTCTTTACCCAGGGATGAGGGCTGGGCAGGCCTGGCCAGGCGACAGGTACCCCCGGCTGGGAATGTGGAGCAGAATGCTTGGATGATCTGTCTGGCTATCACTGTCTAACAGCAATAGTAACACTCAGCTGGTTTTGTGCTCTGATGTGTGCCAATGGCATGGGCAGGGGCTGAGGTGGCATCCAATCGAAGTAAGGCTTCTGATTCTGGATTTGTTCCACTAACTTCCTACCCAATGCTTCTGTGCCTGATTGGAGTTTCTCAAACTAATCTCTGTAATTCAAGAGAGTTTTAACATTCAAACGGATGGGAATCGATGCCAGAGGGCAATTAATATAATCACTGTATGCCGTCATAAATGTGAATATATAGCCTATAGAGATCATAAAAATGGAATGAAATATCTTGTGGCGTTACATGAGATGACTAAGTACAGCATGTGATGTTGTCTAATCATGTCATGACTCATGAGACAGAATAGACAACAGTGTTTTATTCAGCATCGTGATTCCCTGAGGTGAACTTCACACTTCAAATCTTTAAGCTTTTCTAAAGGACAGATGAAATATAGACATGAAACTGATTCTGATGACGCCTGTAAACTGTCTGATCTGAATTGATGTAGGACTGAATATAAATTAGCTTTGTAATGGGAACTGCTCTTGTTACTCTGGGAATCAGGATGGGACTAAAGGCGTCCACATGCTTCCCAGCCGGAAGAGTTTGTACATATATTATGATGACATTTTGTGACGTTTTTGTTAGTTTTGGACTTCGGTGAGGGTTTTTTCGGCTGTTTGGGCACACACATTTTTTTCTGGAGGTAAGCCGAAGTTCTTTGGTGATTGGTCAACAGTGGGGATTCCTCAATAAAGTCTTTGTTGTCATTCAATGAGAGACGACTCGTTTTAATGCAATTTATTTTATTGAGAAATACTGCGCCAAACATCTTACATAAATATAAAATTGTGCAACTAAGATCTCCTCTGTAAAAACGTCAAAATGAATGACAGATTTCTTGAGTTATCTTAATTCTGACTATTTTGAGGAAGTGTATACTCGCTACGGTGTCTCAAAATGGACAAACAGTACTATTGCTGCTTTTTTCTCATTTTTCAAGCGAAGGTCTTTTAAGGGAGTATGCGAGCACAATCGTTCGGCTAGGCGCCTGCCTTAAGGGCTCAACTACAAGGTCTGGCTTGTCTGATATCTCTTTCTCTCTTTTTTCTCTCTCTCTCTTTTCTCTCTCTCTCTCACTATCTCTTCTCTCTCTTTCTCTCTCTCTTTCTCTCTCTCTCTCTCTTTCTCTCTCTCTCTCTTTCTCTCTCTCTCTCTCTTTCTCTCGCTCTCTCTCTCTCTCTCTCTCTCTCTCTCTCTTTCTCTCTCTCTCTTTCTCTCTCTCTCTTTCTCTCTCTCTCTTTCTCTCTCTCTCTTTCGCTCTCTCTCTCTCTCTCTCTCTCTCTCTCTCTCGCTCTCTCTCTCTCTCTCTCTCTCTCTCTCTCTCTCTCTCTCTCTCTCTCTCTCTCTCTCTCTCTCTCTCTCTCTCTCCATTTCTCCCCCTCTCTCTGTTATGTCTCTCTCTTTCAGCTGTCCGGTGGGGACCCATCCCGCTCTGTTCTCATCCAGGTAGCAGAGTCCGCCTACAGGTTTGGCCTGGGCTCCATCGCTGGCGGTAAGTCAAGGCTACGTCTCAAATGGCACCCTATTCCCTATGTAGTGGATAACTTGTCAAAAGTAATGCACTACATAGGGAAAAAGGTGCCATTTGGGACAAGTCCCATGTCAAGTCACGAATCATTGTGTCACCACCACCCCCTCACCCCTCACCTGCCCCCTGGTCTCTACCCCCCCTCCATCACCCTCATAAGAAAAGGAGAAACAAAGGGCTTCCTATTGCGTTCTGCAGGGGCGATTCCTCCACCACTTAAATAGGACAGGGGCTCTATGCACCATGGGAACCTCCCTGTGTTTGGACTCTTTTGTACCTGTAAATGATCAGAGAGAAGGGGCTTTTTGGGGGAGGGGTTCGGTGGAGGGGTGGGGGCAGTGTGGGGTCGAGCGGTCGGGCGGTGGATGTGGTGCCTGGGCCTGTGTTTAGCTCCAGCCTACTCCCCTCCCTCCACATCAAATTTCTAGCCAACATTTTGAATTGAATAACATTGCTTGTGAACTTCAGAGCTGTAACGATTTGACACTTTGGCTTTGATTAAAGGCAAGTACAAACAGATAGTAGTCATGGCTCCTGCTGGAGAGTCCACATCCTGGGTGATGGGAAACAACGTTATCATCTCACTGGCTTCTTCACTGGCCAACTCTCATTGGCTATTGCTGATCACCGTTCTCAAAACTACTCACACTACAAGAGCATTGCAGATTTTGTGCCAATAAAATCAAACAAAAATATTAGGACGTCTGGGACTGCTCAAAGACAGGATCGGTAGCCCTCAGATTGCCGTGCGCCCTGAGCAACGACGTGGGGATTTTGTCTCAGATTTCAGAAACGTGTCTGTGACAGCCAATTCGGGGCCAAAATTGTGTAGTGTACACCTGGCTTTAATAACGACCTAAAAACGTATTTCTAAAGTCTTCTCTCCCCTCCCTACTACCTTCATAATGTTTATGTAACGTGTTTTTCCAGCTGTGGGAGCCACAGCAGTGTACCCCATAGACCTAGTGAAGACCAGGATGCAGAACCAGAGGACCACAGGCTCCCTGGTGGAAGAGCTCATGTACAAGAACAGCTTTGACTGCTTTAAGAAGGTGGTGCGCTATGAAGGCTTCTTCGGTCTCTATAGAGGTCAGTACCAGATGAGATGTGTCCAAAATGGCACCCTATTCCCTATATAGTACTCTGCTTTTGACCAGAGTAGTGCACTATATAGGGATATAGTGACAGGCTAATGGGTAGAGAGAGACACAGATTTAGGATCAGTTTACCCTCTCAACCATAAATTGGAAAAACACAAATCTGACCATAGATTAGCGTCTAGCTGTGACTTCATGTCACTCCATCACAACAACAGATGGGGTTTAGAGGTTTGGCAGAGGAGAGGGGGAGAGGAGAGAGGAGGAGGAGGAGAGGAGGGCAGGTTTGAGTTCACCTTCCCTGTGACCTGGCTTCTTTGAAGTGATTACAGGTAGTCTCTGGAGTTTCGGGAGGACAATGCACGTCACACGCAAAGGCCAGATACCAGCAGAGCTCTGTCACAATGGTAGTGTGTGACTGCCCCTTCCAGACTTCAACTGGCATTCATATAATAAGTACCTGCACTCAGGGAGCGGGGGGTAGAGGGAGAGGGAGGGAGGTTCTCAAACACACACTATATTGGGGGGCGGCTTTTGGAATTCTCAGGATTATGATTGACAGGCGAGTTCTCCCTTGAGGGTTCTATGAGGAAGTGGGAAGTCTTAGTGTCTGTCAGAGGACACCAAGCCATTAGAGAGGTCTCTGACATTACAGACCTGGCTCCGTCGCACGGGTACAGACATCAGATGTGCGTTCCAAATGGCACCCTATTCCCTTTATAGTGCACTACTTTCGACCAGGACCCATAGGGCTCTGGTCAAAAGTAGTGCACTATGAATAGGGGGCCATTTGGGAAGCATACCATGTGACAAAAAACATCAAACGGTGCAGATCAATTTGAACGGCTGTCTGGAGTCTGGACTTTGAAAGAGAAATTCAAAGATAAACTTTCTTATAGTTTCTTGAATCTCACCCATTTTATTCACAATTCCCTCATTAACATTGATCTACTGTGTAATAATGCTGGTTATGTTATATTAGCCACTGAGGAGAGTGTCATAAGCCAACTTTATCTAATGTAATGAAGCTGAGCATTTTCCATTAGAATGGTGAGACAGCCAGACCAGACCAGAACACACACACACACACACACAAACACACAAAGACACTGCAAACACTAGGATGATGTGATGGTCTCTACATTTACATTTACATTTTAGTCATTTAGCAGATGCTCTTATCCAGAGCGACTTACAGTTATCTAGACGGGAACCCTTGCTAATGCAGCATGAGAAAACAATAAGCATCTCTTAACTACAACTGTGAACTGCTATGGGCCATTTAATACAAAAATGGCTTGTGTGTGGTTCTCTGCCTGAGCCCTTCCACAAACACAACTAACACTCCTGTTTCTGTTTGTGTGTCCCAGCCCAGCTGAAGCTAATCATATGTTTGTGCTCCTGTGTCTGTCTATGTGTGGCCTGTTTTGGGCCCTGCGTTCACAACCCCCCTTCACCCCCTCCACTATTAAGTTTGTTTGTTACTTTAGGGATGGGGGAGGGAGGAAGGTGGGGGGTAGTAAGAGGGGTGGGGGGTCCATCCATCG